>NC_088381.1:38898076-39200961 GCF_037993035.2 Macaca fascicularis | reverse complement strand
TTGCTGGGTCATATGGTATTTCTATGTTTAATCAATTGAGTACCTGACAGACTGTTTTCCAAAGTGACAGTACCATTTTACATTCCCACCAGCAAGTTACGGCTGTTCCAATTTTTCCATATCCTCACCAACACTTGTTATCATCTGACTTTTTGATTCTGAGTTAGTTTTACAGCTTCCTGTGAATCTGTAATAATTTCCAAGTAAAAAAAAAATGACTTGGTATATCTTGTTACAGGATAAATAATCATAGCTACAAGTCATAGTAATTTTGTTCCTTCATTTGCTAAAGCAACGATTTTCCCCTCATTTTTGTATCTTACTGTATTTCCCAGAACTTCCAAAATAATGTTAGAGGGTAATGAGATGGTGGGCACATTCATTCTGATTTCAACTCTTACAGCTTTCTTTCCTTTTTTTTTTTTTTTTTTTTTAAAACAGAGTCTTGCTCTATTGCCCAGGTGGGAGTGCAGTGGTGCAATTTTGGCTAACTGCAACCTCTGCCTCCCAGGTTCAAACAATTCTCCTGCCTCAGCTACCCAAGTACCTGAGATTACAGGTGTGCACCACCACATCTGGCTAACTTTTGTATTTTTAGTAGAGACGGGTTTTCACCATGTTGGCCAGGCTGGTCTTGAACTCCTGACCTCAAGTGATTTGCCTCCCCTGGCCTCCCAAAGTGCTGGGATTACAGGCATGAGCCACCACGCCCAGCCTCTTATAGATTTCTCTCTAGCGTCTCTATTAAGTATGATACTAATGAGAGGTTTGATACCGATGAACCTCTATCATGGTGAGCAAGTATACTTATATTGCAGCATTTTAAAGAATTTTCAATAAGATGTTGAGTTTTATCAAACATCTTAGTGGCTTTATATAAAATAGTCATATGATATCATCTTATTTAAAGTCTTGATCTGATTCAGGTTCATTAATTCTTAATATTGACTAGTTCCTGCATTTTTTAGCTATACCACTTTCAAAATAAGGCAAACTATGGTCACATAAATTATATTAAAAACAATTATAAAATAAAATGTCATACTAATGGGCCCACTGAGCAAAATACTGAAGTGAGCAATATGCTATTAACATTGTAGAAAGCAACAAAAATAAAATAAAAATTTGAATATTTAATATGTATATACAAGTTGCAAGTGCTTGGGCAGGCATGGTGGCTCACGCCTGTAATCCCAGCACTTTGGGATTACAGGAGAATAACCTGATGTCGGGAGTTCAAGACCAGCGTGACCAACATGGAGAAACCCTATCTCTACTAAAAATACAGAATGAGCTGGGCATGGTGGTGCATGCCTGTAACCCTAGCTACTCGGGAGGCTAAGGCAGGAGAATTGTTTGAATATAGGAGGCGGAGGTTGTGGTGAGCCGAGATTGCGCCACTGCACTCCAGCCTGGGTGACAGACCATCTCAAAAAAAAAAAAAAAAAAGTTGCAAGTGCTGCCTATTTTCTTAATCCTTTCTTCTCTTCAAAGAGATGCAATTTTTAAAAAAATATAGAGAAAGAAGGGAAATACAGAGAGAGAGGAGAGGGAAGGAAAGAGGAAGGAAGGAAGGGAAAAAAGGCCTCTCATGTTCTTGTTGTGCCTTAAGTAATTTTGTAAACGGAGATTTGGTCTGATCAAATCTGCAAGACCCCGCTATAACGAGAAGATCTTTGCTCGCTCTCAAATTATCCTAGTGACCATGCACCGATTTTTCTTAGGTTCTAAATTGTCGCTGGAGAACAAACTGATTTTTTCTACAATTTGGTGTTCAACTTCTCTTCCTAATTACAGATTTCTTTATGTTCTTTATTATCCTAAATTTACTAACCTACATGCAAGCACATCGCTGAAACTGACTGTGTGTGAAGCCTGATGGTATTAATGGAAGAGACGATATGAATGTAAGAGATGAATTTAATACTGGGAGGACTACAGGGAAACTCAAGAAAATAAATGGAAATTGAAGCCATTAGCAGTGGACATGATGAAAATTTGTTTAATCTTTGTCCCTGCAAGGCATTGGAGCTCATTTACTACTGGATGCCCTTCACAATAACGAATGAAAAGCACAATTTCTAAAATGAGCAGATCTCCCCATGTGTTCAGGGCACAGATGGGAAGCTAGAACGGTGGAAGCAGGTGACTGCCTCTCAAATGGGGTCACTCCAGCTAAGGCAGTACAGCTAGAGGCTGGGAACACCATCTGTGAATCAGGGAGACCTGAACTCAAGTCCTGGCTTCTTCAGTTACTAGCCTTATGGCCCCAACTGAATCACTGGATCTAGCTGGGCCTCTGTGTTCTCACTTATACAAAGAAGATAGTAAGGCTGGGTGCTGTGGCTCACACCTGTAATCCTAGCACTTTGGGAGGCCAAGGTGGGCGGAGTGCCTGAGCTCAGGAGCTTAAGACTAGCCTGGGCAATATGATGAAACCCTGTCTCTACCAAAATACAAAAAATTAGCTGGGTGTGGCAGCATGCACCTGTAGTCCCAGCTACTTGAGAGGCTGAGGCAGGAGAATTGCTTGAACCCAGGAGGCAGAGGTTTCAGTGAGCCAAGATCGCGCCACTGCACTCTGGTCTGGGCGACAGAGTGAGATTCCGTCTCCAAAAACAAAAAGAAGATACTAATAGTAGTTTTGCCCTTGGGTTGTTGATAGGTTTGAATGAGATAAGCTTGATGGATGGCTGTTTACTAAACATTATTGCTGTTATTATTAATATTGATAAGTGGAGTCACTGTTACCTAGATGGCATCAGTGCCATTCAAATATTCAATGATACTTTAAAACTGCCACTAAATGTAAAAGATTCAACCTCTCAATTATTTTTCTTAAAAACAAGGTGACTGACATATACTTTCTTCATTGCAAAGGCCACAGCGATTCTGGGTGTAAAACTGAGAGCTAGTTTGGTTGATGTATTAATAACTAATCAGCATGCAGCATATGGCTTTCTGACACACAACTTCTTGCTATCTCCTCTCTCCAAATGAGGCAGCTTGCTCCAGTGAGGAGTGGAGTCAAGAAAAACATCTTAGAGGACAATGTAACTTCTTCTTTTGTAGTTCTCTTTGGCTGTGGGGAGAGACACCTGCTTAGTCTGGTCAGTTTTGTCCTTCCAACGTCAGTCCCTGGATGCAGCCGCAACACGGCTGGTTTGCTCCCATTTGCTGAAAGCAACACAAGAAGACTCACTAGAAGTTAGAGCTTTCTCCAGGGCCCCAGGTGACAGGCCAAAGGGGCCAAAGCAAAACAAGTAGAAATATGTGAAACCTAATAGTTAGACAACTAAAGAGAGTATCATTTCCCTGAGGTTAGGAAAAGCAAAGGGGTAACAAAGATAACCAGAAGAGTTGTCGGTCAAGTGAAGATGACAGCCATCAAGGGCCAACCTGGGCTTGCTCACAGGTGCAATTTCAAAGACACGCCTCTTATCCTCTAGTAGGAAAACAGAAAATTCCCATGAAAACAGACCTGAGGGCCGTAAAATCCCAAGTTCTGTCTTAAAGTATACAAACGAAGCATCGTATTTACTACATGAATTCGATTTGGTCTGCAGTGGTGAAGAGCCTTCACTTAGTCCACAGGACTCTTGATGGTCATAAATGAAACATTGTCAGGAGAAGGAATAAGAAGGAAAAGTGAACTCACTCCTTCAGGGACTTTATAGCCCTGACAGTGATCTGAGCAAAGCCCAGCTGCCCAGGGGCTCCTGGACAGCAGGGCTCACTCACCAGCCCACAGGTCATACCCCTCATGGCTGTGGTGCAGCTAAACGCAGGTCAGCACTAGCCAGATGATCCACCTGCAAATGCTAGCAGGGTGAGCAGGACAAACCAGACTTAACAGCAAATGCTTGAACCAAAGAAAAAAGAAATGGTCAAGGTGAACGCCCTCCCCATTCTGCCCAACTCACCTTCACCAGGAAGAAGGACACGCCATATGTGCGGAGGGACCGTGCGAGTTTGACGTACTTGACCTTGGCTTCTATCTCACTCATCTCTCCGCAGTTCTTATGCTCCTGCAAAAGTGACAGTAGCCGGGAGCAGTTATTGCATCTCTGCCAGCAGAGAGAGGTAGTTATTGTACGTGGTGGACACAGTGGCTAGGAATGATCATTAAGTGATGTTTGTGTCTGAGACCCCTCCATAACACAGGCAACTGCTGACCAAGGATCAGAGCACACAGGAAGTTCTAACATAGGGATTTCAAACCAGAGTTTGAGCCCAAGTAGCCACATTACTTCACAACTAAATGCGACAATTCATGCACACATGCAGCATGGTGGGAACAGGGTCCATAACCGCAATCACATTTTCAAAGGACTCCACGTCCCAAATGGTTGAGGGCCAAGACTTTAAATGATACCAAGAAAAACGTTCTTCTCAGGAGAGGTGTCATTCTAACATCCATCCAAAAGGTATTGGCTGGGTGTGGTGGCTCATGTCTATAATGCCAACACTTTGGGATCAAGGTGGGTGGATCATTTGAGATTAGGAGTTTGAGGCCAGCCTGGCCAACATGGTGAAACCCCATCTCCACTGAAAATACAAAAATTAGCCGGGTGGTGTGGCACATGCCTGTAATCCCAGCTACTTGGTAGGCTGAGGCACGAAAATCACTTGAACGGGGGCGGGGTAGGGGGTAGGGGATAGGGGGGAGGGGTGGGGGGTGGGGGGTGGGGTAGAGGTTGCAGTGAGCTGAGATCACCCCATTGCACTCCGTCTTGGCTCTGCTTCAAAAAAAAAAGTATAATTTTCTAAAGAATAGGGTAAATACATGTCTGTACACGATAGTACTCAGAAACAATACTGGAGAAAAGTATGTTTTATATGCATGAAATTTGTATTTTAATTTATATTTACATTTCAGGATCAAAGACGACTTTGGTATCTTGGATTCCTTAGAGTGTTGCATGCCAAAGTTTGTGTTAGGGCTTTTCTTACTGGTTGTGTAGACTGGACAAGTCTCTGATTTTTACAATAATCCTGGATTTTTAAAAGGCGCTAATTTCCAAATTCCAGTTTCTAAAAACAAATCTCAGGACAAAGAGGCTACTTGTAGATCCTTCCTCAGTGCATGTTAACGGTCTATCACCTTGTTTCAATGTTACCAAGATAATGCCTTTGAAATTAAATGTATGCACATTTTTCTCAGAAGGGCTAGGTAACCTTTAGCAAGAAAATATGGATTAAGATAATAAATCTGCCCAAAGTAGAACTGTCAGCTTCTTTACTCTTGAGTCAGTAATCATTTATTATATAAGAGTACAGGCACGAGGTATAAAACTATTATGCGCAGAGGCCCCCTCATACTAATAAATGAGGATGGGGAGTGAGGAGAATAATAAAGTTCTGTACATTTCCAATACCTGAAAGATCCTCTTTTCAGCTCCTCTCTGCTTGATATATTCTTTGGGCAGGAATTCCTTCAGACTAAGAGAGAGACATTTAAAAAGGAAAGGCATTTATCATGTTCTATGATGAGAAGCAAAGCAAAGACATTTAATAAAACTCACAGTTAACTCACTAAGTCTCCCAATATTTTACGGAGTAATTAATAACAGACTGCTATATCCTACGATGCACTTGAATAAGGACACGGACATAAAACTAGTATGATAGAAAAGGTCAAACTAACATATTTAAAGAAGAAAGAATTTCCAGGATCTATTCTAAAGTGAAAAAAAAAAAAAAAGAGCACAAGAGTATATAATATGCTGCCTTTTGTAAGAAACGAAGGAGATACTTATTTTAAAAACATTATTTTCTATTGTCTACATATTTTTTTTTTTTTTTGAGACAGAGTCTTGCTCTGTCGCCCAGGCTGGGGTGCAGTGGCCGGATCTCAGCTCACTGCAAGCTCCGCCTCCCGGGTTTAGACCATTCTCCTGCATCAGCCTCCTGAGTAGCTGGGACTACAGGCGCCCGCCACCTTGCCCGGCTAGTTTTTTGTATTTTTTAGTAGAGACGGGGTTTCACTGTGTTAGCCAGGATGGTCTCGATCTCCTGACCTCGTGATCCGCCCGTCTCGGCCTCCCAAAGTGCTGGGATTACAGGCTTGAGCCACCGCGCCCGGTCTGTCTACATATTTTTAAAAAATACAAAGATAAACCTAGTTCTAATAAAAATGGTTCTCCGTGGAAGAGGGGAAAAACAAGGAGAAGGGAACAAGGATGGAAACTAAACTTCTGTATTTCTTATATTATAGTTTTCACTTTAGAACCACATGAAATTGCAAAAAAAAAAAAAAAGCAACATCTAAAAATCTAAAGCAAACTAAAACCGTCTATCAAGTTGACAGCATAACTACAGGGAGAATAATTATGTCAAGTAACTTTGCAAAACAGTCTTTTGACTGTATATCCCTCGTAGGATATTACGGACAAAATAAACCATAGTAGATTTGTTAGTAAAAATATTAGTATTTCAAATTAACATCTACTTTCCCTCCTGTCTATACATAAACACACACAATAAAATTAGGATATTACACTATATATAAGTAGGATGTTATATATAACTAGGATAAAGAAAATGAGTAATTATGGTTGTTGTTAGGAACCAAGTTTTTCAGCATAAAATAGATAAAAATAAACAAAATGCAAAAAGACTTGGCTAAACATTCTGCATCTTTTATTTGAACTGGAAATACCAGCCTGAGTACCTGATTCATTTTTCTTTTCCTGAAAAACATTTTCTAGCTACGTCCCCTTTAAAGGCCAGGAACAAGAACAACCTGATAGCACCCTGTGCCCCCACCACCCCTGCTGCTGCCTAGGCCAGGTGGTCTTCTAAATACCATTTCCACTAAAAGGAACCAAGTCTCAGATAAATCACTGATTCTTGGTCTGAGGCAGAAAATGTATAAAATGTTCCTGGGACTTCTTGTGGCTTGAATCAAGGAAGTTACCAAGATAATACTGGAGCCAGTATCAATGAATTCCCATTAGCCAAAAATTCGATGATTTAAAACTGTATATTGAAAAAGAGAGAAGAAAATAATAAACCCATCCATCCAGCCTCGACAGTTATCAACTCATGGCCAATCATGACTCATCTATTTCCCCATCCCACTGACCTCCCCTGAATTATTTCGAAGCAAATCCCAGACATCATATAATTAATACCATGTGATGGGACAATTTAAGCATCAGAAAAAGGATGACTGCAGTAAGTTAAAGTGCAGATATTTAATATCTACAAAGATTTTTTTAAAAAATCGTGGTCACCTTAAGAGACTGCTATGGTCCCAACTCGTACCGAAAATTATAAATGAAGGGAAAGAAACAAGTATTTATTCTGATGTTTCTAAACGTTGATGAGGGCAAGAATCACAGCTAATAAATGTAGAAAAAATAAAAGAAGTCCAAAATCATCATTATACAACTCTTACTGAAATAACTGATAGATCAAAGCAAATTTCAATGACTGTAAGACAAAAAAATAACAAGTTGATCAGGAACTTTTTAACAGATTGATCGCTCTGATAACATCTAAACCCAAAGATCAATTTTAATATTAATCAAAGTAGGATAACCAGATAATATATGCCTCCCAACTGATACAAAAGGAAGTATACAGCACCACCTAGGAGGTATTCTTGGCAATAAAGAATAAGTAAATACATAATTAAAACTGAATTTAATTGAGTCCCTAAATCTAAATAACGATTTACAAAAAGAATAGGGGAACATGTTCAATGATACCATCAGGATACAATTAGCCAAACCTAAACACAAGAAATTCTATGAAAATAACTTAGCTTCTTCAAAAATAAATAGTTTGGTAGTAGTGGTGAAAAGGAGGGCATAATAATAAACTAAAAGAGATATAAGAAATATATTTACCTACAAAGCTCTAGTAACAAAGACAGTGCAGTAATGATGTAAGAACAGATACACAGGTCAACAGAAAAGAATTGAGAGTCCAGAAATTAACCCTCACCTTTATAGTCAACTGATTTTCAACAAGGGTTCCAAGACAATTCAGTGGGGAAAGAATACGTTTTTAAACAACTGGTGCTGGGACAACAGGATGTTCACATGCAAAAGACAGAAATTGAACCCCATACCTCATACTATACACTAGAATTAACTCAAAATCTATGATAGACCTACATGTAATAGCTAAATCTATAAAACTCTCAGAAGAAGATACAGGAGTAAATCTTTATGACCTTGATTTAGGCAAAGAGTTTTTAGATATAATACCAAAAGCACATGTTGTAAAAGGAAAAAAAAAAGGACTATTTCGAAATTGTAAACTTTTAAATTGCAAATACCACCATCAAGAAAGTGAAAATACAATCCATAGAATGGGGGAAAATATTTGCAAATTATTTATGAGGAAATTGCAATATATTACAATATATGTAGAATATATAAAAAACCTTTAACTGATAATGAAAAGACAAACACTCAATTAAAAACGGGCAGAGGACATGAACAGACATTTCTCCAAAGAAGAGATACAAATGGCCAATAGACACATGAAAGTATGTTCAACATTATTAGCCAATAGGAAAATGCAAAAAAAACCACAATGCAATACCAATACATACCCACTAGGAGGGCTACAATAAAAAAGATGTACAACAGCAAGTGTTGGCAAAGGCATAGAGAAACTGGAACCCTCATACACTGCTGGCGGGAATATAAAACGGTACAGCTGCTATAAAAAAAAGTTTGATAGTTCCTTAAAATATTATGCAGCAATTCTACTCCTTGATATATGCCCAGAAAAAAATGAGAACACTTCCACACAAAAACTTGCACACAAATGTTCACAGCAGCATTATTAATGAGAGCCAAAAGATGAAAATAACTCAAAAGTCCATCAACTAATGGATAAAATGTGGTTTCTCCATACAATGGAAAATCATTTCTATCTAAAGGAAGTACCGAAATATGCTACAACATGGAAACACTGTGCTAAGGGGAAGAAGCCGCTCACGAAGGAAAAGTTGTATGATTTCACTAATAAGAAAAAAAGAGAGATTCCAAGTTCGTCAGCAGGAGGGATCTAAGAAATATCTAATCTGCAGCAGTTTAGACGTTAAAATTATCATTAAGCAACTTCACGGACAAAAATGAACGATTCAGAGAGAGCTGGAAGGCACCATCACCACCAAAGAGGAAGCTGAGTTTCAGAGAGGTAAAGACTTAGCTGAAGGCACAGGACTTGTAAGTAGCAGAGAGCCTCTGACCTCCCAGAACAAGAGTGGGTCCACCTGAACACACAGCTGCTTCAGGCTTTCTCAGGGGCCCATTTAAAATAAGGAAGTGGTATCATGAGAGAACTGCTGCTGCCAGCCTCTAGGTAGTGGCTCCTACATCAGCAACAGAGACGCGGTTAAGGGTAGCAAAAGCGCCCAAAAAGGGCTCCATGTCAAGCCCTCTCAGAGCAATGATTGTCACTAGAAGAATACCAGATGGTGGTGTCCAGGGGACCAGCAGGGTATAATATGCTGACCATCTATGGCAAGAAAGTCCTGTACTGCAGCAAGCTCCCTTCTTTTAAACTCCGCCAAACCAGCCCATCTGAATCTGCCTCCTATGCAGTCTTCAGGAGTTACTGAAAACAACATCAGAAGGTGCACTAGAGGTGTGACCCCTGAGGTTTCAAGAATTGGTTTGTGGGGAATTTAAAAACGATTTTAAGATATGAATGGTGTGTGCATGTGTGTGGCGTGTATTTTCCCCAGTAAATCAGCCATGTGCGCCACTTCAGCACAAAGCAGGAGGGAGCAGGCAGGGTGTCATCAAGGCCTGCCAGCCAGCAGCGCGGTAGTTCCAGCTCAGTTGTTGTTTTGATTACCAAACCTGAGTCTGGAAGGCTCCTAACATCTGGGACATGTATACAAGTGCAATCTGTCAGCCTTGTCGGAGAAAAAATGGGTCAGACTGTCAAACCTGATTGGAAATATTCCTAACTAAGCAAGTTCTGGCCAAGCAAAATCCCTCCCACTGTCTCCTTAAATGTTCTCACCTTAAAAGGGCAGCCATCTACAAACTGTGCATTGAGAACTCACTTCTCTGCCAAACTCTACTGCCAGCCTTTTAAGCATGGCCCTTTCTGAATGCAGTCATAATAACAGTAAAGTCAGTACACTAATCTCTAGAAGACTCTCTAAGATCCATGAGAGGTTGAACGTTTGCAGCCAACAGACTCCTCTCTCACAAACCCTGACTTCTGCTCTGGTCAAGTCCACTGCATTTGTTCTCCAGTTTGTTGCAGCTGGCTGGATAGCACATGATTATGTGATATATTGACATAACCCATGAGCTGCTGAAATAGTACAAAAAATTGAGCTACTGCATTCTCTTAAAGGTAACAGTCACAAAATGTATTAAATGACATATAGATGAGACAACTGTCAAATACTGAAAAGGAAAAATATCATGGAAATCTATTCTGTCCTCAGATTGCTTCATGGTTGTCTTTAAATTCCCTCACAGATTATGCATTATGCATGGTTCATGCAAGACACTGTAGAAATCCAATCAGGAGATTCACACAAGAAAAAACCTTGGCCCTACATCAAAACACTAGCAACACATGTGTAAGTTCAAAGTTAGAATAATGGGTTTCGAGCGGTAGATGTCACCTGTTATGATTCTACATTTTATTTTGTTTTTGTTTTTTTTTTTGTTTTGAGACAGAGTCTCGCTCTGTCGCCCGGGCTGGAGTGCAGTGGCCGGATCTCAGCTCACTGCAAGCTCCGCCTCCCGGGTTCACGCCATTCTCCTGCCTCAGCCTCCCGAGTAGCTGGGACTACAGGCGCCCACCACCGCGCCCGGCTAATTTTTTGTATTTTTTAGTAGAGACGGGGTTTCACCGTGTTAACCAGGATGGTCTCGATCTCCTGACCTCGTGATCCGCCCGTCTCGGCCTCCCAAAGTGCTGGGATTACAGGCTTGAGCCACCGCGCCCGGCCTATTCTACATTTTAAATGACTTTTTGGATTATCCAACTAATAGTCCAAACCAGATGGAGAGGGAGTGTTTCTACAATTAAAACAGCTGCCATTTACTGAAGGCCAAACCCTGTTTCAGGTGCTTTACAAGCACTAGCAGATTAACTGAGTACTGACAAAAGCCGTGGGAAGCCAAGACCCCATTCTACACACAGACTCTAGGCTCAGTGATGCTAAGTTGCCCAGGGCCACAGCCCACACGCTGTCTCATCCGTGGGCACTGGGGACCATACTCTGGGCCACCACAGACCCTGACCCCTCAAAGTTACCCTTTAGTCAAACAACATCCCACGTGATCAGTATTTCAGACCCTGTGGAATAAGATAATAACCAGATTATGATAATGAAGACCAGGTGGTGGCCACTGAGTTTTATAGAAATGCACAGAAGCCGGTGGAATCAGGGAAGGGGAATTTAACACATTTAGGGGCGCAGGATCTGAATTCAAATACAGATGTCACCAAAACCTCATTTTCTACTTTTTGAAGGATGAGATGCAATTTTGTTATTTTATTGTATATACTTAAAGTATACAATGTGATGTTTTCATATAATATACATAGTGAAAGAATTTCTACATTCAAGCAAATTAACATATCCATCATCTCACAGTTTTTATGTGTGGGGTAAAAGTACCTAAAATTTACTCTTTGTAAATTTCCAGTATACAATACTATCAACTATAGCCCTCACGCTGTATATAAGGAATATCAGGCCTCTAGACCTATTTATCCTATGTAACTGAGCCTCTGTACCCTTTGACCACTATCTCCCCATTTCCGCACCCTCAGTAACCACTTTCCTACTCTCTGTTTCTATGTATTTGAGTTCTTTGTTATGTTTTAAGATTCCACATATGAGTGAGACCACACAGTATTTTCATTTCTGTGTGTGGCTTATTTCACTCAGAGGACATAATAATGTCCTTTAGGTCCATCCATGTTGTCACAAATGGCAGCATCTCCATTGTTAAGGCTAAATATTACTCCATTGTGTGTACATAATCAAACCTCATTTTCTTATGTAAAATTTAAGCTGCCTCTACAAGCAATTACAAAAGAGAAGCTTCAAAGATGTTTCCTAGTCTGGCCGTAAGTTACAAGTACACAGGGAGGCAGCTATGATTTGGGGAAACGTAAACTGCCTCTTATCTGTCCCAGGGCTGCCATCAAGTCACTGCATGACCACAGGGAAGTCACCGTTTCTCTAAGTTGGTTTTTATCACTTGAAAAGCAGAGGTTTCCAACCTATGAGTGTTATCGCTCGTACGAATTGAAAACAAGGGATGTCGCCTCATTTGTGAGAGCTGAGGGAATCCATATGAACATACAAACAAAGCAGCGGAGTGTCCACTCAGCACAGGGTAGAAGAACAGAGGGGAGGGATGGTGGAGGTACAATAAGGACAGCATCACCCAAAGGATGCTGGAACACCCAGGATCCTGACTCCAACCTTGATGTTGAATCACCAAATGATTAACAACAACATGTCAAATCTGGTATCACAGAAGGTTCTCAGACTGTGGCCCCAGGAGCAGCAGCATCAGCAGCACCTGGGAATGTGACAGAAATGCCAGTGCTCAGGCTTCACCCCACACCTGCTGGATAAGAGGCTCTGGGGGTGAGGCCCGGCATCTTTAAATAAGCCCTTTAGATAATTCTGATCAGATGAAGTTGGAGAACCACTGACACAGTGGGCTGAAAGCTCAAATTACAGATTCAGACACACTTGGATTTGAATCCAGACTCAAAGGTCAAAATGTCTGCAACTGCGAGTAGCAGTTAAGTTCTGGTTAAGTAAGGTGATAATACAGGCGGAGGGAAGCACTGAGTGAGCTGGGAAACGCTCAGAATGGCAAGAAAAAGTGGAAAGGGAAAACAGCTTGTTAGTCAGTTTGTGCTGCTGCAAAAGAATATCGCAGACTGGGTAATGACCGGTTTTTTAATTATATTTAATTATACTTAATTCTATAATTTATAATTCAATTATAAAGAACAGAAAATTTATTTCTGCACAGTTCTGGAGGCTGGAAAGTCCACGGTCAAGGCACTGTCAGGTTCAGCTGTCTGGTACGGGTGGCATCCTCTGGGGAGGGGAGAAAGGCTGTGTCCTCACAAGGCAAAGGAGCAGAAGAGCAAGCTGGCTGAATGCTTCGTGAAGCCTCTTTTTGAAGGGCCTTAATCCCATTCATGAGGGAAAGGTCCTCATGACCTAATCATGAGGTCATACTTGTTTAGACCAAGAAGGTTTTCATGAATTTCTGGCATGCCATGAAGTTTTTCTTTTTGTCATCAAGATTATTTCATTTTATCAAATTCTTTTTCTCCAGCAATTAAGACAATCATATAGTGTTTTTTCAAAAAAATCTAACATGGTAAACTATATAAACACGTTTTATAAACACCTCTTAGCGCTATCACTTTGGCAACCCCCAGATTTTGGAAAGAACACATTCAAACCACAGCAGCATGGCAGAAACATAGGAAACGGGTTTGAAGTCCTATCTTGGTCACACAGCAGTTCTGTCATCCTGAACCAATCCAAATGTCCTTTAATATAAGGACACGCCACTGCCCAGGAACTCAGAGACAGCGCAGGGCTGGATACCTTCAGCGGTTCCTGGTTTGAAAGTTCTGGAGTTTCAAAGTAGTTAGGGAGATAGGCACCAACCTCAGAAGACAGCTAGGAGGAAACAATACAGACACTACTGAACGTTCGCTACCTCCGAAACTGAGAGGATAGGAGAGCTCCGGGCTGTCAGAAACACAAGACAGAAGTTCACAGGGAGGAAGTACGCAAGTGGCTTTTTACTGCATTTTACTTTTAATTTAGTGGGAGGATGGTGGTGAAGAATATAATGTAAGAGAGCTGATGAAAACAGAGGTTGAAATGCCAGATTTCTGGTTAGTTTGAAAACCGAGAATCAAGGGCCAAATTATTCTGACAAAAGCACACAGATGACCAACTCCAAAGGAGGAATATGTGTTTGAACAGAGGCCAAGTGAAAAACTGGTTTAAGACCTCCTACTGGGTCAAAAGCTTTGCTTGTTGACAGTAGAATTATCTTGAGTTTGTGGGGGAAAATTTCCAAGTCCACTGTGAATTCTTTCTCAACAAAGATTCATGTCCTGGGTCGCTCTGTTTTCTCAGTAAAATACTTCCGAGGAATTCCCAAACAGGAAGAGGGGGCTGTGGGAGTCAAGGATGAGAGAGGTTTCCTAAGCCTGTGACCTTCCTGCCCACTCTCAGCCCTTGGACCATTTCTTCCCGTAACACGCAGAGTCATGGAACCTTTCTGTCTGGCCTCCAGTGCCTATTACTTTTGCCTTTGCCATGTGTTAAATATCCAACTTTGGTGAATATAAGCTTCCATCATCACTTCAAGCCCAGATACTGCAACCATCTTTAAAAAAAAAAAAAAAAAAGTTCAGTGAGCTGGGTGTGCTGTTTCAAGCCTGTAATCCCAGTACTTTGGGAGGCTGAAGAGGGTGGATCGCTTGAACCCAGGAGTTCGAGACCAGCTTGGGCATCAAACTGCGACCCCATACAAAAGTTAGCCAGGCGTGGTGGTGCATTCTTGAAGTCCCAGCTACTTGAGAGGCTGAGGTGAGGGGACTGCTTGCACCAGAGAGGTGGAGGCTGAGATGGCGCCACTGCACTCCAGCCTGGATGACAGAGTGAGACTTTGTCTCCAAAAAAAAAAAAAAAAAAAAAAAAAAAAGTTGAGTGTGAAACATTTCAAATTATAGAAAAATATATGCTTTATAACTTATATACCTACCACCAAGGAGAAATACATGTTGGCATGTTGCCATATCTGCTTTATGATTGCTACTTCTCTTCTGTTACTAAAGTAGAGATTACAGAATTAGTGGAAGTCCCATATCCTTTCTTTATTAGGTAGCCATTTATTTTATTTATTTATTTTTTTGAGCGGAGTTTCCCTCTTGTTGCCCAGGCTGGGTGCAACGATGTAATCTTGGCTCACTGCAACCTCCACCTCCCAGGTTCAAGTGATTCTCGTGCCTCAGCCTCCCAAGTAGCTGGGATTACAGGTATGCACCACCACACCTGGCTAATTTTGTATTTGTAGTAGAGATGGGGTTTCTCCATGTTGGTCAGGATGGTCTTGAACTCCCCACCTCAAGTGATCCACCCACCTCAGCCTCCCAAAGTGCTGGGATTGCAGGCGTGGGCCACTGTGCTTGGCCACCACTTTTTTGAAGTTAGTTTCCACAGATATTTTAATATCTTCCTATAACTCCTTGTGTCTATAAACAATAATACATCCGGTTTCTCTTTGTGTATATATTTTTAAATAAAAAGATTCATATTCTGAAATACCTTGTTTCCTCTATAAAGAACCTTGGTGTCTTCACACATTTAAATGTATGTCCATTTGAGAGATATGAAATGCTCTATACCTTTTGATTTTGCATTTTCTGAATCACTTATTAAGTTAAACATCTTTTCATGTCTTTATCAGCCAACTACAGTTCCTTCTCTTTAAAGTACCTACTGATATCCTGGATGATCTTTTTCTCAGATTATTTTTTTCTTTTTTAATATCTTCTGGATATTAATCTGATCCTGGAGTATGCATTGCAGATATGTAAATTTCTTTTTCCAGTTTGGAGCTTTACTCTTGATGATGTCTTTCCCTAATAAGATATTTTAATTTTAATAAAGGTAGATTTATCAATCTTTTGAATTACTGTATCACCTTATGACACTAATATAGTGTTTTAATTACTTTATCTTTATAAAAAATTGTGGTAGTTGTATGAGTCCTTCATATATCTTCAATTAGCCTTTACCATTCTTGAGCCTTGACTAGTTCATATTAATTTTAGCAGCTTTATTGAGATGTCCATTTTAAGGATAAGTTTTCTCATTATTACGTAAGTGACTGGAATTGAACTGAGTCTATAAGTTTGGGTAGAAGTACTTTACCTGATATCAAGTCTTCCTACCCATTAACATAGCAATAGCATAGCATTTACTCAGACTGCCTTTTATGCTCTTCAAAAAGCTTTTATCATTTTATTGGTGAGATCTTGGAGATCACTGGACAGCTGTCTTCCTAGGTAAATTATACTCTTTGTAACTACTATAAAAGGTAATTCCCTTTTATCAATTATATTTCCTCTTTGTTGATTTGTATGGGAATACTATTTGCTATTACACATTTTTTTTCCCCCTAAAGACCTCACTTAAAAGTCTTGTTAATTCCAGCAAGGTTCTCTGTAGACTGACTGATTATCTATGTAGATAATCCTATCACCTGCAACTAATGACAGTTTTGTTTATCTAATGCTGATGTGGTTTAGTTCTTTTTCTTTCCTTATTGCACTCACTAGGATATTTAGTATCATGTTGATAAGAAGCATTGATAGCAGGCATCCTTCTGGACATTAAAAGGAATAAATATTAAACTATTAATTATCATACTTGTTTAGACCAAGAAGGTTTTCATGAATTTCTGGCATGCCATGAAGTTTTTCTTTTTGTCATCAAGATTATTTCATTTTATCAAATTCTTTTTCTCCAGCAATTAAGACAATCATATAGTGTTTTTTCAAAAAAATCTAACATGGTCAACTATATAAACACGTTTTCTACTGTTAAGATGTGTCTCTTGGTATTCCATTCTAAAATGTCAAGTTCTCTCTCAGTCCCTAAAATACACAAACTCCCTATTCCCTTTTTCTGCCTTTTTATCTTGGCATTCAGCATCATTAATATATTATATATTTTACTTACTTATTAGTTCTCATCTGCCTTTCTGCACTAGAATTTAAGTTCCATGAGGGCAGAAATGCTTGACTGTGTTTTTCACTGCTGTATCTCCAGTAGCCTAGTGTCTACCACGTAGAAGGCACTCAACAAATTATTTGTTAAATAAATGAATTTTGCCTCCTTTAAAGAAACACTATTTAGTTCTAACTTGCACTTACGCATGAACATATGTCATGCTGGACTTAGTTAATACTTGATTAACTTTTTTGAGCAAGACATCTATATTCAATTTAAAAGCTTTCTATTGTCTGTATTCATTTTGGTATTACAGTTCTGCTAGTTTCAAATTAAGGTGAAGACCTTTACTTTTTTATTTTCTGAAATAACCGGGGCCTAGTGTTTATTTTGTTGTTTTTTGATTGGTATATTTTAAACTGATAAGTCAATTTCTTTCAAGATTATAGATTTCAATTTTCTAATTATCAATTTTTTCTAAATTTTCCTAGTTTATCACATTCTCAACCACTTTTTAATATCTCTTTACCTTATTTTGCCTTTTTCTTCTTTTGTTTTTCTTGATCACATTTACCCAAAGTTTATCAAGTTTTTCAAAGAACCAGCTTTTGGTTTTATTGATTCTCTGTGGTTTTTATTTCATTATTTTCTTTTAAATATTTTCTTTCTTCTATTTTGATCTTGTTGTACTAATCATTCACTGAGGGAAGTATGTTAACTTACTTCACTAAAATTGCATATCTGAAATTATTGCAATACAGTCTATTTTTCCTTTATATACATTTAAGGCAGTGTTAGGCACATATACAGGTTCACAATTATTTAGTATCCTGATAAATTAGTCCTTCTATCTTTATAATCTTCCTTATCTCGACTTATGCTTTGTTTGCCTTAGAGTCTATTTTGTGTACTGTAAGTAGAAATTTCCTGGCATATCAGTTTCAATGCATTTAAACTTTCCTCTGTCATTCTCTCTGTTCTTTGTCTAAAAGTGTGTCTTTTAGAGATAATATAGACCTGGACTTAAAAAAAAAAATTCCATTCAATGAGAATCTCTGTTTATTAATTGCTGCATTTCATTTACTTACATTTGGTATGATACCTAATATATTTACAAGTGTTTACCATATCTCATTCCAGACCTTCTTTTCACTTTGTTTCCATAAGCCACCCTGCACATCTCCTATTGTAACGGTCAAGCTATCTGCATTTCTTCCCTCCTACCCCTACTGGCTTGAAAGCTATATGGATTATTTCTTCTTGTTTGGTTTGACCAGTAATTAAAATTTTATTAAAGAACTTGTGAAGTCTGGTTTCTTTCACTGTTTCCATATACAGTCTATATATATTCTCTCAGGCTATCTTCATTTTTTTCCCAACAATTTTATTATGAAAAATTCCAAACATAGCACAATGTTGAAACATTGTGTATTGAACATTCTATATCTGTCACCTAGAGTCACCTTCAATTTTATCAAGTATCCTTGATTTAAGATCTGAAGTTTACCAGTAACTCTCATCTTCTCCAATAAAATATAGTCTACAGAAGGCTTTTACTCTGACCACTTCTTAAAGTTTTCCACAGTGTTTTTAAGGGTCTGGAAATTAGTCATTATTATGTTTTGTTGTTGCTGTTTTAAGAGTTAATTCTTCTTTAGATTTCCCTTCTACTTTGTCAATTTCTTTAATCAACATTGCTACTTGCATGATACTCTTCTCACCTTTTTAGAAACAATCCATAGTAGTCTGCATAGTTTACACTGCAACTTTCAACTTCCTGAATAGACCATCCCGCATTTAAAATACAGTTAAAAAGTTGGACTTTGTTGAAATGATCAGAGCCAAGTTTTGGTTCTGCATAATAACCATTTCATATATTTATCTGCCACACAGATTGTAGATTCAAAAACAGCAAGGAATTAGTATATAATATCTCCCTTATATTTTCTCTATACCTGGCACAATAAAACACATCTGCAAGTCCTCAATGAGTTAAAGAAAAACACCAGGCTCACACATAGGTAACAAAATTTCACATGAACCCCACACATTTGTACAAAAATTCACATCACACGGCCTATTTTCTGCAAGCATTTTCTGAACACAGAAATGCATAAAGCAAATACCTGATTACTAGATTATGTGTCGTTTTTACTTCATGCACCAATAAAATGTCCCTTCTTAGGACCCTCTGAAGGTGACCTGAGGAAAACTGTCATGTGGATAAAGCATATCAGACTCAGTCTAGGAGATCCTGGCTTTCTTCTGCCTCCCCGCACTTGACTGTTCTGGGCCTTGTCTCTGTCTCTCTCTGGCACTTATTCTCCCCATGAATAGAGTAGATGGATATATTAAATCATCCTTAAATCCCTGGAAACTCTGAAAATCTTTCAGACTCTGATGATTTTCATTATTGTAAATGAGTACCTTCACTGAAGTACCAAATCCAGAAATCACTGGAGAGTCTGAAGAAAGTTCAAAGCGAATCTCATAAAAATGTCCATATTGCAACTCTGAGCAAAAATGCTAAGAAAATTTTCAAAAAATTAAAAGATATGCCCTCGTTCACATCCCTATGCACCCACCTCAGAAACTACGTAACTGAAATTTCTGGGGGCTGCATCTTCAGCACGGCTGTCACAAGTCCAACCTTCTCATTATTATTTTAAAACCCTAAATTGTTTAAGCAGATCACACATATGAAAGCTACATTGGGAAAGAGCTAAAGGCTGCAAAAGAGAGCCCAGTCAGTCACCAGGGACAGCCCAGGCAAAAACAGGACCTGGCTATCCAACTCACAAATCAGCAAATGTGGCCTCACTGTTTTGTTTTAATTAAGAAGGGACTTATATCCTCAAGAAGTTTTACCTGCATGGTATAAGCAATAATGTACACAATTAAATATCTACATTAAGTAAAAATGCCTCATTACCTAATTTGGACTAATTAAAAAGTAAATCAAATTCGTAAGGAAAAATAATTGCCACCAGGCAAAATTACCTTATTTTAATTTGGAATCTGAATAAGGGTGCAGGTACCACTACAGGCATAAACTTGATATTATAATCTTAGAAAAAAAAGAAACGAACTCAACGCAATTGCTTAACTCTTGTGGTCTCAGATTATTAAGAGAAGAACACTGCTGCTGGAGTGTGAGTGTGTAGCATTCAATAGGACCACAAACTGCAGTATGTACTTTTAAGACCAGTACCAATGCTTTGATATTAGTTTGTAATCTCGACACAGGCAGTCAGCTGTACAGGAACATTCACGATGATTTGGTTGGTACGATCCATCACGCTAGGAAACAGACCAAAGCACCCTGTAATCCCAGTTTTAAGTACCTTTGCTGCATAGTGGGAGACCAGTAAAAGGGGCAACTTTGCCTTTCATTGAAAGTAGGAATGCCTTTCAAAATGAGAGCCTGGTGTTAGAAGTCAGAAGCTATTTGCAGAGAAACTCTTTACCTGTGAATAAGCCACTTCTCTCTGTCCTGCTTCTTCCGTACCTATCAAATAAAATACTATGTTCTCAATTCACAAGGGAGTCCTGAGAACTAGTTGCCCCAGGGCTATGGAGAAAGTGAGCTAATAAAATGACCCGGGTGGCATCGTCATCAATATAAGAACCCGGTGAATGGCTACATTCGGATCTCCTTCCTACCAGGGAGACATAAACATTCACAGCTACAAAAGTCTAAAAACAGGTAAACGTTTTATTTCCATTTTTTTGATTCATCAATCTTCCCTCCATTTTCTATTTGTCACCAGGCACTTTAAAAACAGAAACAGAATGTTGTTTCCTCCGAGGCCTCACTAGCTCTTGGTGTTTATTCCTCAATATCCGTGGCCATAATCCTCAGGCTGATGACATCAGTTGTATCTGAGGGGCCAGCTGTGAGGCTAGAAGGTGGGAATGTGGAAACTGCTCAAGGAACTTGTGCACACGGCCTTCGATAGGTGGCTGAACAGAAGGGGACGACGCTTCCTGAGGCTCCCGAGGAAGGAAGCCAGACGAGTGGGGTAAAAGCGGGCCCTGAGGAACACCCGGCCGTATGACTCATTTGGAGAATACAGAACTAAGTAGGTGGTAGGAACTGCTCAGAGCCATCCTCAGCCTCAGACTCACAATGTGTGGCACACTGCAGGACGCAGCATCACCTTGTAAAGGCTCCCTGGGATTCACTAACCCAAGGGCAGAGGTTTGCTTTCTGCGGGGTTAACAACTCAGTTTAGACCAAACAGCATATTGGCCAGGCATTCTCTGGCACCAGAAGAAAAGTTAACTTTTCTTCTTACTCAAAGGCATATACTGGTCCCAATTACTTTCCACCAAAGTGAAAGTGGGGACAAGGGTCAAAGAAGCCTCTCCGTTATCCTCTCCCTGCGATACACTTGAACCAATACAATGACGCACAATACCATGAATGGCCTACTGGACACATCTCATGCTGACTGGCACATCCTACAAGAAAGCTCATGTCCCTCCCCCTTACTCCCCCATTGGCGTTCACACCATGGCCCTACTGGAGTGGATTTTTTTTTTTTTAACTTTCCTCTTCACTAAGATGAAGTAGAAGGGAAAAAAAAAGGGGTGGAGGGGGACACAGATCACTGAATTTCTATTCAGCAAGAAAAACTTCTCAATTTATCTTGCTTTCCCCAAAATCTGCAAATTTGGTCATCTACTTGATTGAAGAAAAGCTAGCATTCTCACAAATGATGAAATTAGGGTATGATCTTAGATACCTAGCTCAAAAAAAAAAAAAAAAATGGTGAAAGGAAACAAGAGAGGAGAAAAGAGAAAAAAAGAAAATAAAAATGTCATTTACTCTAAAAATCCAGGTTTATGTTTGTGTTCCACATGAGGTCCAAACTGTATCTGGGCTTGAAATCCACCAAACTCACAGGCTTTCTCGAAGGAGACAGGGTGAGAGCCATTCAGGATGTCATCCCGAGCCTGAAACACAAGGAGGAGGAAAAACATCAGAGGTTTGGGGGAGTGACGCGTTCTCTCCACTGACACATTCCCATGGCCCAGCACACTCTCTCTGTGGAGCAGGGGACAGTGCCAGCCGACCCACGGTGACATGTGCAGGACACAGTGGATGATCACCACATGGGAGAAAACTAAGGCGAAAGAAAAACAAACCTTTGTCCAAAATGGCCTGTAGATGGAAAACATTAGAGATGTCCGGTATAGCAAAAGCAAAGTCTGACGACAATTGAGAAAGGCAGAAGTGATTATAAAAGAGGCCAAGGAAATTCATATGAAATGATCAGCTTCAAAGAGGCCAAAAGACAAATTCAGTGTACTTTTTATAATCCTAAATCATAAAGCTAGCTAATCAAATATCTAGAGGCAAAATCAACCCAACCCCCATCCCCAGATAAAGACCAATGTAATAGAAGAAGAGAAAGAAAGGCGATAGGCGCACACACACACAGACAAGAACTCAATACTCAAGACAGCAGGGGAAAGGACAAGCAAATGCATCCTAAAATGGGGAGCTTGCTGTGTCTGAACTCCTCCTCCTCCCAGTTCTCCATCCATCACTGCTGTTGTTTTCCGCTGCCCTCCTTTCTGCCTTTCTTTCTCTAAATGACCCCCAAATCACCCAAAGATGGACACTCTCAGCTATCACTCTGAGCCTTAAGCCAATAAGCATCTTTACACTGCCCTGCTATCTCTCTCCCTTTGGCCTCCCCACTTCTTTCCTCTCAGCCCTCTTTCCATGCCATCCTTCCATCCACTAAGTCAGGGGTCAGGAAACTTCTCCAAAAGGCCAAACAGTAAACATTTCACACCTCCTGGGCCACACCGTCTCTGTCACAACTACTGAGTTCTGTCACGGGAATGTGAGAAGAGCCACAGAAGGTATGTATAACAACTACATAACCCTCAAGGGGATTTATCAATATGTGATACTTGAATACATAAGCTGTGTTACAATAAAACTTTATTCACAAGTAAAGGCAAAAGGCATGACTGTAATTTGCCAACCCCCACATTATTTCTATGGGCAGATAGATGGATAAATATGGAGAGGAAAGGGAGGGAGGGAAGAAAGGAAGAAAGGAAGCTGGCAGGAGAGGACAAAGATGGATGATGTTTTCCCTGAGCCACAAGCAACCTTGGGGACAATCCAGTGCAATCCACATCTTCACACTGGGAAACTCAGACATGTTAAATGGCTTGTCAGTTTAACAATTACTTAAGGGTAACCACATGAAAGATTATTGAGAGGATATCTTCCAGTTAATGAGAAGTCCTGATTTTCTGACCAATATTCTCTTGCAATCTAAGATGTCAGCTAAGAAACCTCTGGGAAGCTACAGGGAGGCCCTACTCCGGATGGTCAGCTGCGCTCATCCAGAATATCAACCTGCACCACAACCAAACACATGCTTGGACCCAGGAGCAATGCCTGCTGGAAACGATGCCATAAACGTGGCAGAAGCCAGCGCCGCCCTCCTGCTCGCCACAAGATACAGCCAGGAGCTTCCTGCAATCTCATCAACCTCAGTGTCTGAGCAGTAAATACTGTACCTGAACATAAAGCAAGTTCAGCTGCACAGGGTCTCTCGAATCTACATTCTGATCAGAGTAAAAGAACTTCCGTCTAAGCAGCAACGTTTCGTTTTCATCTACTCCTTGTTCTCTGAATGTTCGGCTGTGATCCAGCCAATTTACTGCAACACAACAAGACATATAAGAGAACTGTGTTTATTTTTCCTCTTAATTAAAGGGAATTTACCAAAAGAGCAGTGTGATGCAGATTTCTATAACTCTGATACTTAGTTATAGTTACTTCTTACATTAGTACTGTGGTTTTTAAGCTTTGCAAAATAATTTCACATCTACCAAATGACCAGCCAAAATGGAAATGAGGGAGAAAATTCCCAGTCATTCCTAAAGTTATAGCTAAAGCACTATAATGAATGTGTAATATGCTGCCTCTCCGGTGGCAGGGTGGAGGGCAGATACTCCAGTCTCAGCTAATAAAGTGATTTAGAGGCTCTGAGCATAGTAAGTTACCTCTGACCTCAAGTAGAAAAGAGGAAGAAAATGAAAGTATGGAGGGAGTGGGGGAGACAACAGTAAAGGGGGGCTGGCAGAACCATGCCATGGGTCAGCTTAAATCTCAGTCATTCTGAGAACCCTGTTCTCTCATCTATGTGTACAGTATTTGATCACTCCCCTGTACACTTTCACAGCTCTCACTCCAACACTCCTCTGCGGACTTAAAACACATTGTGAGTTAAGTCCTTATCACCAGTGTCTCTAGATTATAAGCAACCTGAGTACAGAAAACGTGTCTCCCACATCTCCCACAGTACCTGCGAGAGTATCTTGCACATAATAATAAATCCTTGGGATTTTTCTACTAAAGTCTCTTGGAAAGAAGTATATAACTGTAAATCAAATTAGGCAGAAAGAAAAAAAAGCACACAAAGGGTCAGAGGAAATGAGAGCCTCACAGAAGATCAATAAACACAATGGCAATAACGATGTCGTCCCGATACAGCCACAAGAACAAATACAATGAAAGGAGGAAAGAGGCCAGGAAGTCTAGGTGGACTGGGTAATAAATTAAGACCCTTTCAGTGGAGGGTCAGGCAGCAAGGTGCAAACAGCATGGGCTTTAGGGACACAAGGGGTTACGTGCTGGCTTTTCCACAAATTTACTGTGTAGCTATGGAAAATGACTTTCCAATCATAGAATTCTATTACTTTTTTTTTTTGAGACAGAGTCACGCTCTGTCGCCCAGGCTGGAGTGCAGTGGCACAATCTCAGTTCACTGCAACCTCCGCCTCCCGGGTTCAAGCAATTCTCCTGCCTCAGCCTCCTGCATAGCTGGGATTACAGCCGTGTGCCACCACACCCAGCTAATTTTTGTATTTTTAAGCAGAGACAGGGTTTCACCATGTTGGTCAGGCTGGTCTCGAACTCCTGACCTCAAGTGATCCAACTGCCTCAGCCTCCCAAACTGCTAGAATTACAGGCATGAGTCACCGCGCCCAATCCACTATTACTATTTTTAACTCCTAAGGAAATAATGGGTCTAAGGCAACGGTCATTGATGGATGTTAAACATCCCCCCAAAAAAGAAAACCAGAAACAACTTCCTGATGGAAGTGCCCATCACCACTGAAGAAAGCATCTTTATTAAAATAAACACAAACACTTAAATCTAGTCAAGTCTCCAGATCTAAGGAATTAAAAGGGACAGAGGAACATGTTAAATGACACCATAGGTATGCAATGAAGAAAATCCAGACTGTACAAAATGCTGTACAAGTAAGAATTTGGTTTTTTCACATACACAAAAACTGCAAAAAGACATGAACTATCACACTGAGTGGTGACCACAGTTAATAATAATGCATTATATATTTCAAAAATGCTAATAATAGATTTTTAACAATCTTACCACAAAAAAAGATAAATTAGTGAGGTGATGGATATGTTAATTAGCTTGATTGAATCCTTCTTCATTGTCTACATAGATATATCACACTGCACCCCATAAATATACATCATTAGTATTAGTCCATTAAAAAAGAGAGATGGAAAGACTCTTAGGAAAACAAATTAATTCACTAATTAATTAACTTGTTCAACCTTATTTGGATCCCAGTTCAAACTACTAAAAAAATTTTTAGACAATAATGAAGCAAATGTGAACATGATTTGTATATCTGATATTAAGATATTTCTTTAGATGTGAAATGGTATTACAGTTACTTTTTAAAAAATTTTTATTTATTTATTTTTTGAGACAGAGTCTCACTCTGTCATCCAGGCTGGAGTACAATGGTGCGACCTCAGCTCACTGCAACCTCCACCTCCCAGGTTCAAGTGATTCTCCTGCCCGAGCCTCCTGAGTAGCTGGGAATACCGGCGTGCAGCTAATTTTTTGTGTGTTTTCAGCAGATGAGGTTTCACCTTATCGGCCAGGCTGGTCTCAAACCCAACCTCAGGTAATCCACCTGCCTCGGCCTCCCAAAGTACTGGGATTATAGGCGTGAGCCACTGTGCCCAGCCTACTTTTTTTAAATCGAGTTTTAAGAAACAAAGACAAAAATCCTGTCCTGGGTCATATAGATGGTAGGAGGGAAGTAAGGCTTGGCAAAGCCTGTGTGTCTGTATCACGCTTCCTCTGCAAACACTTACGGTCATCATCTGTGTGCAGCTTGGCCTTCAACTTCTCCATTTTCCTCTCATCTCGTAACAGTGTCCTGTCTTTTTTGAGTGTGCCCGTTCCTTCCTCTTTCTTTTCATCAATAGTTTCTTGGATTAAGGAGTATTCTTCATAATTTGTTATTCCTAAAAATTGGAAATTAGGTTACAATTATAAATAATTAAATTACTGTCAACCTCTTCCAGCCTAAGGTCTGTGCTATTCCAAGGAGCTCCTGGTGGCAAAGAACCAGAAACAGCCCTACTAACGTGAGGGTCAGGGAGGTGGCCACATCAAATTACATGAGGGAGCTTCAGCTAGTTAAGTCATATTCACACTGTGGGGGGAAAACAGGTAACAAACTTGAACACTTTTTTTTCAAAAACAAATTTTTAAAAATCAGACTCTGGTTTCCTCTTTCTTCCGAAACGTCTTTGGAGACCTTCCTACATTTTCACAGGGTTGTGGTCACTATGATAATACAGAATTTCCAGTGCTAAGTAATTGCTTTCATAAAGGTTTCCTAAAAATGCAGTAGTGAAATCGTACCCAAAGAAGTCACAGTAAAACTTACGTCACATTCAATTCTCTCATCTAGCCGGACGCGGTGGCTCATGCCTGTAATCCCAGCACTTTGGGAGGCCGAGGCAGGCGGATCACGAGGTCAGGAGATCGAGACCATCGTGGCTAACACAGTGAAACCCAGTCTCTACTAAAAATACAAAAAATTAGCCGGGTGCTATGGCAGGCGCCTGTAGTCCCAGCTACTTGGGAGGCTGAGGCAGGAGAATGGCGTGAACCCAGGAGGCAGAGCTTGCAGTGAGCTGAGATCCGGCCACTGCACTCCAGCCTGGGCGACAGAGCCAGACTCCATCTCAAAAAAAAAAAAAAAAAAAAAAAAAAATTCTCTCATCTATAATAATTTTGGGGAAACACTGCCACAGAGGACGTCATGCAGAAGAAGGCAAGACAGTGTCAAACAAGAAGTGTCTGAAGGAAGTGGGCTCCCTTTGCATGAAGAGAAAACTAAGATAGGCAAATCTATTTTCTTCAAATATTTGAAGGGCTTCATTAGAAAAGAGGCAGACTTGTTCTCTGGGGAGACTAATGGAAGCCACAAGAAGAAAAACTGTCTAATAATCATACGGACTGTCCTCGTACTCAAGGAGATAGTGAACATCTACAGTGCTCGTATAGAATAGAAGGCAGCAATGGGCAGAAGGCTGAATTACACATGACTTTCCATTTGAAAATCTCCTTGTTTTGGAGAGGGAAACGAAAGCCCTCCACTATGACTTAGTGAGAAGTCCAAATGTTTCATGTATTGGCAAGTTGGGAGAATGGACACACCCTCTGGGGATTGGGCAGAACTCGGCATGTTAAGACATATTCAAAGTTGCCTAGAGATCAAATGCAGGTGGAAAAAAGAAGAGGCCTGTAATTAAAAACTAAACAAAAGATATAATGAAGGTTTATGAATGCTCACCTATTCTGCTACAAATAGTGACCAGGAGCTCCCCCACAGTCTTGGAATCATCCACCATCACCGTCTTCACAGATCCATCCAGCATCCGGATTTTCTGAGGTCTCTGTTTCTTTTTATATTCCAAAATATCCTAGAGCACAAACCACACACAAATTTCACACTGTGTGGGAAAATAAATAACAAACTTGGGACACTTTTCTTTAAAAAAAGAATTTTCAAAAAATCAGAGTAGACTCTGATTTCCTCTTTCTTCTAAAACATCTTTGAAAACCTTTCAAAGTTTTCAGGGGATTGTTGCCACTATGATAAAACAGAATCTCCAGTGCTAAATAACTGCTTTCATAAAGATTTCTTAAAAATCTGATAGCAAAATTGTGCCCAAAGAAGTCATACTTATGCCTCACAATTACTGAAAACTATCCTCAGTGAAATGAAAGTAGAGTATGACCTCCTGAAAGGCTGGGAATGATCTGTTCTAAGGAGAATTCGCAGAGGGAGGTGACTACTTGCCTTTTCAAAAGACAGCAGTGTGTGTCTCCAATTATCTTTTAACACTGTCATAATCAACTTTTACGATCTCTATGTTTTTACTATGTGCATATAAAAATGTTTTTAATTTTTACTATAAACACATTTTTACCTTATATATTATAAACAATGAAAGACATAAATAGCATCCTCATCGTTCTTCACAGCAGTGGCATATCACAATAATAGTGGTTTTCAAAATAGTGTGCTGAAATACATTAATGACAAGACCAAACAGGGGTAACATGTTCGGGGGATATTTTTAAGTAACTTGTTGACTACACTTCCTAAAACTAGAACTATGAACTTCCTAAAACTAAACTATTAATTTCTTATCCAAATTAATTGGCATCACCTATTTCACTCTGACTTTACGGACTACCCATCAATCTGATGGGTCTTCATCCTACATACTAAAACCCGGTATCTTGGAGGTTAAGCTGAACAAAACGTTTAATATGTTTTTACTCATGACTTCTCCCTACTTCCATAACACAACCACTTTTGTTGTTGCTGTTACTACTACTGATCATTATTAAACTCACATCTCAAATTGAAGTTTCTTTTTCAGAAACAAAACACTAATATTCAGTCTCTAACTACCGTTAGGGTTACATTTCGTTTTCCCTCTCATCTGTTCTTACTTCCCATTACCAGGCACAGGAATATCTCTTCCATACTTATAGCAAGATGCCGTAATCTTATCTCACAATTACCAAATCCAACAACGCCAAGTCGAAACTACTTAAAGTACTAACCTCAAACTGCTTGAATCCTTCTATGGAATCTCAAGAATTTGGATATCTGGTATTTTCTATCACCACCTGAACAGCCCTTAGAGAGTACAATGCATCGAACTATTAATAAGATGCCCTTGAATCAAAATAGCGTAACCGTGTTGGCGTCTATGGAAGGCCCAGGGACAAAGGGATGAAGAAACAGCACTGGGATCGGCAGCATACCCCATTCCGCAACATGTAGTAATCCAGTGTTCTGCCCGCTTCCAGCCAGATCCCTTTCCTGGGGTCTTCATCCGAAAGAAACAGTCCATAGTCAGAAGCTGAAATATAGATGGGAAGAAAAACAGTAGGCAAAGTGGTGATGAAGCCATCACTGACTTCCAGGCGCTGAGCCTGCTGACTCAGCAAGGATGTGGGTGTTCTCCTTCACCAGACAGAAATGTTTCGTTTTGACAACACCAGCAGCCGCCGGGACTGCAGCAGATCTGGAGGAGTAAGAGTTGAGTTGCAGAAGCAACGCCCACAACTAAGGTCTGTGTTTCCTAAAACCAGTGGGCTGTAGTTGTGTCTAAAATGTAGAAAAATTTAGAAGCAGTCCAAATTTCCTTCTAACTGAATTTGAGCTTGTTCTCTATCCCTTGCTATAAAAACCAGACCAACACCCCATGGAGAATGACAGGACAGCAGTGAAGAAACTAAGGAAGTGACCACCTAGGCCCAAGGCCACTCAGGCAAAGGGGGACAAATGAAGCCTTTATGTCTCCAGTGACCCCTCCACCATCCCAACTGAGCAGTCTAAAAGAGGGGCAGGAGTCCCTTGTGAGATAAGGCCTCTGACCCCGAACACCAACAAATTATGCAAAAGGTGCAAAATTAAATTTGGTGTTCTCTGCAGAAACCCCTGAATTTGACATAGGAAGTACGAAGGGGGCGGGGTGGCAGGAGAGAAGCAGTACCACTTCCTACCCCCAAAATTTATTTCTTTCTTCTGACACCCAGCTGAGGGTAAGAGCTCCTGCTGTTTCTTAGAAAAGCAACTTCAAAATCTTTAAAGGTTTATACCTTCACTAGCACTATATAGCAATCAAGCTCCCCACCCCCAACCAAAAAAAAAAAAAAATCTGACAGAACAACAACAGAAAAAGGGAACAGAAAAGTAAAGGCACCAGAAATGACTAGACAACCAAATAGTAGAGGAAAGTTAGGGATGTAGCAAACCTTATTTCTAAGTAATCTAGAAACACTACTAATAACATAAATAATGTTTTAATAGCCAGGGGGCGCAGTTGCTCACGCCTGTAATCCTAGCAATTTGAGAGGCCAAGGCAGGTGGATCAGTTGGGCACAGGAGTTCGAGACAAGCCTGAGCAACATAGCGAGACCTTGTATCTATAAAAAATACAAAAATTAGCCGGGTGTGCTGGCGTGTGCACCTGCAGTCCCAGCTATTCAGGAGGCTGAGGCGAGAGGATCACCTAAGAATGGAAGGTTGAGGCTGCAGTGAAGTGTGATGGGGCCACTGCACTCTAGCCTCAGTGACAGAGCGAGACCCTGTCTCAAAAAATAATAACCGTCCAGGCGCGGTGGCTCACGCCTGTAATCTCAGCACTTTGGGAGGCCGAGGCAGGCGGCTCACCAGAGATCAGGAGTTCAAGACCACCCTGGCTAACATGGTGAAACCCCGTCTCTACTAAAAATACAAAAAATTAGCTGGGTGTGGTGGCGCGCACCTGTAATCCCAGCTACTTGGGAGGCTAAGGCAGGAGAATTGCTTTAACCAGGAAGGTAGAGGTTGCAGTGAGCCGAGATCACACCATTGCCAGCCTGGGCAACAAGAGTGAGATTCCATCTAAAAAACAATAATAATAATAATCATCATCATCATCATCATGTTTCAGACCAAAAAGAATTTTATGAAAAGCAGATCTTTTCAAGAAGAGATTTTTGTATTTATAATTACCCTTGTTGTGATGTTTGATTTTTATTCTTCCTTTTATTTTGAGTCAGTGTCTCGCTCCGTCACCCAGGCTGGAGTGCAGTGGCTGGATCACGGTTTGCTGCAGCCATAAACTCCTGGGTTGAAGCTACTTTCCTGCCTTGACTTCCCCCGTAGCTGAGACTACAGGCACATACCGCAACACTCAGCTAATTTTTCAGACTTTAGTAGAGACAGGGTTTCACCCTGTTGCCTAGGCTGGTCTCTAACTCCTGGGCTCAAGCGATCTTCCCGCCTTGGCCTCCCAAAGTGCTTGGATTCCAGGTGTGAGCCACCATGCTTGGCCTATTCTTTCCATTTTTAAGATAAGTTTTATCCCACTTTCACACTAAAGACGTACTGATTTGGAAGGGATCCAATTTCTCAACTGCCTGTCAAATAAATACTAAATAAAGGAAAGACACATAGAGAGAAGACAAAGGGAAGAGGAAAATAAAATGGTACAAGTGGCTTTTGTTTAAACTCAGATTAATGGGGATGAGTGATTTAGCCAAACTTCAAACAAAACATATATCACAAATATCTTTTTTTAAAAGTTTGAGATAAAATGTATAAAGTCCCTGTAAAAAAAAAAAAACTTGAAATATAAGACCTGCCCTGGTTTCAATGGCAGTGGAAAGCGTTCAGCATGGGAAACAGGGTTTAGGACACATATCGCCAATATTGTTAGGGCAGCTTCACTTGCACTTTCTTGGGACGAGATGATACATGAGAACGTGATCTGTAAACTGCAGAGCATAATCCTCATGTACGGGAGGGTCAAGTTGCTGGGCACAATGACAGTGATGACTCAGCGGTGGGCATGGTCATTGTCATCACAAGTCTCACAGAGGAAGCAGGTAGTGTCTGATCTAAGAAGACATTTCATTTGAAACATAGGCACTAATAGGCTTGTGTACCACTGGGAGCCTCTCTTTAGCCAAAAAGTGAAAAACATGCAAACACATTTTAAGAAGCCAGTAAATAACCCATGACCTACCTTGCCCAGTTTGTGCCTCAGGTACCCGTTCCCGAATGACTCGACACGCATCATACACAGCTGTAGATGGTTCAAACTGCATGGTCTTCACCACGTTGCAGTGGCGGACACAAATCTTTAAGGACAGGGCCACCATTTTCCTAGGTGATGCGGACAGTCTCACTTAGAATGTCTGGAAAACACAAAGAGACAAACCCGGATGTTCACGTTAATAGTTTGTCTTGGGGAAAAAAACAAAAAAAAAGTGCTGGACTTAAAAATCAATTTTAAACAAGGAAAGAGAATAAAACAGCAAATACAGAGAACACTTTAGGTCCAAAACACATTTTAAAAATCAATTTTGAAAAATTTAAAGGAGGACAACTACAAAATATCGGCTAACAGCAGAACCCCTGAGGGTGACAAGTAGACCCCTGAGGAGGAGGGAGCTCCAGATGTTCACCACACCTCCCTCTGAGTAGTTCCCCTCCTTGGGGTTTCCGAGAAAAGGTCCTGGGAGTGGAATTTCCAGAGTTAATGTCCTCGAGGCAAGAGGCAGAAGCCTTGAGCACCTATGACCGAGTCCTAAAGACAGCCTCAGTTCCCTGGGTCCTCTCAGCTCCTGGGGACAGAGAAGAATCAGGGAAGCTCTCTCAGGTGCTCCTCTTGGCACAAGGGCCCCACCACCCCCCCTACCAAAAGACTTGGCTTCTGGGCCCAGCTCCATCACTAAGAGCCTGTGTCAATCTGAGAAAGTCACTTTGGCCACTCTGCCTCAATTTCTTCACAAATAAAGTGGCTATAATGATATCGGCCCTGAACAGTGCATAAAATAGAATCCCAAGGAAAGATCAATGTGAGGCCAGAGAGGCCAATCTTAAACCCAAAGGGTACCAAGAAGCTTCATGTGATTGGGGTCTCAAAGTGAATAAATGCAACTCAATTCTGATTTTGTTTAGACAAACTATGGAGATATTTTGTTTCTTGTCCGGCTCAATAGCTTTAGAAAATACACAGGTGGCTGGGTGCAGTGGCTCACGCCTGTAATCCCAGCACTTTGGGAGGCTGAAGGGGGCGGATCACTTGAACTCAGGAGTTCAAGACAGCCTGCCCAACATGGTGAAACCCTGTCTCTATTAAAAACATAAAAATTAGCCTGGCGTGGTGGCATACACCTGTAATCCCAGCTACTTGGGAGGCTGAGACAGGAGAATTGCTTGAACCCGGGAGAGCTGAGATCATGCCACTGCACTCCAGTCTGGACAACAGAATGAGACTCTGTCTCAAAAAAAAAAAAAAAAAAAAAAAAAAAAGAAGGAAAGGGAAAGGAAAGACACAGACACAGGTTTAGGCTAAGTTTGAATTCGTTCATAAAAGCCTTCTTTTAAAAATGTAAATTCAACAACTTAGTGCTTTTTCTTTGAGTTGGTGGCTCATGGTGTATTTCCAGTGTCTGCTCTATTTCATGGCCAAAAACTGACCTGTCCCCTACTCACTTAACCCAAGCTGGTCTCTATCAAATATACTCCTTGGGCACAAGACAGACAGAAAGAAACCTGTATCACAAATGCTTTTTCCTTTGTGCCTGAAGAACCAACTCAGACATAACCAGCTGAGTGTCATCCCAGCAAGCAAAACAAGACCCTTTATAGCTAGTAGCTAAAAGAATCTTAGAGCAGCCCGGAGAACATCAATCCATAGGTATTTCAAGCTCACTCTCTTTCTTGTGTTTCATTAGAGAACCTGCAGGTAGTAAACCTGGACTCTAGCTTCTTCCCACGGAAGAAGGGAGGTGCCAGGAGGCAATGAGATGGCCACAAGGCAGAGGGGACAGCAGGCTGCCCAGGCCCAGGCAGTGCTGCAGATGCCTCCAGGGTCTCAGCTTCTCGGCATGCTTGATTGCTGGCGTCCTAACAACAGGTGGCTGGGTCACTTGGATACAGGAGATGTTTTTCAACAGATGCTCTGGTGAACGCGGGCATGGTTTACACGGTCTCACAAAGCAACCTTTCAGGCCATCCAACTGCAATGTCATTCTGACCCCTGCTTGCATTCTGAATGAATTTTGCCATGAAAATTGTAAAAATATTCCTCAGTTGACAAATGTCAGGATATACTTCTCAATAAACAACAGCAGTGTTCACTGGGAATCTGTCTAAAACTGAATTAATTAACCAAAGCCTAGGCAGTGGCTGGACTGCCGACACAGCAGAGGGGTTCAAAATATCTGGCAATTCCCACCTGCAATATTGAGGATTTTTAAAGCCATATGTAAAAGTTCCCCGCTCCCCCCTTTATGGGCCAAGTTAACCCAGCAACTCCCTGATTGGGGGAAATAAATTTAAACTCTAGAGATAAATGGACTAATTTGCTGTGATATAGATCATTCCATGGCTGGTCTGTCCCCTGGGGCTGGCGACAATTGCTAAAATCTGTGACTGGTGGTAAGAGTCAGTGAGGAAAGCCACAAAGCTCCACGCTGTCATGGATGCTGTTTATGGGATACAACAGAGAGGATGGGATGGTTAATATCATCTGTTCCCTGGGAAAAGGAAATGTTTTAAGTGTTGCTGTGTGAAGGCTGCCCTCCCCAGGCTAAAAGCTGAGCTTTCTGAAAGGTAAATGAATGGTCCCCCTAACTATGCAGAGAGAGATTCCATCAAAGCCGAGAGGGAGCCGTGACATGGACCCTAGAACCAAATGTAACAGCAGGACCTAATACTGGAGCTCAGAAGGAAGCAGAAGACACACAGAGGAGCAAGGTGAAAGCGGCAAAAGGGGCAGCAGAATCGAAAGAGGGAGCCCTGCAGGGCATGGCAAGCCGCCTGGGGCTGCGGGGTCCACGAGGTGCACAGGAGAGAGGCTCAGAGAGCTGGGAAGCAGACAGGAAGGAGAGAAGCAGAAACAGGAGGATATGAAGGAAAACCTATGTCCAAAACAACTGGAAAAAGAAAGGCTGCTGGGGGCAAAGATTTGGAGGTGAGTTTCTTTGAGAGGTATTCAGTGGAGAGGTAGAGTTGAACACAAAGATGGAGAGAGAACTGGGTGGGAGGGGCTAGAAAGACCACCTAGGGAGTGAGGGAGAGCAAGGCGAAACCTAATTACTCAGCCCTGGGAACAACATTCTGAATTGGCAGAGAAGACACTGGCAAAGGAGGCACAGGGGTAGGTGAGGGAAGAGAACAGACAGAGGGTGGAACCCAGGAGAAAGCACGTCAAACAGAAGCGAGAGGTCAGCTGTGCTCACTACTGGTCACAGGTCAGGTAAGATGCAACTGAGACAATGCAATTGAATCTGGCAAATTGGAGGGCTTTAGGGTGATGGGGGATGGGGGATGGGGGTCGGGGGGTGGTGCGGGGGAGAGCCTGGAGTAGCAGGTTCAGGAGAGAGATGGAAGACAGGGGTGGCCCAGCAGGTATGGACTTGTCTCCTGAGCAGGTATGCTAGGAGGGGGCAGAGGAACAGGCAGTAGCTCAGATTTATGCTTTTAAGACTTTGTAATCCAAAAGTGCACATCACATGGTTGCTGTAAACTCCATGGGGAAGTTATCTACATAGACATGGTTTCCACCTTATTATGGTCCTAGAGACAGTCCCAGGACAGCTAAGTGCCCTTCCTCACCGTACATAATCTCTCTTCTGCACCAGGTGCACATGGCTGCCCCGGGTCTATTGCGGAGAAGGTGAGTGGCTAAGTCTGGGTTCACAGAAACGATCCTGGGTGCGGAGTCTGATGTGCAGGCTCAATTCCAGGCCTCCTGATGCCTTTGACCTCTGGACCTGTCACTTCCCCTCTGCTGCCTTTAGAGAGCAGGAAGTGACCTGCTGCCACAGAAAGAGCTTCCTGATACTCAATGCTTGGCCAGCTATTCCCGTTGGATCCTCAGTCTCCTCATCCTTACATCTCAAGAGGGGGCAGGGCATGGAATGGAGGGTTCAGGGCAGGTGTTCAACAGACAAGAAATACTACATTCACTATAAGACTTGTGGCCTCAACTTTTTTTTTTAAATCACCCAAAAACAACTATTGCAAAAAAGCATCACAGGAACACAATATACACCTCCCCCCCCCAAAAAAAAAGAAAGAAAGAAAGAAAAAAAGAAAAAAAATCCTGAAAACTAAACTAGTCATTCTTATAGAACACCACACATGGGTGTAAGACTAAAATCCCCAGCATCGCCTTCTCACTTCTGGCTCCCTGTTTTATTAAGATTTAGTTTTTCGAAGCTCGAGATAAGGCCAACAACTGACTTCCCAGGAATGTCTCTAAAAGGCCAATACTTTGTAATCTACAACATTATATTTAAAGACAAGGTATTTTAATTATTCTCATGCAAGATAGTCACTGACATAGGGAAACCTAGATGAGCTCTGAAATCAAAGTATATGGGATTTATTCAGCATCCCACAAGAACCACAGCAATGAGCTGTTTCTAGCACCACTCACAACAAAATGAGACACTGGCAAAATGGACGCTTGCTGGAATCAAGTACCATGACTTACCCTATAGCAAAAAGAAAGTAGGATTAAGGCCAGGTGTGGAGGCTCACACCTGCAATCCCAGCACTTTGGGAGGCCAAGTCGGGCAGATCACCTGAGGTCAGGGGTTCGAGACCAGCCTGGCCAACATGGTGAAACCCCATCTCTACAAAAAATACAAAAATTATCTGGGTGTGGTGGTGGGCACCTGTAATTCCAGCTACTCGGGAGGCTGAGGCAGGAGAATCACTTTAATCCAGGAGGAGAAGGTTGCAATGAGCAGAGATCGCACCACTGCACCCCAGCCTGGGTAACAGAGTGAGGCTCTGTCTCAAAAAAACAGAAAACAAAGAAAAACAACAACAAAAAGAAAGTAGGATTAGAACATATAGCAACCAAGAAATGTAGACTAAAGATGACTGTGTATTTTCCACACTTGTGAGAAATTTAACTGTACATCCACTAAAGCCCTGTGAAAATGAGGCAGCTCAGACCACACACCTCAATAAAGATTTATGCTCCTTGTCCACTGTGATGTTTTCAGGGCAGCACAGCCTGCAACTGGTCCTGGCCTCTACTTTTCTGTACCCAAACCCCTCTCCAGGCTGTTCATCGTGCAGACTCTGAGGCTAGGACAGCTGATCAGGTTTCCTTTTCTAGTTTGGCTGTACAAACTAGAGCCAAATCTGTACAATTTCTTGCAGAGTTGTTATAGTCTAATCCCTTTTTCTATTTTATCTTATTGTTTGTTTTTCCTTTCCCGCAATTTGAATGACTACTATCTCATTGGATCTTAAGTTTTGTTTTTTGGGTTTTTTTTGTTTGTTTGTTTTTGCTTAAAGACTGGGTATAAATTCATAAAACCTGCACTGTGTTTCTTTTCATAATCTTGTCTCACTCTGACCATTTCTGCCATCATTGCATGTGCGAAGGTTGCATGACCCAACACAAAACCCTTCTGTGGTTTCCTCTGTGGAAATGGAGCTGATGAAACCAGTGGTGAAACCCAGACACTGTCCTTTTAAAATACACTTTTCAGTCCCAGGGAGCTGTAAACAGCCCAGGATGATGGCAGCAGTGCAGGTTGCTCGGGATCACCCTGGTTCACCCAGGGACAAACAAGTTCAGCTCCAGCAGAGGCCTCCTTCTCTTCAAAATAAATGCCTGTCATTGGTCAAGATGAGTAGCCTCCCCTTGGATCTCTGCCTATAAGGGAGGACCACGAGGTGCCCCGACCCCACCTGCCTTACACCAGCTGCATGACCTGAGCTGGTCACTTAATTGCCATCTGCCTCAGTCTCCTACAAAATGGGAGATAGTAACAGATCTACCTATAAAATTGCTAGAGAATTAAATGAGTCAAAGGCACAGAGAAAAGGCTAGGTAAGCGCTTATTGTTACTATTGTTATTGTTATTATTATTATTTTGAGATGGAGTTTTGTTCATTGCCCAGGCTAGAACGCAGTGGTGCAGTCTCGGGTCACTGCAACCTCTGCCTCCTGAGTTCAAGCGATTCTCCTGCCTCAGCCTCCCGAGTAGCTGGGACTACAGGTGGGTGCTACCATGCCCAGTTAATTTTGTATTTTTAGTAGAGTCAGAGTCTCTCCACCTTGGCCAGGCTGGTCTCAAACTCCCAACTTCAGGTGATCCATCTGCCTTGGCCTCCTAAAGTGCTGGGATTACAGGTGTGAGCCACCGCACCCGGCCTGGGCTTGTTATTATTATTAATAACATTAGTCATGGAAGCTGCAGAAACAATGGAAGCAGCATACTTGAGTTGGCCACTATCTGAACTGCAAACATCATTTTATTGTTTATTTTGTATCTGTTATGTACTAGATAACCTAGCAGGCATTAGGGGGCAAAAACAGGTACAATTCCTGTCTACATGGAGCTCACCTTCTAGTTAGCCTTTTGTTCACTTAAATAAATAGAGTTCCTGTGGGCCAGGCGCAGTGGCTCATGCCTGTAATCCTAGTACTTTGGGAGGCCGAGGTGGGCAGATTATCTGAGGTCAGGAGTTTGAGACCAGCCTGGCCAACATGGTGAAATTCCATCTCCACTAAAAATATAAAAATTAGCCGAGCTAGTTGGCGTGTGCCTGTAGTCCTAGCTACCCAGGAGGCTGAGGCAGGAGAACCACTGGAACCCAAGAGGTGGAGGCTGCCGTGAGCCAAGATTGCACCACTGCACTCCAGCCTGGGTGACAGAACGAGATTCCGTCTCAAAAAAATAAATAAAAATTAAAAATAAATAAATATAGCTCCTGTGTTTATTTTTATGGCAGTCATACAACAGGCTTTTCCTAGACACAGAACTTTCTGAGGATGAGCTGTGAGGCTGAGTGTGTATGTCAAGCAGCTAACTCCTGTAGCCCCTGGGCTGTTTCTCTTGGCGGTCACTTAGGTTCCCCCAATCCAAGAGTTCAAGAGGGAAAAAGTCCTCGCCCTGTGGGGCAAGGCTGGCATTACTATCAGCTTCCACCCTGGGGCTTGCTCATGAGCTCTGCCTAGGAGCAACTTAGGGGAGACACAATGGGGGCTCTGCACACTCTTGTGTAAAGCAGGGGTTTGTGCCCACCTGGCAAGACCAGAGGGCCAGGCCACCATACCTCAATGGGGCCTTGGAGGTCTATAAGAGTAAGAGCTGGCCACCATTCCCCTCTTCTGCCTCCAGCCACTGGCTCTCCACCGTGACCTCTTGCGAAGGCCTCTGTGCCCAATTTTGGATGGCTGTACTTGCTTCAATTCATCTGTGGCTACACCTCAATCTCCTGGGAATGATTCAGCTCTCTCAAAGAAACGCCAAGGAAAGAGCTTCCCCTTCTCCACTCCCTACCTCTCTTCTACAAGGGAGGAAGAGAAGTAGCTTCTCTGCAGGTAAGAACCCACCGTGGACTGGGTCACAGCCACCCACAAGTGCTGCAAATGCCAAAGCCAGGGTCTTGCCCTCCATCTCACTCTGCAGGACAGTCTGGGCTCAGGCACCCTGGGGCTTGCCTTGAACATTCGGACTCCAGGCACTGAGCAGGTCAGGCATAGACAGGTGCCTATCTGTCCCCATCTAGGAAGGTAAGTCAAGTCATGCCTTCACTGGGAGGCAGCTATCTTTAATTTAAGGAGGGACCAGGAGGCAAGGAAGCAGGGCAACCCATTTGATCTCATCGTCAGTCCACCTTTACCAAGGAGCCACATCTTCTGAAAGTTACCAAGGCCCTCCCTATTAATTTTGTCAACCCACTGGGCCCTGGATATCTCTTCCCAGCTGGTAGGAACCCAGAGGGCAGGGCCTGAGTGGAAAGGCTCCCCTAGCCTCGGTATCTACACTTGAGAGAGCCCCATGCTATAGTAAGCTCGGGGAAAGCAGCAATGAACACAGCTCATGTGACTTTTCCATGTGGCTAACAGCCACTTAGAATAGGACCAGGACAGCTAAGCTCCTGTCTGTAGCCAGAGTGGGGAGACCAGAAAACTAGCGGGAACATTTATGTAAGAATCCCTGAGTTCTCCCTTACGGAGGCAAGAGAGGCCAGGAGTACTGTTTGAACACCTCAACTAGAAATAACCATTGTTAAAAGGTCAAGTGGTAAATGAACAAAGGAGAAATCATTAACCACCCACACAAGTGTGAAGCAGTCCATGCAGGTCAGTAAAAATTCCATTCACGTTGTTGGCTCCCAGGGCTGCTTTGCAAACCCCATGTATCCCTAAGTAAACTGCAGGGCCACCACAGTTCCCAATATAGCAGCAATAAGATATAGATAGATATAGATCTAGATATAGATCTAGATCTATAGCCTAGTGTCAGGAATACATTTGCCATTAGAAGTCCATCTCCCCTGCTGGCCTCAGAGGGCAATAACGCATCAATAGAGTCATCTTTGTATTTCAAGGCCTAGCACAGTGTCCACCATACAGTAGGTGCTCAATAAAAATCTGTGGACTTAATACATACTCCATGGAAAGATTTAACCAGATTTTCCCCTAAATTAGTCATTAGGAATTACCCACAGTAATATCACAACTAAAGGATGAACAGAGGGCCAACATCCAGCAGACCAAGCTATGTCTCAACAACAGCCCGCTCTAGGAAGCACAGATGCTGAACTTCAAGGCTGACAAGATGAAGCTCTCCATTTGGGCAAATGAACAACTCAAAAAAAGAACCAATGCCACATCAGTCAGAAATAACTGGAAGCTCCATGAGGGCAAGGACCATGTGTATTGCTCACAATGAAGTGCCTGACACAGAGAAGGGTTCAATACATATTTATTTAATGCATGAATGGGGTGGGGAGAAGTCAGCATTTCTACCCTCCACTAAGAACCAAAGAGAGTGCCCACAACATGGAATACAAGAACGATGAGAAAAGACCTTCGATACTCTTTTCCATTTTCGGTGAAGAAACTAAAACCTTGAAGTCAAGAGACCTTCCCAAAGTTCACACTGCCAGAAAAGCACAATCAGACCTTCTCACACTGCCACAATGAACAGAGAGGGTACGCACACGGTTGATTAGCGCCCTCCCAGGATCCCTCCAACTTAACCTCCCACTGCCAGGCAGTTCTTGGCACTGGCACCTGGAATTCCATCATTAAGTATACTGTTGGTCATAAAGATTTGTCCCCAGTTAAACTGCGCAATAGAAATAGATATGTGCATTTACTGCCTATCACTGTCATAGAAATGGTAAGTTTCAGAACCTTCCAGGCAACTTAGCTGAGCTCTGCCCTTTATTAAAGATGATGCCTAATTAAGAGGAAATTCTGCTGAGGAAGGGGTAGTGTGCTACAGAACACACTAGAACTCTGGCACAGTGGAGAAAGGGCGGTGAGCAGGGGAGTACGAAAAAAGGACTGGCTGAAAGAGAGGGGAGCTGACGCCTATGTTCTCACAGCTTTATGATTTTGCCTAGAGCCGATCTTTAATGCACACATAGCATTTTGAAATGTATGGAAAATCAGGTTCAAGCTGCTTAGCCCAAATATTAAGGCCACCACCCAGCCTCATCTAACCCGCTTCCTATCTTCTATGCACATTATAAGAATCCTCCATACTAATGAAATAGATGATTTTTCAATCTCTGCAAAATTGCTTCAGTTATTTCAGCCTGTGTGTCTGAAATGTGACCACCCTCCGCCCCAGGTCCTCGGTTACCCCTCAACCCAGCATCCAGTTTTGCTTCTATAAACTAGTCTTTAAACTCTGCCCCAACAAGTAAGGATCTGTCTGCTCCCCTCAACTCTCGGAGCACTCAGCTGCGACCCTGCTCCAACACCAGCCCTCCTGGCCTGAGTCACCAGTGAAACAAACAGGAAATGCTATCACCTGATGACCACTCAGCACTGAAGCGTTCCATGGTACATCCATGTATGTCTTGTCCCTGGATATGATCAATAGGCTAGAAAGTTAAAAAGATTTTGATTTTTTTTTTTGCACCCCCCCTTTCATAGATAAAAACAGAGGTTCTGGGAAGATACGTGAATTCCTGGCCTGTGTGTGGAAGATACTGTCGTTTTTTGTCGAACCGTAAGAAGGCTGTGTGAGCCCTCCAGCAATCTCACTATTCCCCTGTGGTTGCCAAGACAGCTGAATAAATCATTCATACATTTCAGTCCTCTTGGAGTCTACCTTTCAGTCCTGCTATTTTCCTCCTCTTGTTACAAGCTTCAGAAAGAAGGTGGCTCTAAACTGAACTCTGACTTTGAATGCTTTTATACATTAACTTATTCAAATGATTGAAAGTAGATTGTTTACAAAAATGGATACAATAGAAATGTAAAAGGTCAGGTCCAAGAAAAAAAATAGAAGAAAAATAAAAGTGAAGGTCAAGACCAGGTGAACTATGAATTATTTACCATTTTTCTAGATAACAGGGAATAACTCATCCCATTACTTGTTTTTGTTGACCCTTGGTGGCGAGCCTATACAATCTCAGGAAGGCATATTCTGTAGGCTCCTGCTGAGGCTGAGCAACACAGACTCTGTCATTAAGGCACACACCACTGTGATGGATACAGATACACTTGACTTTACTGGGGGTCGGGGGGAAAGCTTGGTTCTACAGTGATCGGGGAGGTCATTCAGGGTTTTCTTCCAGACTGACCCTGGAAGAATGAGTGACAAGAACTGTATGCAAGTTCCTTCTCAACTGACTCTCTTCATGCTGGGCTTAATTTGAGAGTGAGAAAGTGTGGCCCCCATTGAGGAACACCTGCTAAAAGCAGCATAGATCTGGGTTGCCGAGTGATCATGCAAACCTACATTATCATGCTTGCTTTCACCCCAAAAATGGAAGAATCTTGCACTTCCTAGCTCCATTTCCTTCCCCTGCAAGGACCAGCGAGGAAAAGGCTGAAACCCCACACCACACATTACTCAAAAAGGCAACAGCACATTTTTGGACTTGGGCGAAATTTTCTTCAATCTTGAAGAAAAAAGGAAAGAAATTAAAAACCTATTCTTGCCACTTGTCTATGTTAACCTATTAACCATAAATTAGAAGGACCTAAAAATCTGGCATATATTTGGAGAACTGAAACAAACCAAGAAACCTGACTAAACTTTCCATTTGTATAGACTCAAAGTCCATCCGCATATCATCGCATTACCAATCCAGGAGTCACAGAACGAACTGGATTCTCCAAAGGCTCCTCATTTTCTACCACCACTCATTCCAAGGTCACCCCCATCTTATACCTAAAACTTGCAATGTTTCAGTTAAACTATATATACATACATATATATATCTATCTTACAGTATCCGTGATCTTAGACTTAGAAATCATTAAGTCTAGTTCTCTACAGGTTATGTAAATCCTTGCAGTAATTTTCCCATCCTTCTTCATGTAAGAATTAAAACAAATAAATACATATATTTAAAAAAAATTTTTAAGTACATAGTAGCAGCTAACATATGTAAGTGATTACGTGCCAGGCACTGATGCTAAGCCCGTTTTATGTTAAGGCACTGAATCCTCAACATAACCCCATGCTAAGGGGTTTAGACTTCATCCAAGCAGGACAACAAAAACAGAGCAGTTATGTGAACTTGACCAAGGCCATGGATCTGAAGGTTCTGCCTCCTAATGTGTGCTGTTTAAAACAGAAGGGAACATGGAGAAGTCGATACAGTGCTTATGCCAGGAATGCAGTAAAATGGGGAAAAAAAATTTATTGATAATATTGTTTTTATTAATAATTGAACTTTCACTTGTTGCATTATTATATGTCACACGCTGAACTAAGCACTTTACCTAATTATTCCGGAAAATCATTAGGTGAGGGAGATCCTATTTACCCTAAATTAGGCTTAATAGAGATTATGTCTTGTAAGGAAAAGGCAAACACAAGAGGAAAGGTAACCCAGGTCTGTCTGAATCTAGACTTCCATGTCTGGCCCCACCCCACTCAAAGATAAATACCACTAACATTTGGACACATTTCCTTTCAATGAATATGCATACTTTATGTGGCTGAGATGATATGCTCTATATAATTCTATATCCTAAGTTTTCCCCATTCTAATTACATAATAATCTCCCACAGTATCGCAAACTCTTTACAAACACTGTTTTTAATAAATACATAATATTGTTGCCGGGCGCAGTGGTTCAAGCCTGTAATCCCAGCACTATGGGAGGTCGAGACGGGCGGATCACGAGGTCAGGAGATCCAGACCACTCTGGCTAACCCGGTGAAACCCCGTCTCTACTAAAAAATACAAAAAACTAGCCGGGCGAGGTGGTGGGCACCTGTAGTCCCAGCTACTCCAGAGGCTGAGGCAGGAGAATGGTGTAAACCCGGGAGGCGGAGCTTGCAGTGAGCTGAGATCCGGCCACTGCACTCCAGCCTGGGCGACAGAGCGAGACTCCGTCTCAAATACATACATACATACATACATAATATTGTAAATAAGGTCCCATAATTTAATAGCTGTATCTTTTCGTGTATATCAGCTATTTGCAAGTTTTCACTATTACAAATAAGGATGCAATAAGGATTTTTTTGTTTGAAACCTCTTCTGTTTTTTATTTCAGATTATTTTCTTAAGCTAAATTTCTTCCTTTTGTTAAAGGAATCATCAGCATTTTTACAAAGCAACCCAGAAGACAACAAAACAACAAGAAATAATGAAATCTGAATGTACAGGTATCAGCTATTTGATTTATCGGTTAGCTAAATGAATATGCATTAACAACTGGGAAGGCCAATAATCAATCCAGGTTTTATAGTTCAATCTACCCCACAGAACCGTCCTGCCATCCAGGGCTCAAGCTGCAAGGGACCACACCAACAGACAGAATTGACAGAGGAATGAATGGGAGAAAAAACATCTGGCATAGGCAATAAACCAGATTTACAGAAAAGAGGCAGAGAAAAGATAAATGTTTAACAAAAATTTTAAAATATATTGCAAACAGTGGAAATGACAGAGAGGAGGAGGAAGATTGGACTAGACTTTACTACAGAAAGCCATGTGGATGTGCATGGTGAGCAGCCACGTGCTGCTGTCTGTAAGCCCAAGTTTTTAGAACTGCCTACCAGACCGAACCCCAATTACCAAAAGGATATTAACTAAATTGAAGTAGGCTGATGAAGTATCATTTTCCTATAGTTAATAAAATAAAGACAGATCAAAAGTCTTACCAATTTCATCAGTGAGTTATGAATAAGATTTGTATTTTCAAATAGCAAAAAAACAAATCAAACTGCAGCCTGGACACATACATATTACTTCATCAAAAGCACAAGGAAGAAACAAACACGTCCCCATGGGAGATGACATGAAACGATGAATTCTCAACAGCACAGTTGAGGACAGTGTTTTAAAGGATTGTTTTAAGATACTGTCACATTTGCTATACCTCCACAACCTGGACTTATTCTTGAAAAACAATTCCAAAAATAAATATAAAACTTAAGATAAAGCTGGAAAAATAACAGAAGAAATGCACAAACCAATCAAAGAGAAACGGGGATAAACAGTAAGAATCTCTAAAGAAATGGTAAGACTAAAGAAACCCCTGAATTGGCAAGGGGCCTCATCAATGGGAATTTGTGCTACAATCTTGTGTCATCTGTCAGCACCAGTCTATAAAACTGATATTCATCTTGTCCTCCAACAGTGCACCTAGCTTAATGCTATGGGCTGAATTGTGTTTCTTCCAAAATTCATATGTTAAGGTCCTAACCCCCAGGACTTCAGACTGCGACATTATTTGAAGATGGCACCTTTACAGAGGCAATCAGGTTAAAATGAGGTCATTAGAGCAGGTCATAATCCAAATTGACTGTTGTCCTTGTAAGAAGGAGAAATTTGGACACAAACACACAGGAAGGATGATGTAAAGAGGACAGGAAAAGATGGCCATCTACAAGCCACAAGAGAGGCCTGGAACAGATCCCTCCCTCACAGCCTTCAGATGGAACACCATGACCTTGAACTTCTAGCCTCCAGAACTGTGAGACAATCAGTTTCTGTTATTTAAGCCACCCAATTAGTAGTATTTTGTTAGGGGACAGCCCTGGCAAACTAATCTATTTAGCCAGGCTAAATATGGCCCAATTAGGATATTAATAAGTACAATAAACCTAAATATAGTTCTTTTAACACAAAATGGCAAGTAGTACAGTTAAATGTAAGTGGTAATCAGTAAAATAATTATAAACGTGTGTGAATATGTAAATATAGGCACAGCTGGGCCTCATACCTATAATCGCATTGACTCAAAGGCTTAGGTGGAAGGAGTGCTTGAGTCCAGGAGTTCAAGAGCAGCCTGGGCAACATAGCAAGACTCTGTCTCTACACAAACTTTTTAAATATAAAAACTAGCTAGGCATGGTGGTGTGAACCTGTAGTCCTAGCTACTTGGGGGCTAAGGCAGGCGGATGGTTTGAGCTCAGGAGTTCAAGGCTGCAGTGAGCTATGATCTTATTACTGCACTGCAGCCTGAGTAACAGAACAAGACAGCATCTCTAAAACAAATAAACAAATATAAGCAAAGATGCAGGTGCTGGTGTAGGCAATGACGTATGCACATGCATATGTATATATTGTGCCCAAGGTCACAAAGCTAGCAAATGATAGGAACAAGACTCTAACCTGGGTATATCTGCCTCCAGGGCCCATGTCTTGCTATAATACCACCATACTGTACCACCTAACAAAACTACATGGCAATTTGAAAATTATCTGTAAGAATAGGATATGATTGATGCTACATAGAATTTAGGGTGCTTCCAGCCAAGTAGGAAAGAGACTATGTTAGCATTTTGTTAGAGTGGCAGAATTATACTTTGTTTCCTATTTGTTTTATTTTGGCTTTTGTTATACTGGAATTAAAATAAATCAATTCAACTGCAACACAAGCCCAGTTTCGGTTACTCTAATACAGATGAAACCAAATAGTGTTTTTCCTTGTCAGATCGCCCCTCCATCATATAAAAAGGGATGGGAAGCACCTCTGTGGAGTCTCCCTCCACATTCAGTACAACCACCTCAAATTGCAGACATAAATATCTAGGGCACAGTATTTTGTGGATATAGAGGGTAAGGTTCAGATTCTGGACCTAGGGGAAGGATACAGGTCAATCTACATCCATTTATCAATAACTTATAATGCATAGGACACTGTACAGATTACTTCAGGAGAATAAACAAGATGGAATAAGGCTGGTCTTGCATTCACGTGGCTTAAACTCTCACAGCAACTCGCACAGAGAGTTGGCAGGTGCCATGTAGTAGACTAGCTGCTGCCTGTGGAGAGAGGAGCCCTGCCTTGCCCTCCGAGAGCTTCCACAGGGCTTGAGGAGGAAAGCAGCAAGCAGTACCGGGTGACAAGTCTGGAATAAGAGCCAGGTCACGCTGATCACTAAAATCCTTCCAACATGTAGTGAATCTAGGATGAAGTCACACCTCTAGGGGTTCAGGTCATTAGGAGTCCTTGAGATTCCTGAAGGACTTTGAGATTATTCTAGGGCCTACTCGACCTTCCCAGGCAAGACCTAAGCAGGTGAGATTTAGTCAGAACAGAAATGGCCTCCAGCAGAAGCAAGAGCTGCTCAACCTTAACGCCACCCCTCACAGGGGCACTAGCCCCCAGAACGAGACTATATCCTCCGTTAACTACTTGTTTATTATCATTGACTGCCTAAAAGCAGTGGCAGGGGCTGTCTACAAAGCTGCAACAGTAAGTTTGTATGTAAGATCAGGGGAGAGCACACATAACTTCTAACCAGTGCCCACAGAGACTTCGGAGCCACTCTCTTACTGGTGGTCCAATGGCTGCACCTACTGTGATCCTTGTGGGCTCTCACGTCACCACAGCTCCCGATGAAACTGAGGTTGACAGATTTTATCATCATCTCTAGACAGGAGACTATTAAAAAATACCTCACTATGAAACTATTAAGGTCGGGCATGGTGGCTCATGCCCATAATCCCAGCACTTTTGGAGGCTGAGGCAGGAGGATGGCTTGAGCCCAGGAGTTCAACAGCCTGGGAAACATAGGGAGACCTCGTCTATACCAAAAAACAAAAGAAAAAGAGAGAAAGAAGAGGGAGGGAGGGAAAGACGGAGGGAGGGAGGGAGGGAGGAAGGAAGGGAGGGAGGGAGGGAGGGAGGGAGGGAGGAAGGAAGGAAGGAAGGAAGGAAGGAAGGAAGGAAGGAAGGAAGGAAGGAAGGAAGGAAGGGAGGAAGGGAGGGAGGGAGGGAGGGAGGGAGGGAGGGAGGGAGGGAGGAAGGGAGGAAGGGAGGAATCAAACCTGAAAAAATAATGGATGAGTGATTATTTGTGCTAGAGAAGAGACGGCATCTTAAGAATCCACTGAGCAAGCTTCCTCTGTTACGGTTGGCATGTGTCTTCTCCAAAATTCATGTTGACACTTAATCCCCAGTACAACAGTATTAAGAGGTGGGGCCTTTAGGAAGTGATTTGGCTCTGACAAGGCTGAAGTCAGGACAAGGAGAGGAGGCAAAAAGGAGGAGAGAGAGACTGCAACCTGGGAGGTATGAGAAGCTATGGAACTCATAGGAAGCTGCAAGCCAACAGAGTCTATTTTGCTTTTGGGGATCCTTCGATTATATATCCATATTCCCCCAGTTGTTACTATTCTGGGTGAGAAAAGGCTAGCTGAGTATTCCAATGCCTTAGAAAAAAAATGACTTATTCAAATGAAAAACTCTTTTGAGTTTTCTTCTTTTCTATTTACCTTTTGAAAGACATCTAGAAATTTACTGGGGGGAAGACGTCTTTTCATTCCCCCCCACACTCCTCCCCCTCTCTTTAGTGATGAATCTCTTGGTGAACTCGTCTGAATGTCAAAAAGAAAAAGACATCTTCTCAGAAAAATATAAATATTTATAGACAGCATTACTCCATCACCCTGAAATGTTAAACAGAGCTGTTCCTCCATTCTCTTCTTTATTGATTTAGTTATGTGGTACATAATCAGAAAGCAAAAAAAAAAAAAAAGGTAATGGTGGAACTCAAATCACGAGGTCATGCATCAAATAAATGCAGACCAAAAATCATTCATTAAATCTTGTTGTGATATACCTCCAGAGAGCAGTAACAGAAATAAAAAATCAATGTCAAAACAAACCCAGCCTTGGACCGCTGGAGAGCGGCAGCTCACAGACCTTCCTCTGTGATGAGATGCCCACGTCTGTGGCACTCCTCCTCCTCTGAGGTATGTGCTCTTAGGGCTAAGTCCCACCAGTCTGACCGCAGGGCCAGTGGGAATAGAGTGGGATGTATTTAAAAGCAAAAATCTCAGGGAGTCAAGTCCTCATTCAGCACCAAAAATGTCTGAGTGGCCCTCCTCAACTTTCTCACCAGGTTGTAGCCTAGACAACGTTTAAGGAAGGTAAGTACCTGAGAGGTCATCTAGTCTAAAACCCAAGTTGGTTTTCTGGATCTCTCTTCTGATATCTAAACTCTGGCTTTACCTAAATGACCTGTCCTCTTTCCAAGTGATAGCCAACCTAGTAATAAGCAAAAATGTTGATTAGTTGGTGCCATATTTCCACAGTTTTTCCAATAGTTACAAAATGGCTACTTCTGACAGCAGATGTGATTTTACAGTGTTACAAAAGATCATTCCGGCAGCTCTTGTTATATATGCTATACAACTGACAATAACCCCACCAAATACACAAAAAAGATAATTTCCTGACTTTAAAGACACGGAAGAGATTCTCTAGATTAAGAATAGTGGGAAGAGGATGTTAAAATGATCTATGGCGCCCTCAATTACCTTTAAAATGTTCATATATTTTCTAAGGGATTTTTACAAAGCTTCAATGTATTAGGACTCTCAGTTTTAACTGCTGACTGAGGCTTTATCCTAATTATTTTTAAATAGTTTAATATTTGCCTTTTGTTGGGTCCCAAAAACAAAATGAACTCAAAAACACATATTTCAAAAGATTAGCAGAAAATATGGAAAATCAGTATATCAATTATTCTAAAGGGAACTAACATTTTACTGACACTTCATTTGAGCCACACTCTTGCAGACAAAATAAAACTGCTACTCCCCAAGAGCTCATGGCTTCGCTTTACATGGCCCTACCTTGGAATGTAAGGACAACTTTGGAAAATACCTCATTTGGGGGAAAAGCACACAAAACTAACAGATATCAACACAAAAGCGCAGGTCAAAAATAAAAAGCTTTAAAAACAAAATTCACAGTAGGTAACACCAAGACACCTCCTGAAGCTCAGCTTAGGGTTCTTCTCTTAGGAGAAGAATCAAGTTGGAATCAGTATAACCTGGGAACTGCCACAGATGGCTGACATGGAAGCACCATCTCACAGAGAAATGATATCACCATGTACTGATCACACATTATGTGCCAGGCACACAATGTTTATCTCATTTATTTTATCTAAGGCCACAAAAAGCTGGTGACACCAAAGAAGTGGCAGAGGCTAAATGAAATCCACCACCAAAATTTCCTTTTTTATTTTTATTTTATTTTTTATTTTTTTGAGACAGAGTCTCACTCTGTCGCCCAAGCTGGAGTGCAGTAGCGTGATCTCCGCTCACTGCAAGCTCCGCCTTCTGAGTTCACACCATTCTCCTGCCTCAGCCTCCCAAGTAGCTGGGACTACCCGCCCACCACCACGCCCGGCTAATTTTCTGTATTTTTAGTAGAGACGCGGTGGCACCATGTTAGCCAGGATGGTCTCGAACTCCTTACCTCGTGATCTACCCGCCTCGGCCTCCCAAAGTGCTGGAATTACAGGCATGAGCCACTGCGCCTGGCTATTTGTATTTTTTGAAACAGGGTCCCACTCTGTGGCCCAGGCTGGAGTGTGGTGGCGTGATTATGGCTCACTGCAACCTCGAGTGGGCTCAAGCAATCCTCCCACCTCTGCCTCTCAAGTAACTGGGACTACGGGTGTGTGCCACTATGCCCAGATAATTTTTTAATTTTTTTTTTTTAGAGACAGGATCTTACTACATTGTCCAGGCTGGTCACAAACTCCTGGACTCAAGCAATCCTCCTGCCTCGTACCTCCCACCTTGGCCTCCCAAAGTGCTGGGATTACAGGTGAGAGACACTGTGCCCAGACCCACTACCAAATTTTCTGATAAATAAAATAGAAAACTGGGAATTATGCCGTCAAATAGGTTAAGTCTCCAGGATTATCTGGGAAAACTTTGCAGGTATCAGGGCAGGGAATACCTAGAGTGGAAGAAGGTACAGTGCAATATCATTTTATGACCAAATCCCATAAGGTTGCCAGGACTCTCTGCTCTGGTTCTGCCAGCCATATGCAACCTTCTGCTCCAGTGCATGGTCTCAGAACTGCTTGGTACACAGGAACGCTCACCCCTTCTTCTAATCCTAGATCTTAATTATGAGGGTCAAAAATGGAGGCTTAAAATATAGATCTTTCTCTGAAAAAAAGGTCTTTATTTTAGCATAGGCTTAGAAAAGGCATATGATCTCTACTATAATTCATACATGTCTATAATAACTCCATTTAATTCAATGAAACGTTATTGAATGCCTACTATATATGATGTTCTAAGCATTTAGTATTATTACTTTTGCTCCTGTTTCAAAGGCATTGTGTAAATTGGGCTTTTGCCTAAGCAAGCCACCCTGGGATGCCTACACTGTGAAATCTGAATCTGCTGCTTTAAAAGGGCAGGGAAGCCCCCATAGGTACATGAATAGTTTTAAAACTACAACCATTTTAGCCTTACCCCAGAATTACACAGTGAGTTACTAGTAAAGGAGAAAGAAAATTATAGTCCACACCTTGTTACCAAGACTAAGTAACTGCAATATGAGATTTAAATAGAGCAAAAACCATCAATTAGCATTACTGTTAATCTTAGATTTCTCAGTTAAAGAACCTATGTATGTCAATACAATTATGAAACTCTGATTTCTATACTGGGCCTCTAGAAAAGGAGAATGTTTGCTTCCCATGTTGACAGTCCCTGTGTGATTTTTGCCCTCTTTGTAATTTTCTCTATTGAAAATGAAATTCATAGCATAATTAGAATCGTAATGGATTGAATTCCAATGCTAAAAGTGCACATGACACAGGCAAAGGAAACAGAACATGAGTCCCACCTGGAAAGAATTAAGAGGGTAAAACAAGCAAGCCCAAAACTGCCTAATAAAAATCACTCATTCTGGAAGTTTTAACAAGATGCTTTCTTAAAGAAAGAAAAGAAAAAAGAAAAAAATGGGGAAATCAGAAAAGGTAAAGAAAATTAACATACTTGATCCAAATGATGTAACTGCATAATAACCAATTTTTAAACTCAAACAAATACAGGTAATTCTAGTATAGCTAAGAGACAAAACCCTCAGCCTGCATGTAGTACTGCTCTTTCGACTTTTAAAATAATGTGTATCACACACAGCAGTTCAATTTCTATATTAGCCTGTAAGAAGCACAAATCAACATTTCTCAAGATAATTCTATGTATGATGAATCTCTTTGCTTATCTCAAGGATAATTACAACTGTTAAATGTTACCATTCTAAATATAAGGTAAAAAAAACACAAATAAGGATTATACTTACCTAATTCCCTCTTTGGCTAGCTCCCAAAATTCACCAACTCCCTCCATCAGGAGCAACAAAAAGACAGCAAGACAGAAAGCGAACACCTATCATTTCATCTCCTGATGAAAGCAACTGAGGTGTTTGGGTATAATTCCACCCTACCAAAAGGCAGAACGATAGAGAAAATTTAGTATCTAACCTTCCTTCCTGCACATCCAAGAGGATGGATCATCCCCTTAAGAATTCTCTTTTGCCAAGAAACAAAATGGCCTAACTACTACAACTGCATTAGCCTTCAGTGATAATGAAATTTTAAAAGGCATGTGTAATAAAGGCGTGGCCAGCACAAGCAAGCAAAAAGCAAGACGTTCCTTGATTCTTTTATCATGAGCACTTACCTTAGCCCTTCCTTGCAACCCCCGCAATATAGCTACAATCCTATTTCAGCTGAGCAGAGTTTAAAATACTTATGGTAATGTAACTGGATATCTGCCAAGAGGAAACACCTTGGTATTCGTCCTTGCGCTACAACTAACCCTACACTCCTCAAGTTTCTTCCCTCTGTGTCCACCATCCAGCAAACACAATTTATGCCATCTTCAGTTTCATGCATATGTCAACCTCACACCGGTAGACACAGATATCTGATCCAACTAAAAGCTTACTTTTGTAACCTCCCAAGTAGCAATAAATGGCCCCTTAATAAGAGCTGTGTGTCCTTGGACAAGGCATTTATCATCTTGGAGTCTCACATTCCTCCTCTGTGAACTAAATGGTTAGGACCAGGTGATGTCCGAGTGGCTTTCTAGCAGCCCATGCCATCATGTCTAAGGTGCACATCCTAGCGGCTGGCTTGCCCAGATCACGGAAAATGCGAACTTCAGTCTCAGGTTCTTGTGTTCAAGTGTCTCAAAAGATTCAGGATATTATATTACAATTAGGGAAGAAAATAATGAAGGGCGGCAGTGAGCATGTTCATTCATTTTCCATACTCAAATCAACAGTGCTTTGGCCCGCCTGGGTCTTTGACTATAATCTTCCAGGGGGCGAGAGATCACATCCTGGCAGATGTCAGTAAACTATTTATGCTATTATTCCAGGCAAAATGAACCTGAAATACCTATTTTTGGTTTTTATTTTGTTTGTTCAACTGGATGAAAAGCAACAAACATAACTGTTTATATTTTCCTAAGCACTGAGAACACAACTCCAGAAAATGCAAGATAGAATTGCTGACCTATAAAATTATTTGAAAGTTAACAATTTGAAAAGCCTCAAATGCAAGACCAGCTCCTATTAAAATGTCTTCTATGTACCTACATTTGCTAATCTGTCATGTATATCGTTGTGTGTGCCATAATCCCAAATGCTTGCAAATCATTAAGATGAATGGCTTGAAGTCAAGAGTATAGGAAGACTCTCAAACTTGCCCTTTGGCCCACGGGAGAAGGTGGCATCTGCCTAGTGTTTGAGGACAGATTTAGGACAGATTTCATAGGGAACTCGGGCCCTACCCCACCTATAGCCTCAACAACCCCAGCCTCCCTCTATTGCACATTCACACAGGAGTGGGCCTACAGTTCTTCCTCCAGCATCCATTCCCATCTGCCCACTCAGATCTCTGCCTTCTTCAGCAAAATAATATCACCAGAGCACAGTCTGAAAGCCAGGCTGGCAACACAGAAGCCCACAAATGCCTGGATTTGAAAGAGTCTTATTCTCTAAAAAGACAGGTGGTTCTATTTAAAATTCTACTCTGGCCATTGGCATCAACCCATGCTTCACCCTCAGCCCCCAACACATATGCTGCGGGAGTTCCCGTCCTCCCCCTGCCCTCGCCTGCGTGCAGTAGCCTAACTGTTCCCAGCCGCTGCGGGCTTCCTCTTGGCTCTGTAGCAGCATCATTTTCTAACAGCATGGATGCAGAAACCTCCAAGACCATCTCATAGCAAAAGGCATATCCCCATATTTCTTGCTGTAACCACAGCCTATGCCTTCTTACCTTTAATTCAATTATAAGGATGAATTAATTTGGTCTCTGGTACCAAAAAACCCTCAGCTTACACTGCAGCCACCAGAGTCCAACCATACCCTAGTGGAGGGGACTCCACAACTGGCCACAGCATTGAAAGGTTCCAGGGGTGATCAAGATGACTCCACCTTGGCCAAGCTTTCCTAAAGGGTTCACTCAGCCTTGAGTAACCAGAAAAGTAGGTCATGGGCCTGAGTCATAGTCTGAAGCCCCATGTGCACATTCAGTAGTGAAGAACCAAGCCCCACAGTTATGTGTGGTTTGCAAGATGCAAGCAACATTTGCAGATGGGTCCTCCCGCCACTTCCCCCATCAATACCCTTACATCAGCTTTGACTACCAGCACAATGACAACACACACCCCTGCATCCTCCAGTCATCCTGAAAGCCCAACAACATTCCCGTCAGGCAGTCAAAAAATAAAAGTAAAAAAAGAGAAAGTGAAAGCAATCTAAGACATTATTAGTACAAGCAGCTTTTAGGTCACCATGCTCCAGCGAACCAAGGCAATAGCCTCTGATTAAGACAGGCTTAATTGTTCTTAGCTGCATTTTTTTTTTCTTATTTGGTCAGTAGCTGTCATACTGATATGGTGTTACTAGTCTTTAACCCTACTTTTTAAAGCAAGACTCTCTTTGCCCTTAGTGCCATCATGTGCTTATGTACATAATTGTGCACGCACACACAGACACCCCCACACCCCTTTGACATCACAGAATGGACGACTGAGGAATTAAGTCAGCACTCCAGTGCTTTTAAGAAAAATGTGTTAAGACAACCTGACAAAGAAGCAGAGGAAAACCATCAAAGCTTATCTATCTCTTCCTTCTCTGCTCTTGTCTTTTAACTGGGATATTTTCTTTCGTATCTACACCTAAAAGAGAAAATCTTATGCCTTTCAATGTCAACAATGAATGACGAAGCTCCTGAAACAAAGCTGTAAAACAGCACACTCACGTATCCTATCACCAATGAGACCTTCCCACTTCAAGGCTTCCCAGGGACAGAACACTCCGTCCTTCTGTAGGGACCCAGGATGGGATTCAGTCAGAAGGGCAGTGGTGGCTTACTCTATCAGCTGAGAAGCAGGGAACTTCTGGCAGTGCTACGTAACTTTTAAATCCATCAGGAAAATAATATTGCAAGCCAGCTAAGACTAATTTTCTCAAACTTGGTACAAATATGAAAAAACATGACCACATGCAAAGAGCCTGCAAAGGTGCAAGCCAAACAGCATGGATCTTCCTGGATCTAATGAAGATTGGAGTTAACTGGCCATTTAAAACCAACACTAATATATTATTTCTGAGTGGAATACAAAACTCACATGTAGCTCCATTATCAAACCACTCGGAGCAGGCCCATCGTCAGGCCCATGTGAGGCACTGGATCCCCTGTGCTCCTCTGCAGTTAAGGATACAGTGAAAATCCTGAATCCTAGCCATCATGCAGTTGACAACAAAAGGAAAAAGTACAGTAGTATCTAAAGCAAAGAACCAACTAAGGGCAGATCTGACCTCAGCAGTGAGTTTAACGGGTCACTCCTCAATGGAATGACAAAGCAACTCATCTTCCAAAACCAAGAGTCCATATGCCTTTCTCTCATATTCTGCTATCTCACCGAACTTATTCTCACCTCCAAATGAAATACATAAACCTTCAAGCCTATAATCCCAGCACTTTGGGAGGCCGAGACGGGCAGATCACGAGGTCAGGAGATCGAGACCATCCTGGCTAACACGGTGAAACCCCGTCTCTACTAAAAATTACAAAAAACTAGCCGGGCGAGGTGGCAGGCGCCTGTAGTCCCAGCTACTCGGGAGGCTGAGGCAGGAGAATGACGTAAACCCGGGAGGCGGAGCTTGCAGTGAGCTGAGATCCGGCCACTGCACCCCAGCCTGGGCAGCAGAGTGAGACTCCGTCTCAAAAAAAAAAAAAAAAGAAATACATAAACCTAAAAGAAACAGTAAAACCAAAGGGAAATAGGTTCTGGATCAAGTGGAAAACTATCTGATAATGATCAACTTGCTAAGAAACAAAGGATTAGAAGGAAATGTATGTTTTGAGTTTTGGGCCAAATAAATGTTAACAGTAATTCCAGGGAATACTGTCAATACCAAATGTTGATCTCAGTTGGGATGACATAGATTAGCTATGATTTAAACTTTAATTTAGGTACGATGCATTCTCATTCCATAAAGGTCTATGATTTCATATAAGAACCACAGAGTAAACTTAGAATCATTATCTCAGCAATACTGCAAAAGTATGCTCATGAATGTAAGTTGGTTTTGGTAGATGAACCCATCACTAGATCACTGGATCAGCTATGTAAGAGACACTACCTTTCTCTTTGACTTACGAGCTATGAGATTTTCAACGATTTCCCGCACATGTCAAACCAATAGCTCCCTTCATGCTTAGCCATGGACAATCATCTGAAAAATAATTCTAAAGTGCTACACTACCTATAAACACACACTTGGTTTAGGATGTGCTGTCCCAAAGAGCTTTTGTTTTTATGAATACAGTAATGTTTCATTCTTTTCTATTCCCAAACAGATTAATCGGTACAGGACTTAGTTAAAATCTCCACTGCCCGTTCAGTTACTCCACATGGATATTAAGCAAAGTAAATCCACTTAGTGACTACACTGTGAGGACTGGAGGCCACGCTGATCACCCTGATTAGCCCTGTCGGCTGGAGTAAGAAAGACAGGCTGGCACTCAGGGCCAGCTGTGCGGGGCACACAGACAGATGATGGGCAACATCGATGGGCTCTGAGCAATTGGTCTGGGCAGTGATGGATGCTATGTCGACAGCTTAGAGTGTCATTACAGATACAGAACTGGCCCAAGAGAAACCCAAACTCTCTCTTATTTTATTAAGATAAAGTTGGAGTTTCCATGACACAGTGCAGGACCAAGGCAGTTTTTCTCTCTTTTATCACTGACTTAGGCACAAAACAAAACAAAATCAACGTATATATTAAATAAGAATAAGGCAACTTAACTCAGTGAATGTATGTGTAAGACAGATTATAAAACACCATGTCTGCATTTTTTAAATTATGAACAGGATGTATAAAAATTTTCAGTCAATACACGTAAAAAATTATTTAATCCATGTTAATTATAATAAGTTGTTTCAGGACAGAGAGGAGAGTCACGGTTGTCTCTGTGTCCCCTTCATGAATATCAAGGGGCAAGTGCCTAATACATAACAGGACAGATCACACATCAGTTTCCACCCTACAGACTGGACTGAAAGAGATTGGGTGCCAGGTATTCCCCACTTGTCTGGACCAGGAGTCCCTCCAAATTTGCAACTACATGGCTGAAAGCAGCAACCATCCCCCCGCAAAATCCCCAACTTTTACAGATACACACACACACTTACACCCTTTTCCACTTCTTTCCTTCTGTAGCTCAAAAGGTTCTACTAATTATCTCATTGTATCACCTGGAGTGAGTCATTTTAATTTTCTGATCCTCAGTTTCCAAATTAAGATTAATAATCACTTTCACATTAATACTACCAAGGCCTACAAAGCACAGGATTACTCTGAAGAGTAAATCAAACTGGTAATTTTCCCTCTGCACACACCACCCTCCCGCCAACCACCCCCCCCCACCCCCCCAGGGTTTAGTCCTTCAGACCAAGAAAAGCCTGGCTCATGTATGGCACTGCCTGGGAAGCATGGGAGAGCATGATTTTTTTCTACTGGATACCAGCAAGATTATCCTAAATGTGCACAAATGACATCTACACTAGCAGAGTGATTCTCCATTCCAAATTGGTTTTATGTCCCGAGGTCCTGAGGCCATCTGTGTTGGGGGGACCCTTTGGTAGAATTAGCTAGAAATTCTGTGTGGAAAAATCTCCCACATTTCGCCATTCTTTTTTAGTACCTGCTAATGCAAGAGCTACTAGTAACTACTGCGGAGTAATGATGTTCCATTTGTATTGCGCCAACCCCGTCGTGGTCAGGGAGCTCGTCACAGCAAATAAGAGGGACCCTGTTCCAAGAAATATGGACAAATAACATGATGTTGAAGTGCAAGACTGTAGGAGCTCAGTAACATTTCTCAACCTTGTAAGTACCTCTGCCACATATCACTGCTGCGCAATTGAGTTTCACAGCATGAGGGCCTGAACTTACCCGGATTTAAACTTCTAGTACACATTTGAGAACACAGGGCTGGGGGCACAAAGTTGGAGGGCCTGAATCAATGCCAGCAAGATACTGTGTATGTATCTCTATTGACCAAGAGAATCATTTCTCCTTTAAAAGATGCTCTTTTTTTTGCTCTCAGTATCTGTGTATCGACTTTACTTTCTACTCACCCTAATAGTGTGAACTAGCATATTGTGCCCCAAATGCTATGGTTCCCAGTCAACTTTCCAGAGGACACGGCCGTACAATATCATCCTGCATCCTTTGCAAGGCTTTCAAATTTGTTGATGCTCTAACCTGAATCTTTGAGTGCTGATAAAGGTAAACAAATAAATATAATACTTCATAGACACAGTTTGTTCCTTAAGTCCCAAGGTGCTGTAAGAGGCAGGTTTCAGGAATCTGAAAATTCATTTTGGGGCCAGATGTGGTGGTACACACCTATAATCCCAGCACTTTGGGAGGCCAAGATGGGAGGATCGCTTGAGCCCATGACTTTGAGACCTCCTGAGCAACATGGCAAGATCACGTCCCTACAAAAAAATTTTTAAAAAATTAGCCAGGCATGGTGGCACACTCCTGTAGTGCCAGCTATTAGGGAGGCTGAGGTAGGAGGATTGCTTGAGCCCAGGAGGTTGAGGCTACAGTGAGCTGCGTTCATGCCACTGCACTCCAGCTTGGGCAACAGAGAGAGAGAAAAAAAGAAAAAGGTGTTGGTGGCGGGGAGAGGGAGGGAGACAGAGGGAGAGGTGGGGGACAGAGGGAGGGAGAGAGAGAGAGAGTATGAATATGAATATGAGTATGAATATATGAATGAATTCACTTTGACAACAACAAAAGCAGTAGGCAGGTCATTTCCAAAGGTTCAGATTAAAGACCATGGAAACTTCTTCCAGTGGTATAGGATTCTGGGAAATTTGCTTATATATTGACCAAATTAAAATGAAAGGTGCATCAGACACAGGAACATTTTGCACATGGGAATTCTTGCTGCACTGATTATAAACATTGCAGTTTAAAACCTCGATAAGGATTAACTGAGGCCAGGGGTTTGAGACTAGCCTTGGCAGTATAGTAAGATCCTGTCTCTACAAAACATAAAAATAAAAAAAAAACAGCTGGTGTGGTGGAACCCAGCTGTAGTCCCAGCTACTCAAGAAGCTGAGGTGGGAGGATTGCGTGAGCCTGAGAGTTTGAGTCTGCAGTGAGCCATGAGCAGGCCACTGCATTCCAGCCTGGGCAACAGAGCAAGACCTCCATCTCTAAAAATAAAAATAAAACCTAGATAAACTGGGGATACCTAAAGCTGAAGGTCAAGGGGAGACTGACCTTCAATCTCTGCCATTTTGGACTGGTTGTTGCATTAGTTACCCAGAGCTTTAAAAAAAACAAAAACAAAAACAAAAACCCACAAATGTGGTGTCCTAAAACAATAGGAATTTGCTCTCTCGTAGCTAGAGGCACCAGAAGCCTGAAATCCAGGTGTCAGTGGGACCACGCTACCCTCCAAGGCTCTAGAAGAATACTTTCTTTCTCCTTTCAGCTTCTGGGGGGCTCCGTCTTCACCTGCCATTCTCCTCCATGTGTTTGTGTGGCCTCTCCTCTTCCTACAATGACACCAGTCATCAGATTCCAGGCCCACCCTAATCCACTATGATCTTATCTCCATTCTTAACTAGTTATACCTGCAAAAACTATTTCCAAATAATGTCACGCTCTGAGGTTTCAGGCAGACACAATTTTGGCAGGGGGCAGGTGGGACACAGTACTCAACCCGCTAGAGTTGTTAATGAAAGATTGAGTGAAGCTCTTATGGCAAGAGTTCTCTTGATATAAAAATACTTTCTGAGGGGCCGGGCGCAGTGGCTCAAGCTTGTAATCCCAGGACTTTGGGAGGCCGAGACGGGCGGATCACGAGGTCAGGAGATCGAGACCATCCTGGCTAACACGGTGAAACCCCGTCTCTACTAAAAATACAAAAAACTAGCTGGGCGAGGTGGCGGGCGCCTGTAGTCCCAGCTACTTGGGAGGCTGAGGCAGGAGAATGGCATAAACCTGGGAGGCGGAGCTTGCAGTGAGCTGAGATCCGGCCACTGCACTCCAGCCTGGGCCACAGAGCGAGACTCCGTCTCAAAAAAAAAAAAAAAACTTTCTGTAGAATTATAAAGATGCAGAATGCCATCTATACAGCTCTCACAAACTGGAGGATACAGCATTTGTGCTAGCTCCTCTAAGGAGAGAAACTGGAGGTGAACTATGAGAATGAGCATGGCCACTCCAGCAGCTTCTCCAACACCTCACTCTTCTCTAACAGAGCAGAGCTGTGTCGTCAGAGCCAAACATAGAAAGTAAGTGGCATTCTTCAGAAAAAACATGCATACTGCCTCCCTCCTTTCACCTCCAATCCAAGAAAGACTTGTAGCCAATATATACTGTTTTGAGGAGAAAAAAAATAAATAAATAAAACCTAGATTCACTGCTATGCTTAGTTAAAAAAAAAAAAAAAAAAAAAAAACATTTCAGCTCCAAGCAACATAAATTAATCCAAACTGAGAACAGAAAACAGGGCATAGAACAGGCCACAGACAGAAACACTGATTTGTTTTCCAACTTATTCTGCAAAAATGAAAGGCACAACTATTCCATCCCATAAACGAGTTTATATGGTGTGAGTTTAGCTTATAACATTAGCAGCAACTCAAGAAGGAAAGCCATTTTAACAATGCACATTTTCTAACTGAAACTTTGTTCTGTACACATAAAGCCAGAGAAGGTTTTCAACATCTCCAGCACAATATTTCACTCTAAAAACCAACACATCAGGAGAAACAAACTGGAAAGCTTCAGAAAACCCTTACACATCTGCAAATTCTCTAGGCTTGAGGAATCAACCACCTTCATAGTAACTAAAAGCATTTTTAAGAAGGAAACCGTCAAAGGTCTGACTCACTCAGCTCCGTTGACGCTGTCATTCCTTCTTCCAGGGGATGGACAGAGACGCACGCCCTCATCAGTGTAATAGTCATGACAAGCAGTACCTGGCTGGTACCCTCGGCTTTAGTGAAAATCTGTGTCTCATGATCACCTCCCCAAAACACACGCAGAAGCCCTTTAACATACAAACAGCTCACAATGACAACATCCAAGTCCTCTGACCAGGAGCTCCCACTGAGTCCTCTGTTAATACTCAGGGGTCCACAGTTTCAGTCATCAACTCAGGGTAACAAGTGCGGGTGTCCTCCGCCAGGCAGACTTTCTGTCGTGGAAGAGTGTAGAGTGGGAAGAGAGGAATTAGGTAAAAATAACATTACAAATCTTGTACCAGAAAATAGTCAGTGAAGTTGAACAGAATACCTAAACAAAAATGGATGAAAGAATAGGAGACAATTTTCAAACTAAATTCCAAATCACATGTAACACTAAAAATAATTCCCAGGGTCTTGGGCCACTATGATCCACCTGGCTATTATTGAAGAAACCAAACACATATCTCACGAATTGCCTGAGGCTGGGCGCAGTGGCTCTTGCCTATAATCTCAACACTTTGAGAGGCCGAGGCAGGGTGATCATTTGAGCCCAGGAGTTCAAGACCAACCTAGGCTATATAGTGAGATTCTGTCTCTACCAAAAAAAAAAAAAAAAATTGCCTGAATGATGAATCACTTGGATAGCTCAAGCTTCCTTCAAGAGTCTTCTTTCCTTTCAGAAAGGAATTTTTAACTGGAAGACTACAGTTCTGCTTCCAGTTTCATACTTTAAATACTACAGAATATGTTTCTCCTAAACATCAGAAGGTATAAATTCCTTCTTTTACATCTTCAGCACTAACCTCCTCCTCCTCTATGCATTTGATTTAGAAGCAAAAAGCAAAAAGAACAGAAACTCCAACAGAGAGCCACTCAGTGTAGCAGACACTTCAAATAGGCAGGCGCTGCCATGGCACCTGATTCAACAATCAGAGGTGCAGGGTGGCAGCGGGGCTGAGGCCTTATGAGATGGCATCTCTGATCGGGGTGGTGACCACCAAAACAGGGAGCTCACAGAGGCAGAAGAAAGAGGGTGACAGTGGCCAGTGTACCCCCCGCTTCTGTTACAGTCATGTTTCTTGTCTGCTAATAGCTCCTTATAAACGTGCAATCAAGGATAGGTGAGTGCCTTGGCATATCAGATTAGGAATGTAAAACATCAACATCGCTGGGCCAGACTGAGATGCCAAAACCAGAAAGTGATCACCAAGGAGTCCAAGGAATGGTTCCAGGAGCAGCCCATGCCAAAGTCACTGTGGTCATCTTCAGACGGACCCTCTGGTCTCACCCATAATGCAGAGGTGGCAAAACAGACTTGGCCTGGCTAACTTCTGCCTTCTGCTTGGACATGTGTCAGCTGCTGTACAATTTTTCCAAATGCATAAAGATGACAGGCAAAAAAGAAAGCAGCTGACCCCACTCCTGAGAATGCCTATGCACTGTGATTTTTAATGGACATTCTGAACAATCTGAGCTCCATGAAGCCTTGCATTCAATGCCAAACCCCAACAGGGATGTTTTACAGACATGCAGCATTGCATGGCGGTCTCTTTTTCTATTAGAGCTATTAGAAAATCCTGCATGAAGACACGCATGCAGACACCACCTTCCACTCCATCAGAGCCAGGCCAGATGGCAAGGATCACACCAGTCACAGGCAGGAACATGTCATCTCTGCACTGCTCATTTGAGAAAGCAATTATTATTTATCAAATGCTTTCTAATAAGAGACTAACAAGGCAATTCAAACTACGTTTTTAAAAAGCGATCACGAAAACACTTTTTTTAAGGAAAGGTTGAATATAATGATGTTAAGAAGCAAACAGACAAATGTCCAGATGAGACAGCAAAGGCTCTCTTGACTCCACGTGAGGTTCCCAGTGAAATTACCCACTGAATACAAAAGCTGGGGAGAAACTCACACCACGACTAGGAGCCTAGGCTACACTCCATCTGGAGATACTTATTTCAGAAGAAAATAGGCTAGGTGCAGCAATGCATGCCTGTGATCCCAGCACATTGGGAGGCTGAGGCAGAAGGATCGCTTGAGGTGAGGAGGTTGAGGCTGCAGTGATTCATGATCAAGCCACTACCTTCCTGAATGGGTGACAGGGCAAGACCCTGTCTCCCAAACAAGAAGAAAGAAGAAGAAAATGTATTGAAAATAGTAAACTGTTGAAAAGATGGAAACTTGTTTGCCAGACAGTAATACCAACTTATAAAGCCAAAAATAATTACATCCTCAGGCTGTACAGGACAGACAAATAAAACAGACATGACATAAGAGCATATACAGTGTTCATACGTGCATTCGTATAACCCAACTATCATAGTCACACTGGGAAAGGTCTAAGTAAAAACAGTGCAAGAGAAAATCACAAAGAGGTTTCACAAGAGAAAATGTGAAAAGGTAAAGTTAAGTCAAAAGGTAAGTAATAAACTGTGAAAATATTTTTGCAGAAAATGACAAAAGGTTACTATGTACCACAGAGATACTATCTAGAGCTTAAAAGCTTAGTAAAAAAATAAAACAAGTATCACGATAAAAAATAGTTAAAGGACAGTAATAAAAATTTCACAAAAGAACAAACGCAAACGGCAAGGAAATAGATACAAAAAAAAGTTTATCCTCCAAATACAAATCCAAACAAGATATTCTCTATCATCTTAGCAGGAGTCTGAACACTCATCATGCTGGCAAGAAATATGGAGAAACCCACACAGTCCCCTCCAGAGAGGCACCACATTTTCGGCAGTCAATATGGCAATATTATTCAAGGGTCATAAATATGATGAGACTCCTTTGATTGATAATTTCATTTCTAGGAATTTACTGAGATAAATAAAGATAAACGCGAGTGTTTATGTTCCAAGATATCCATCACTGCTTTGTTCATAAGCAGGATACGAAATGATGTAAACTACACACATACACACGGGCATATGCACATAAAAGACTAAAAGAAAATCTACCTAAATGTTAAGAGTATCTTGTATTAAGATCTGGCTTTACAAATGATTTCTAGTTTGCTGTGTTTTGATTTCCTACAAGAGGCATATACAGTAGACAATCTCATAATCAAGCTCTGCTTAACCAATTTGCCAAATTAAAAGTCATTCTTCAGCGGGTGGGCTGCACCCACCATTACATGGTAGGCCTGCTATAGCAGTGAGTTCTCAAACCCATTCAGACCAGTTGTATTTATTGTGCAATTGCATATTTAAAAATGCTATGGGCTAAAGAAGTATGAGCGCAAAAAGAAAGAATTGCTGATCCTATGAAAACTCAATACAATGCTTTGTGTGCATTGCTAAAAAAGAAAATTACTGCCAAATTAGGTGAGGGCCAGACATCTGTCAATAGGTTGAGAGAATTTTTTTAAGTATAAAGAAGCCTATTGTCAGATGACTTTTCAAATATCTTTTAAATTCACATTTCTCTTTAAAGAACCCCAAAACAGGGCAGGCGCGGTGGCTCACGCCTGTAATCCCAGCACTTCGGGAGGCCCAGGCAGGCAGATCACCTGAAATCAGGAGTTCGAGACCAGCCTGGCCAACATGATGAAACCCCATCTCTACTAAAAATATAAAAATTAGCCAGGCATGGTGGTGAGCGCCTGTATTCCCAGCAACTCGGGAGGCTGAGGCTAGAGAATCGCCTGAACCTGGGAGACGGAGGCTGCAGTGAGCTGAGATCCTGCCACTGCACAAACTAAAAACTGTACACCCTACAGCACAGGAGTCAATTGGGACAGAAAGATGGTGGAGAAGTCATAAGAAACACATTCAGAGACATATGTTGAAGACATACATATTTTTTAGATCAAAACGTAAATGCCTATGTTTTAGTTTAAAACTTTTTACAATTCTCAGTTTTAACTTCTCTCAATAAAAATTACAATTATTTTAGCACTAATTATAAATCTAGTCATGTCAAAAAACGTGGCTTCCTTCGCAGTCCTTTTACAACGAAGAAATGAATGTTCTTTTGAGCAGAGAGATGGCAGGATAGGGAGATGGAAAGGGAGGAAAGAGTGAGAAAACTGTGTGTGTGTGTGTGTGTGTGTGTGTGTGTGTTTACTTTTTAAAGAGTAGAGGGCCACTTAGATACACAAGCAGCAAAATTGAAAGTTTACAAAAACTTTTAGGATAGTTGATGCTGTAATGACTAATTATAAAGTCAGTGCAGTGATTACAAAATCCCTTACCTGCCACAGAAGATTTGATCAAAAGACAGAAAAGTTTTTAATTCAAATTCTCTTGGATGTATCGTTCCCCCAAAATCCTAATAAATCGCTACAAGTTCCAAAAGAAAACAAAATAGCTAATAATTCAGTAAATGTTTATGAAAATTCGCTGATAAATTTTGAGCTATAGCAGCACAGCAAATCCTATTGGTTTTTTGTACAGTAAGCCTGATTTTTTAAAAGCACTCATTTTTTGAGTCATAATTTATATACAATAAACTGCACATATTTATAGAACACAAGTAAGTTTCAGTATATGTATATACTTGTAAAACCATCCTGATAATCACATTGACGAACACAGCCATTAGCTCCAAACGTTTTCCTATGCCTCTTTGTAAATCAGCTTCCCCTCAGCTCTTGCTTTCCACTCTCCTCTGGCAATCATTCATCTGTTTCCTGTCACTATCCATTAGTTTGCATTTTTCCAGAATTTTGTTTAAAAGGAACTATATAGTATACACTCTTTTCTTTTTGGCGGGGGGGGGGGGGGGCTGGCTTTGTTACTCGGCGTAATTATTTTGAGATTGATCCCCCTTGTTGCGTATGCTGATAGATCATTTGTCTTTCATGCTTAGTCTTAGTCCCCTGAACAGACACAACATGATTTCTCGATCCTTCCACGTGTGGATGGACATTTGGGTAGTTTGGGGTTATTACAAATAAAGCTCATGGTAAAGAGTGCATGTATCCAATAATCTGCCTTGGACGTTCACGTGTAAGTCTTTGCAAGGATGTGGCTTATGTATTTCTCTTGGGTAAATGTCAAGCAGAATCGCTAGGACACATGATAGGTGCATGACTAATTTTTGGAAGAAACTGCCATACTGTTTCCCAAAGAGGTTGTACCATTTTCCATTCTCACCCGCAGTGTACATGAGTTCCATTTACTCCACAAGAGCTGTATGAGTGTTTGATAGGACATGGGATGCCCTGTCCATGCAACATATACTAAGTACAGGTTTGTCTACTTTCTAGGAACTGGACAGAAGTTGACCATTCTAAATAATTATAAAGGTGTATTTTTAATTTCTGCCCTCTCCCTGTAACACAGACTATAATAAAAGTATCAAAATAGATCAAAAAGAACGAAATACATTTACTGAGTGTTTACCATATACCTGAATCTATGTATTCCATCCATCTTGTAAATACCATACAACAAGCCCCTAAGGGTAGATACTAAAATTGAGCCATCAAATCCATTTTACAGGCAAGAAAACTGAGGACAAATAAATTACCCATGGTCACTGAGCTACTAGGACTAGGATTTGAACCCAGAAGTCTGAACACTGCCCTAGCTCTTAACTACTCCTCTATCCTCTTTGGGAGGTCAAGGCAGGAGGATCACCTGAGGTCAGGAGTTCGAGACCAGCCTGGCCAACATGGTGAAACCCCATCTCTACTAAAAATACAAAAATTAGCCAGGCATGGTGGTGGACACCTGTATTCCCAGCAATGTATACCAGTTATACATTCCTAAATGCTGTTTGTTTTACAATAAATAATCCTGTGAACTATCTCTAGCATTCCTTTCCAGTTCTACCACAAAGATAATGGATTACAAATCTTTAAGAAAGAGACCATTTAATAAGCCCTGGAATATCTTTTTGCACTAAAGCATCAGAGCAAATGTTCAATTCATACAACATTTCTACATCATATAAAATCATCAGAGCAATGACAGAATAGATGTTGATTAACCCAACCCAGCATATCTCACCTATTAAGTGCAGAAGTCAGTCCTCAGAAGTGAGGGGCATTATTTCAAAGAACATGGCTTATTTTTAACAAATTGCTTTTCTGGTGACAACAAGAAAAAAATCTCACAAGCAAGCAGGCTCATTATTCACTGTATCTCAGACTGCTACGGTTTCACAAAACACAATCCAGTTACTAAAAGGCCTTACCATAAAGACCCCCAGGGCTACAAGATAACCAGGTCAGCAATCTGTTGTGTTTTTAAAACTTGTGGGAGTTTGTTGCCATAGTTCTGAAAGGGTAAAAACAGAGGGCAATTGTGCAGACACCTCTTTGTCTACAGAAAGCCTAAGAGTACAATAGGGACCAAGGATAGCATCTGCATGAAGGAGAAAGCAAGGAAAACAACGCTTCCTAGAGGCAGCAGACTGTGACATTGACCATGGCATACAGAATATTGATTCGTAACCAAAAAAGAAGAAAGGCTGGAAGAAATAATCAGCATCTCCCCAGCACTCCGACAAAAGGGAAGGAAATTGCTCTATTAGCAAGACGAGGTACAGGTAGAAGAATCATAGAGTGAAGGAAGATTGTTCAATGACAAATCAACACATATTTAATACTGGCTGCAAAGCACTGTACTAGGCTGAGGTGGGCAGGTGGATGCCAGGGGCGGGGGGTTTAGATACAAACAAGAAGTAGGAAACAAGGTCTCTACCCCAATTTGAAGTTTATCATCAAGTTGGGGAAAGGGATTGTACTTTACATAAAATCATGACACGTATCGTCTCATATAATAATAATTATACGCCACTGACATCTTTGCTAACACTATGCACAGCCACTTGCTAAGTCCTTCCAAAATGGTGTTTCATTTAATCCTCACAAAAATCATGAGATAGCCATTATTCTTATCTCCATTTTACAGATTATTAAACTGACTGGGGAAACGTTCCAGGACAGGCTCCTGACCATGTGGCTAGTAAGTGGTAAGGCTGGGAACCCAATGTGGCTCTGGTAACTCCAAAGCTGATGGTCTTAGCTACTAGGTTACAAAATCTCTACGAAGGCTTCAGAAACTTGTGGGAGAATGATCCCTCTGGGTAGTGAGGGCCTGGAAGGTTTCCTGCAGGAAGGAAGGATAGGAGATTCTAGAGAAACTGAAAAAAAAGAGGTACTACAGGAAAAAGAAAGGACTTCAGAAAGAGACTGGGCAACCACTTGGTGGGATGTGGTCAAGTCCCCGAATGTTCACCAGTTACTTCATATGCCAAGCCCTGGGGACACAGTACTGAATAAATCAGACACAGTCCCTTGCCCTCTGGCGACTACTGTCTATCAAGGGAAGCAGGCTACCTCAACAGGAGTGGATCTCCCAGCCAGGGACATACTCCTGACACTCTTATGACACCCAGCATCCATACCTGAGCCTAGAGAAAACAGCAGGTGTTTGTTTCCCAGGTGGCATGGTACTGCCATAAACCAGTAGCATAAAGCCAGTTTTTTTCAATCATTACGCTCACCAGCTTAAACATTTTTTTCTTAGTTTTGATGATACTTGCATTATTTTAAATTATGAGGATACAAGAGGCTTTATAAATATGTTAATATCACTCTATCTTAAGTTAGCACACTAGAACATAAATGTCATCATAAGACATAATCACATCCCTCTCGCTTCTTGCCCCCAACTCTTCCCTTACTGAGAAACTCAGGCTTAGAGCCATCAGGTGGGAAAGGATCAGGCAGGTGCCAGCAAGGGATGCAGGAGGGGGTGCCACAGTGGCCCAGGAAAGGGAAAAATTAGAAGGAAGCCCATCGTGTTAAGTTGGAATGTGAAGAATTGGTGTGAATCAGGGGTTTCAAGATAGACACACCTGTGTGTGTGCCTTGCAGCAGTGTGCACATACAGAGATACACAGGTGATCCTCATTATTTGTAGATCCCGTATTTGCAAATCCACTTGTTAAAATTTACTTGTGAGCCCAAAATCAATACTCCTGGCACATTTGCAGTCCCTCATGGACAAGTGCAGAAGAGCAAAACATTTGAGCTGCCAGCCTTGCATGTTCCCAGCTCGAGGTCACCCAGCAACACTCTGCTTTCTTGTTTCAGTCTCCTAAACGTCTCCGTTTCACAGTTTATTTAGTGCCAAGCTTTTTGCATCTTCTGCCTTTTGTTGATTGTGCTGTTTAAAACGGCCCCTAAACATAGTGCTGAGGTGCTGTCTAGCGTTCCTAAGCAGAGGGAGGCTGTGATGTGTCTTACAGAGAAAATGCATGTGTTAAGTTTTGTTCAGGCTGTTGTCCATGAATTCAATGTTAATGAATCAACAATATATATTAAGTAAGGTATCTTTAAATAGAAACACACATAAAACAAGATTATGTATTGACTGGCTGAGAAAAATTTTGTGACCAGAGTCCTACAGGAATTCAAGCCTGTATTTCTCCTCCAAACTATTTGCTAATTCAGTATTTGAAGAGCCTTTACAGAATATAACTACTGTAATAAAACATTTACTGTAAATAACAAGAATCAATGGAATTCCTTAACTCTGTCCATTGAGGTAGTCAAGGATGAGTGACATCCAATAGCAAAAAGCATACTTAGTACTCAGATCTTGACTTCTGATTATCTTTTTTGTAATAAAAGAAAGCAGGGCTCTGTGGGAAAATGGCTAGTTCTAGGGTTGGAGCACAGTAAGTACAAGATGAGCCTGGTAGGTCTTATTGTGCCAGAAAGCAAAGAATTGTTCAAAGAATGTTGGAGATGGATTGAAAGCACATAGTTTGAAAGGGCGCCTACTGGCTAAATCCAGAACAATTTGCACGTCAGAATAATGATAGTAACATTATAGCTTGATGAATAAAATATGAAACATAAGTCCACACTGGTATAAATAAATGAATTAAATACAATGAAATTTTCATGAGGGATGGGATAGCTACATAGTTTCAAAGTACCCCTACACAAAGAGAATAACTTTTCCCGAGGCAAAAGCTAGCCAATACCACCTCAGTCAAACCTCCGAGTGATGAGGTAGGCACCATTGGTAACAGGGCACATCTAGATTGGGCACCACATGATGGGGTGCAAAAAGAACATGGCATCCCTTCTGTGATATTCCCGCCAACAAAGCATCAGCTGAATTCAAGAATATAGAAAGACACAAACCTCAACTGAGGGATACTCTACAAAATAACTGGCCTTTCACCTTCAAGAGGGTCAAGGTTATGAAGGTCAAGGAAAGGCTTGTGAACTGTTCCAGCCTGAAGGAGACTAACAGCACAAGTTAAGGCAACACATGACTCTGAACTTGACCCTTCACTATAAAGGACATGGCTGGGACACTGGGTAAAACCTGAATGGCACCTGAGAATCAGATGATAGCAATTTTGATGATTGCACTGTGGCTGTGTTCAAGAATATCCTTTTGTAGGAACTACCTGCTAACATAAAAGCAATGGTGGGTGATTGTGCATTAGGTCACCAACTTACAATCAAATGGTTCAGAAACCTTTTTTGTGCTGTATTTTCAGCTTCTCTGTAAGTTTGTGATTGTTTCAAAAACTTTTGAAATATTATTTTAAGGCTGTGTAACATAGAACAGTCAGTGTGACAAGGGAGGAGGCCCCGGGGGAACATTCATCTTTGTTTCTTCATCTATCCCTAATGTAACTCCCCACCACCACCATCGCAAGCCCACAAACCCTCCAGGCTAGTGCCTGGCCTCTACACTCCCTTGCACAGCCACAATGCCTACCAGAATTCTCTACCCAAACAGACCTCCTATTACCCATCTTATCCCTCCTCTGACTTCTGTCCGGTCCTAGCGCCACTCCACCCCTAATCCCACAGGCTCTCCGTTGTTTAGAAATAATCTCCCTCAAGTTCTCTCCTAGACCCCCTCTCCTCCTGGTCCATCCCATGTACCCTCAGGCCTTGCATTCACCAGTTCCGCACAGAAGCCAGATCTCTCCCTTGCACCCCTTATCCAAGTCTACCCCCCACCTCCCCAAGGTCTTTCACAAGCATAGCAAATTCATCTTATTCAAAAATAAACTCATCACCTCTCCCTTGTCCCCATGTCTTCCCAACCCGCTTCCCTCCTGTGTCGCTGATCTCAGTAACTTCACAATCCACCACCTCCCAACGCCTGAAATGGACGGTCATCCTAGACACCAATGTTAACTCCTAAATCACTCTCAAACCTGTGCTTTCCTCCTACTCTATGACACTGCCGTCCCATCGTCTCGTCCAAATTCCTGCAACAGCTTCCCATCTAGGCTCCTCACATCTCTTCTTATGCTCTTCAATGCACTCTCCACATCCCAGACAGTGTACTCCTGAAAATTCAAGTCTGACTACAGCTCACTAAGCTTAAATCCTATAATGGATGCCCACTATTCTTAGGGAGACGTCTAACACCACCCCCGCCACTTATTAGATCTTCCAAAATCCATTTATCAACCCTAACTCTGTCTTAAACCCTCTGCACCAACTATATAAAAATATTTTCCTTTTCCAACAATGCTGCCAACATCCAGCAGACTGCCTGGCACTATGTAGATGCTCAGTAAATGTTTGTTGAATAAATGAATGTCAATTAGAGTCAATTAGATGCAGGGGTTGGTGGGGGGTGAGTAGTAGACCAACTTAATATTTCACAAACTCAAATCTTTAGATATGCCAAAGTATTGAACACACAACTCATGTCCTTGGCAAAAGCCTAACAAAAGTGTCAGAGAGAGTTTGCATAAAATAATTGGGAGCTCAAATTCAAGGTCCTTGAGGTTAGACATAGCAAAGAAGGGAAACACTTGTTCACAGTCAAAACAGGCAGCAGTTACACCACGGCTGGCTGTTGCATGCCATAGCATGACTCAATTCCACTACACTTAATGTGTGGGCTGCACTCCCCAAGGTGTGTGGATGGTGAACTCAAAAAGAGAGATGTGCATGCGTACATACACATACATGGACTTGTGCACACACACACAAAAGAGCAGGGAAGTGGGGAAATCAGGCCTTTTCCACATAGGGGTCAAATAATCCCTAAGGAATGAAGACAAAATCACAGCTAAAAACCAAAAGGGCCCCTTCTACAGAAACTCACTTGGTACACAACAGTTTGAAAGGAAGGATCCTTTTGAACTTTTCGCTTATTATTCCTTATATTTTCTGTAAACTCCATTATAACACACCCATTCTGGAGGCTTTACTAAAGAATAGCAGCCAATACGCTCCCAACTGCTGTCATCCACTTTACTTTAGGTATTGCTGAAAATCAAAGGAGAGATGGAGTCAAGAAAGAACAACCCAAAGGCAACAGAATAAAGCTGTTCTAGCTTAAAACCATCAAGGAAATGGAATCAGTAATCTAATTAAGAAGGTAGGTGCTGCGGGTGGGCTAGCATCATCCTTTCAAGCCTCAGAGAGGCCTTGTTGTCAGGATGACAAATAGAAAGCTATCATGACTTCTGTGACCCAAGGCTGCTCTGATGCCTATTAAGCATGAAGAGAGATCTTTTCCCCAGAGGAAAGAGAAAGTCTAATAGGAAGCCAAGGGCGCTTGAAGGGCAGGAGAAAGCCCCACAAGCACAAAAAGGAAGCAACCTCCAAGGGACCCAGGATCACGGGCGAGAAAAGTACTGCTGTGAAGAGGCACGAGTCGCCCAGCCATATGGAAAACTCATCCGGAGATGCGGAAGGGGCAGAGGACTCCAGGCAGCGGTGGCGGTGACAGTGAGGAGGATGATGACGATGGTGGTGGCAGCGGCGGAGGTGGTGATGGTGACCACACAACCACAGTGGCCCACCGTGGAGCACTTGCTCTGTGCCAGGCCTGCGCCAAGCATCGCCTTACAACAAACACTGTGAGGAGGGTGCTTGCTATTCATTTCACTCCACTCCACGCAGCAGATAACACAGCTACAGACTGATGCTACAATCTACACAGCTATTAAAGTGGTAGGACTCAGCCTTCAACCCAAGTCTGCCCAATTTCAAAATCAGTGGCCTTCTATTTGAAGTACTATTCCCGGTTACTTGTGAATGACTGTTCTTATCCAGATGAAAAAAGGCAGTGTCTGGTGGATAGGAAGTCAGCCAACAATATTAGGGTGAAGGAATGCTGTATCACTGACCTTACACTTGGGTTAGCACAATAAAAGCTTCAGTAATAGATGACCAGGACCATGTTCTGACTCATCATCCTCCATGGGGGAAATCAACTACTACTAGGCCTGGCTGGATTCTACCATCACTAAACTTTTTTACTGTTAAACCACAGGCATTCCTTTCCTGGTATTATTCACAATTATTTCAACCTAAAAAATATCTTTTAGGCCGGGTGCGGTGGTTCATGCCTGTAATCCCTGCACTTTGGGAGGCTGAGGTGGGCAGATTGCCTGAGGTCAGGAGTTCGAGACGAGCCTGACCAACACAGTGAAACCCCATCTCTACTAAAGAATACAAAAAATTAGCCAGGCATAGTGGCAAGCGCCTATAGTCCCAGCTACTTGGGAGGCTGAGGCAGGAGAATGGCGTGAATCCAGGAGGCAGAGGTTGCAGTGAGCCGAGATTGTGCCACTGCACTCCAGCCTGGGCGACGGAGCAGGACTCCGTCTCAAAAAAAAAAAAAAAAAAAAAAAAAAATTAGCCAGGTGTGGTGGCAGGTGCATGTAATCCCAGCTACTCAGGAGGCTGAGGCAGGAGAATTGCTTGAACCTGGGAGGCAGAGGTAGCAGTGAGCAGACAGAGATTACGCCATTGCACTCCAGCCTGGGCGAGAATGTGAAACTCATCTCAAAAAAAAAAAAAAAAAAAAACTTTTTGAAATGGTAAACACACTGTCTTTTTATTAGGTTCTCTCAGTCCTCTCTAGTGCTACTGACTAATACTACTTCACTAGTGACACTGGTATAACTACCTCTAGACAAGTCTATCAAAATGTGTCACATGAAATGTATTTGAGGAAGGGAAATTCTGACAGACTGCCCTTCTACCCCTGATTGTGGTACCAGGCACATCCGAAGAGGCATTTCGTGAAGATGGGAAGGGTAGTTCGCTTGCAGCTTGGGGAGGCTACAGGTCTACACATCATATATTGATTGCCTAGACCTCTTTGCCGCTACGGTGTCCAACGTGACTTAGACACACCAATGACATGGGCTTATGGGTGACTCCGGTGTTCAACCAAGTCTCAAGGAAGAAAAGCAGAGCACAGGGTTATCCGTAAGAAGCAAGATCTCCTCGTGGAGGAGGCGTGTGTCTGAGCTGGCAGGTCAAGTGCTGGATTCTCAATTCAACAGCCTCTCATAGCAACAGCCACAGCCTAACTTCCCTGATTCTGGTAGGAAAAGATGGTGCTGGGGATAGGGAGTAGACCGGAAGCTCAACCCAAAGCCTGTTCCTCCCAAACTGCCGAGGATTCTGGACGCACTTGTCCCTGGATTAAATCGACTCCAGCTTTAATTCCCTAGAGTAGATTCTGTGTCCAACACAGGAAATGTGAATAAAAACAAGAAGCTCATTGGTTTTACTAGTTTATTAAATTTGTAAAATATTAGGTATAAAATACTCAGCCACAAAGGATAAGGAAACAAACTCAATTTATTTTAATTATATTTTAGCCTAATACCATTTAGGCTAGGATATTTCATATAAACTATAGTACTGCCCAATTTTATAAACTTAAACCTATACTGTAATTCACCTCATTCATAAACATGAGATAACTTGACCTACTTTCTAGTATATTCGGCTCCTTCTTGTCTGCATTAATCTGCAGTGACATTTTAAAAGTTGTTCTAATAATTTCCATTATATGAAAATGCACTTTTCATTTACATCACCTTTGATTTTCTTCCCACAAACAAAATACTGTTTTTTCAAGTTAGCCTGCAAACGTAGTAAGAAACAAGACACAGAAGACAGCTGATACAAAAAGTTCACCTCTGATGGGGCTCAACCTTGGGTTTCTTAATGGGGGAAAAGGGGAAGGAGGAAGAAGAGGCAAAGAATGAGAAAATTTTGCCCTAGGTCCACATGCTGCAGGATGGTAGGTTTGGGTCAATGTATAATCTGTGGAAAATCATAGAACACAGCTTTGAGAGATTAATATAAATCCCTTATCGAATAATATGAGCTCCATGCTTCCCAATAGTTCCATAATCTCAAATAATTTAAAAAAAAAAAAAAAAAAGACGACGACGAAGAAGAGAAGAAATCCACTTTCCACTCCCACAGACGCTTTCCGACTATACACTGCAACCACCAACACCCTCCTGAACCTGGGCTCCTTCCCTCTTATGAAGCTCTCTTTAATACACTGTTGACAATCGCCCCCCAACCGACCCTTTTTTTTTTTTTCTTTTTGAGACAAGGTCTCGCTTTGTCACGCAGGCTGGAGTGCAGTGACTCAATCACGGCTCACTGCAGCATGGAATCTTCTGCCTCCGCCTCCCAAGTGGCTGGGATGGGAGGTGCATGCCACTAACCACTACCCCCAGCTAATTTGTGTGTGTGTATGTGTGCGGTGTTCGTTTTGTTTTGTTTTAAGAAATGGGATCTCACTTTGTTGCCTGGTATGTTCTCAAACTCCTAGGCTCAAGTAATCCTCCCACCTCAGCTTCCCAAAGTGCTGAATTACGGTAGACAGCCACCGCGCCCTGCCTTGACAACCCTTTTGAGCAGATGCCTCATACGTGCAAGAATTTTCTATGGCTCCCAAATGCCTAGAGCACAGGTTGACACACTATGGCTCAAATGCTAAGAATGGTTTTTATAATTTTTAAGGGTTAAGGAAAAAATCCAAATGAATTATATTTCATGATACATAGAAATGATATGAAATTCAGATTGCAGTGTCCATAAATCAAGTTTCATTGGAACACAGCCACACCCATTTATGACTTGTCTATGCCTGCTTTCTGTGTGCCAATAGCAGAGTTGAATAGCTGCAACATAGGCAGTAGCCTCAAATATTTGTAGTTGAGTCCTCTGCCAGAAAAGATTGCTAACTTCTGGCCTGCATTGTAAAATCTATAGCCTTTGGCCTAACAGTACAGGTCATCAAAATATCTAACAGGCCTTCCTATAAACCTTATTTACTTGAAGACATAACGTAGACTCCACTGAAATGTCCTTCTCTATTTTTCCCAAAATGACTTCCTTTTCCTTTCCTGCTCCAAAGCTCTGCTCACTCCCAATAGTCTGTAGATATCCTGCTTTGTCTTTACAAAGGGAGTCACCTCATATATACATTTAACTTCCATAAGGTTAAAAAAGAATAATGATTTTAAGAGTATCAAGGCTATTCTCCACAAAGCTATTTGTAATTATAAAAGATGGAAACTACCCAAATGTCCATCAGTGAGGCACAGGTTGAATAAGGGAGAGCAAATCCACACAATGGAGGAAGAGGCAGATGCACAAAGGAGTGAGGACTCTCTCTCTCTCTCTGTATGCCACTACAGAAGAACAACTAGGGGAAATTAAATGAACAAAGAGCGGAGAAACATGCATGGAGTATGCCTCGCTTAACTAAGAAGGGAGGGAGATACTAATACAAAAGTAGGCACACATTTGCTAACAAATATTAAAAAAAAAAAAAAAAAACACTACAAGGTAAACCATAATTTTTTCCATTGTTACCTATGGGGTGGGAGAAAATAGGATGGAGAGAAAACTGAGGTAAAAGCAAACACCTCTAGCTATAAACTGAAAGTTTGCTTCCCCAAAATTCATATGCTGAAACCTTATCCCCAATACGGTGGTATTTGGAGCTGGGGCCTTTGGGAAGTGATTAGGACATGAAGGCTCAGCTCTCGTGGAGTTAGTGCCCTTATAAAAGAGGCCCCAAAGTTGCCTTTCCCTTTCTGCCATGTGGGGATACAACAGGGTGGCTGCGTCTGTCAACCAGCAAGTGTACCCTCACAAGACACTGGATCTACCTGTGCCCTGATCCTGGAATTCCCAGCCTGCAGAGCTATGAGCAATGAAATTTCTCTTGTTTATAGGCCACCCCATTTATAGCAGCCAAAATGAACCAAGAGACTACAGAGTAAGATTTCACAGATGAGACTCTGGAACCCTGACAATACTGTACATAATTATTCAAAATTGAAATTGAAAAAAGGAACCTCTAAAAACATAAAACAAAAACCAATGAACCTAACTGTGTATTCAGCTGGTGGCACAATCACAGAGAGAAGGCCTATTCAAAGTATCTTTCAAATATAGACTGTTGTGTATGCAGCATGAGATAAAGCAGATGAAAAAATATGACAGTATCACTGAGAACTGGATTTTTGGCACGGATGAAAGAACAGAGTATATAATTGATGAAACTAAAAATCCTGCCCATCTGAATTTCACATGGAAGTATCAGTATGAACTAATAATCTACACACACACCCTAGTTCTGTCCACTGTAAGTATCCAGAAACAATGACAAATACAGTAGCAAGAAACATGCCTTGTTTCTATATTGTGCCTTCTAAATACTCAAGGAAACCAGGGCTCCTTGGGGAACTGGCAGATCTCAGTCTGGGGCAAGAAATGGGTAAGACAATCCCATAACTTTTGATCTCACCAGAAAGTACACAAAAATACAGAAAATTCATGAGTCATGTGAAAAGGACTCAGGAGCCAATTTAGATTCCACTGTCCAAATATGGGACAATTTGAGCATCAATAAGTATATTAAATTGAAACACATCAATTAAATTACACTAAAAAAAAGAAATAAATAAAATCTCAGGGATCTCTTTTGGATACTGCTGCTTTGAAGATAAAAGAACTTATTTATCCTGACTTTCCAAGATAAATTTCAGTGTGAACAAATAAACGATGAGAGTATAAAGTTATAAAGTTCCTCTTTATATAAGTATTCTAGTATATAAACAAGGTAGGAATGATAGAATTAGAATATCACTATTTTGCAATCACTAATGAATTAAGAGATACAGGCAATGATCATCAATTGCTAATAATGTAACAAAGAGTCTACAGTAACTATGTATTTCTCAATGAAAATATATAGCCTGCCTACATGCATTCTTGCCAAAGAACACACTAATAAAAAACATACCCCAAGAGATCTGAGTCTGACCAAACCTTCAGATTCAACTAACAAATCATAGAAAATACAAGGAAGATAGGAACATGTTAAACAGCACAGTGGGAAAGCAACCACCAAAATCCGGACTGTAGAACAAAACTGTGGGGTTTCTCAATCTTGGCACAACTGACATTTTGAGTCAGATACATTTTTGTTGTGGGGGGATCCCATGTGCTGTACCATGTGTAACAGCATCTGTGGCCTCTACCCACTCAATGTCAGTAGCATTCCCCAGTTGTGACAACCAAAAATGTCTCCAGACATTGCTAAATATCCCAAGATTGGGAAGGAGAATTATCCCTGTGTGAGAATCTCTGCTCTTAAAAATAAACAACCCAGTTTCATCAACAAATCACAAGGGTCAGAGAAGGTATGGAGAGATAGAGAAGCAGCCTATAGATGAAAAGATTAGAGATATATTAACTAACTGCAATGAGTAAGTCTCATTTGGATCCTGATTCAAAGAACCTTAAAAAATAAGACAATTGAGAAAATCTGAACATAAGTTTGATATTGGATAATATTCAGAAAATATTAACTTTTATATTTTTGGCACAATAAGAGAATGTAGATAATTTTTAAGTTCTATCTATTTGACACATATACTGAAATAGTGACAGGAAATAATAAAGAGGTGCTTCAAAATAATGGGTGGGAAGGGGGAAGTGGACAGAAAAAAGACTGGCTCAGAATTAATCATCTCTGGACTTGGGTAATACATGCACAGTTCTCTACAAAATTCTCTTCACTTTTGAATATGTTTGAAAGTTTCCTTTTTTAAAACTATGAATAAACAAATCTGGCAGGCGGTTCCATTGCCATTCCTCTCAGTGAGCATGTGAGCCCACATGACTGTGGGAGGGAATATAGGAATTTATAGCGCCCTGGGCTTGTCAGTGCTTCTTGGGATCTTGTCTTGATGCTGAGAATGAGTCCACTGTTGAAAACATGGCCCTTAAACACAGGGGCCAACTGCTCAGCAGTAGGCTGCTCCAACACTGCAGGAAAAGTCCACTTGCTCGACTCACTGGGAGACAGAACACTGGCCTCTAATGTGGCACCTTCCTAAGGGGTATTCACGAGAAATTATGTCTATAAGGAATTTTTGCCTGATGTGCTGAATTTAGTTCACCCGAAGTAAGGTTCCACCGCACCGCACCAAAATTTTACTCATCCTGGAAAGAGCCCAAGTCACTGCACAACCTCTGTGAACTCTCCCATCAGTCCTCAACAGCCCCCCTCAGGACTTCACTCTAGGTAAGAGAAATCTAAACTTCTGTCCTGTATAACCCACTGTTGTTTTCAGTCTTTTCAGCCACAAGTGGCAAAAACTCACTTCAACTCAGAGGAAATCCCACCTCCTCTTGGAAACCTGCTCTACCCGCTCCAGCAATATCCCCTTCTTCCTCTCAACTTTCCTTCTGCTCATCTGTCATCTACCACAGACCCCTCGGCACTGCAGTGTTTTTGGAAACATGTAAACACGACAGAGCAACACCCAAGTCGTTGTATCCTCCACGGTCAATTTGTATTTCCTTCCCAGTTTAGGGTATTGAATCCACTTCCTCTGAATCCAAACTTCTGAGAAGAGTGGCCAACAGGGACAGCAAGCGCTCTCGCCCACGTTCACACAGCTCACCTTCTGTGCCGGCAACAACCTCTCTAAAGGGAAGGCAAATGAACCCAGCATCCGGGACCACCTGGGTGAGCAGAGCCAAAAGTTCTCCTGCAGAAGAGATTGAGTCACTCCCCATCCCTTAGAGATCAATAAACTGAAGAATATAGAACATATCTGGGAAATATTTAGGATCAGGTAAAAAGGCTTTGTAAACTTCACTGACGTTCCCCCTCTTGATGAACGGTTGGAGTCTGTCTCAGATTTACATTTTCCAAATAGATTTGTGCCACTAAATCATTTGTATCTAGGTTTCACCGGATTTGTAAAGCTGTGAAGATTACTGATCTTTGTATAACAGAGTAAAAGCTGTCACATACAGATTACAAATCTATTTGCTCAGCATTCTATCCTGTCCTTACAACCAATCAATATAAAAAAGTTCAAGTCAGAGTGAGACCACTGTAAGTTGATGGTAGGGTAACCTTGGATTACTTATCACTATCAAGTTTAAATGTGGGACATCACCCTTGGACATCACTGCAACCAGTTAAATATTGACTTCCCTCTATCCCTTAAGACTTGACCTCACTAAAGCCAAATGTCTCCCCCTTAAGTAACTGAGGCACAGCTCTAAAGATGTTTCCTTTTATTCAATACCTGTTTGTGGGCATAAACATCATTGGAAAAGAAGCATATTTGCACGGAGACAGCACATGTTAATGCCACCACCCTGGCCTGACACAGAGATAACAAGGAGGAACTGCATCCACAGCCACCCAATCCTCAATGTGCTATTCCCGGGGAAAGCAGAGAACAGTTCTTTGGTAATAGGTCTGTGGAGAGACTCCTGGTTCCACGGTCAAGGCTTCATCTAGTTCTATCTAGTGAGGAGGAGTGGGAAGGACACCAACACTGTGTATGGGCTCCATCGCCCAGGACACCTGCCATCCATCCGCTCACTACCATAGGAGGAAACTCACAAACACCAGGATACTAAAAGGTTTATTCAGACCACCATTCTGAATTTACTTTTAACACTTCTATTTTCTCTCCATTCCTGAGAGAAAATTCCATTTTCCCTGAGAAATGGAATTTTCTCTCAGGAATGGAGAGAAAATAGAAGTGTCAAAAGTAAAACTTGATTATCTTTCTAAACTTTCTTCCAAAATAACCACAAAAACACACGAGGCATTAAAAGAATCAAATGGACTTGACTTACACAGACACACTTCAGGCTATGAGAAAACACAAAATACAATAATGGTCATTGATAAAACACCTTTTCCCATTTACCAGTGGGGTTGGTAAGAGATCCAACTTCTCGCATCAAATTCACCAAGGGAATATCAAGCAGAGAAGGATGTTCCGCTGTCCACACACAGCAGAGTTCTTTAGAATGAGCTCCTGGCCACAAGGCATACCCACAACAAAGACGAGGCTGGGAGTGAGGCAGAGCTGACTGTGCTACAGCAGCAGCGATTTTCTGGGGTAAAAACAGAGGTCTGTAGAGGAAAGTGTGCGAGACATGCCAGAGCCAGAGAAGTCTTTTCCCACCTATGAAATACAGCCGGCCACCATGCTTTCAGCCTGCCACAGGATCCAAGAAGCACTTCCCACTACAGGAAAGGTCTCAGAAGTCACCCACCCAGGGTCTAACTTCTTTGTGTGTGAAATGTCAGTGATAACATCTGTTCTACAAGGCTGGTGTGAGAATTTCAAGAGACACCGGGCTTCAAGGATATAGGTGCCTAACATATCACGTTCTCAATAAATGATTGCAAATTTTATAGATCAGGCCACTGCACCATCTAAGACACCATAGCCTGGGCTGATTCTCCAATACATCCCTAATCTGAAAATCTGAAACCTGAAATGTTCCAAAGTCTGAAACTTTCTGAGTGCTGCCAAGACACCACAAGAGGAAAATTCCATACCTGACCTTATGTGACACGTCACAGTCAACGTACAGTCAAAACTTTGTTTCACGCACAAAATTATTTTAAATAATGTATAAAATTACCTTCAGGCTATGTGTAGCAGGTATATGTAAAACATAAATAAACTTCATGTATAGACTTGGGTCCCATCCCAAAGACATCTCATTATGTATATGTAAATATTCCAAAATCTGGGGAAAAAAAAATGAAATCTGAAGCACTTCTGGACCCAAGCAGTCTGGAAAAGGAATGCCCAAGCTGTAGTAATCACGAGCTTTCTTTGGCCAATGGCACTTGCTGAGCCCTGTGCAGCGTGCCTAGAGATCAACCTGTCCTGACCAAGGAGGGTGAGCTGTGAAAGCAAGACCTCCAGAAACAAAGCGGGCTCCTGAGAGAGGCAATGGGGTGACTGAGAACCTAGAAGAACTGGAGGCTAGATTCAAGACAGCTGCTGCGATATAAAAGGGAAATCCATTTAAACATACTCCACTAAGGGGCAAAAGGGTGAGGACTTCAGGCTCTGAGGATTAGAATCCCACTCTACAACTAGGTTCCGATGGGAACAGCATCTATTTAATCATAATACAGGAAACACCACTTGTTGATTTTTAACATTCAGAATCCAAAGATAAAATCATGGAAGGCTTTACTGAGTAGAGACAGGGTTTCGCCATGTTGGCCAGCCTGGTCTCAAACTCCTGACCTCAGGTGATCCTGCTGCCTTGGCCTCCCAAAGTGCTGAGATTACAGGCATAAGCCACTGCACCCAGCCTTATAATTAAAATGTTAAAATACAGTAACAAATAAAAATTGTAGAACATGCGATAACGTGTCATTTTTAAATATGTATTATCATAGAATGACTAAATCAAGCTATGTTAACATATGTATTACCTCACATATTTTTTGTGACAAGAACACTTGAAATCTACTCTTAGCAATTTTCAAGAATACATTATTAACTGTAGTCAACATGCTGTGCAATAGATCTCTTGAACTTACTCTACCTAACTGAAATTTTGTATCCTTTGAACAACATCTCCCCAGCACTGGTAACCACCTCTACTTTTCTGAGTTCAACTTTTTTAGATTCCACATGTAACGAAGAACGTGGGTATTTGTCTTTCTATGCCTACCTTATTTCACTTAAGGTAATGCTCTCCAGGTTCATCCACATTGTTACAAATGACAATCTCCTTTAAGGCTGAATAGTATTTCATTGTGTATGTATACCACATTTTCCTTATCTATTCATCCACTGATGGACACTTACGATGATTCCATATCCTAGCTACTGTGAACAGTGCTGCAATGAACATGGGAGTGCAGACATCTCCTCAACATGTAGGGTTACCGGATCATATGGAAGTTCTATTTTTAATTTTTTGAGGAGTCTCTAATCTGTTTTCCATTATGACCCTATTAACTTACATTCTTTCCAGTGATATACAAGCATTCCCTTTTCTCCACATCCTCGCCAACACTCGTTATCTTTCATCTTCTTTTTTTTATTGAGATGGAGTCTGCACCCAGGCTGGAGTGCAATGGCGCAATCTCAGCTCACTGCAACCTCTACCTCCCAGGTTCAAGCAATTCTCCTGCCTCAGCCTCCCAAGTAGCTGGAATTACAGGCGCCCACCACTACGCCTGGCTAATTTTTGTATTTTTAGTAGAGATGGGGTTTCACCATGTGGCCAGGCTGGTCTCAAACTCCTGACCTCAAGTGATCCCCACCTCAGCCTCCCAGAGTGCTGGGATTACAGGCGTGAGCCACCTCACCCAGCCCATCTTTCACTGTTTTGATGATAGCCATCCTAACAAGTGTGACATACTATCTCACTGTGGTTTTAATTTTCATTTCCCTGATGATTCGTGATGTTATTTTTTCATATACCTGTTGGCCATTGTGTATCTTCTTTTGAGAAATGTCTATTCAGATTCTTTGCTCATTTTTTAATAGGATTATTTGTTTTCTTACTATTGTTTGAGTTCCTCATATATTCTGCATAGTAACCCCTTATCAGATGCATGATTTACAAACATTTTTTCCCATTCTCAGGCTGTCTCCTCACTCTTGTTTCCTAAGCTTTGCAGAAGTTTTTTAGTTTGGTGTAATCCCATTTGTCTATTTCTCTTTTCATTGCCTGTACTTTTGTGTTTACATCCAAAAAAACTCCTTGCCCAGACCAATGTCACAGAGCTTTTCCCGTATGTTTTCTTTTAATAGTTTTACTGTTTCAGGTCTTATATTGATGTATTTCACCCATTTTGAGTTGATTTTTGTATATGATGTGAGATATGGTCTAATTTCATTTTTTTGCATGTGGATATCCAGTTGTCCCAATACTACTTATTGAAGAGACTGCCCTTTCCCCATTGTGTGTTCTTGGCACCTTTGTCAAAACTCAATTGAGGTGGGCATGGTGGCTACATCTGTAATCCCAGCACTTTGAGAGGCTGACATGGGAGGATCACTTGAGCCTAGGAGTTTGAAACCAGCCTGGGCAACACATAGGGAGACCTTGTCTCTCCAAAAATTTAAAAATCAGCTGGGCATGGTGGCACATGCCTGTAGTACTAGCTACTCAGGAGGCCAAAGTGAAAGGATCACTTGTGCCTAAGAGGTCAAAGCTGCAGTGAGTCGTGATCTCACCACAGCACTCCAGCCTGGGTGTCAGAGAGAGATCCTGTCTCAGAAACAAAACCAAACAAACAAACAAGTAACAACAGTAACAATCAATTGACCATAACTGTGGATTTATTTCTGGGCTCTCTATTCTGTTCCACTGGTCTATGTGTCTGTTTTTATACCAGTACCCATGCTGTTTCGATTACTACTGCTTTGTAGCATATTTTGAGGTCAGGTAGTAAAATGCCTCCAGCCTTGTTCTTTTCGCTCTAGATTGCTTTGGCTATTCAGGGTCTTTTGTGGTTTCATACAGATGTTTCTTATTTTTAGCCATTTGCATACAATATTTTGACTTAAATTTTTTAAATAAAAGATCCTCCATAAGACCATTGTTTAGATCACAGCAGTAGGATTTTCCTCAACGTTTATCAGGCTTTATAGTGGTGTGTTGACAGCACTGCAGCTGGCCTTACATGTGTTTATTTTAATCTTAGTAAAGTCATGTTTACACTCTATAAGTAGTACACTAGTTATTTTATGGATTTGGAAAGCTGTCCAATTCTCATTTATTGTAAACAGAATAGAATGGCCATTTTAGATCTTCACAGTATGGAATTTCGCAGCTAAAAAAGAAACGTGATTGCTTTTAAAGGTTCAAGTTCTACAAAAAATTACTCAATTGCAGATAAATGTATTCTAGAGTCATCGAGTCCATGAAATCCAATCAATTCTTACATAGAAGAGTCTCAAATCTTGAGTTCTCCAGGCGGGCTTAACATGGAAAGAAATTAACTGATGAACATAATTAGCCAAAAAATGTAAGGAAACAGCATATCCTATTATACCATGGATTAGTAAGTTTAATTATGAAAAATAGCCTGGAATTTTTTTTTTTTTTTTTTTTTTGGTGACAAGAGTCTTGCTCTGTCGCCCAGGCTGGAGAACAGTGGCGGGATCTTGGCTCACTGCAACCTCTGCCTCCCAGGTTCAAGTGATTCTCCTGCCTCAGCCTCCTGAGTAGCTGGGATTACAGGCACCCGCCACTACATCCGGCTAGTTTTGGTATTTTTAGTAGAGATGGGGTTTCACCATGTTAGGCTGGTCTCGAACTCCTGACCTGAGGTGGTCCGCCCACCTCGGCCTCCCGAAGTGCTGGGATTACAGGCATGAGCCACCGCATCTGGCCTAGCCTGGAAATTGTTATTGTTGTTCTGAAACATTTACTAAGCACAAACAGCAGAGTGAGGAGCCCAGCCTAGGTCCAGGAATCTTGATTGACAGTGCCAAGGAGGATTCTCAGTCACTCAGGGAGCCTGTAGGTGGGAGAGCAAGTGATGCCTGCAGTCATCAAGAAGCATAATCTAAAGAATCAGCTAATGGAGGGTGGCAGGAAGACAAAAGTGCATAACAGGTTACATTTTTAATGAAGTAAAGGAAGCATAGACCAACTTCTCTTCACTGACATCAGAGCCCTTAAGTGACTGGTACAGAATGACAAAGAGCTGCAAAGATCCTCCTTTGAATTTCACAGATTCAACAATTCTCCCTAAACAGCAGTGGGAACTAAAAATTCCCTGAGAGCCAAAAACAGTAGTTTTCATTGAAAATAGATTTTAAAATATTTTTCTTACAAGCCTTCAGGGAACACAGAGGTAAGGTCAGAATATTGCATTTAATCTCAAATTCAGAATATATCACAAGTCATTACATAAAATGCTAAAAAAATCATTTATCATTCCCCCACCCCATCTACCAATCTCTCTTTTCTCACATGCACACACATCCATGCATGCATGTAACTCTTTAAAGCATCATGTTTATTCCTGCAAAGCGTGGCAGTCTCAAATTCTCAATTGCTCATCTCTACAAGATCTCATCCAGAATGTCTTAGCCTTATGAAAGGCTCAAGAACATGACTGATTGGTTACATTGTTCATTCATTAACTTTTATTCAGACTTGGACTGGTCCAGATCACTGAAAGCAATTCTCCTTCCTCTGGTTCATGTCAAAATAAAAGCTCCTGCTGGCATTTACTCATGACTTTATATACTTTCAGACATGTTAGGACTTCAGGTAACCCTCATATTCCTATACATTTAAGACAAATGTTTCTGTTGTTGTTCAATACAGCTTTTTCCCAAAAAGGAAAGAGAATAAATATTCCCGGGTAGAGGAAACCCATGTGAAGCATACCAATTAGGCAGTAAACCAACAGTTGACAGAACAGAAAACAACTAGGTAAGTCTGTCAAATTTCATTTAGGTTTCCCAGAAAATCAGAATGTTAAGACAAATGAAAGCCAGAAATGACTAAGGGAGAGTTCCAAAGGACTGAACCACCATATTCCAATCAACGCAGAGCACACGTAACTTCTCAGGACTCTCAGAAGCAGCTAGGATTGTGCAGGCTTCTTGGAATAGGTATTGCCGCTCTTCTCCACATTATTTTGCTGTGCTAAATAATTCAGTCCTTTATTCCCTCTGTCTTCCTCCCACCCTCATCCTCACACATATCCCCAATACCCCCAAGGAGAAGTAAACAGAAAGCAGTTTTCCATTTCCCACAGATGACGGCTTAAGAATCCACCTGGAACACTCCTTCCAGATCTGAAGTCTTGGGAAAGGCTTCGATCTGATGTGTTTCCTGTCCACTGTGCCCCAGGTCTTTCAGCCAGATCAGACCACTCAGCACCCTCTGTGGGTCCTCAAAGGACAATGTCCACCCCTGGATTCTCAGATGGTCCTCTGGGCAGGCAAGCTCTGCTCCATCCTGAGCACACCTGATTCCATTGTCATCAGCTCAGAACTCTGGGCTGTGCCCTCGACCTCCACACCCAGCCTGGAGCTTCTCACACCCAAGGTGTGCACTGGTCTCTTCGGAGTCTGGTATTCCACTCGCCTCACCCCTGGCTCTCAGCATCCCCACATCCCAGGCAGACACATATCTGTCAGATCACACCTGGCCAGAGGCTGCCTCACAATGGTTGAAAGGAAGGAGTCTGCACACTTCCATCAGGTTACTTAAAACTGTCCATTGTTGTCTTTACCTTGACCATGGTGTGACTCAAAGCTAAACTGGATGTTCTCATAAATGGGCCATTTTTACTCAAGGTTCCCAACAGAATCCCTTCTGTTTGGCCCTCTGACCTCTCCAGTCTGACCATGCTAGCGATCACAGCATTTTCTGGAAACAGGCAATGTACAAGTAAAGTAGCTTTCTCTCCTGCTTCAGAGGAATGATACAGTCTTAGAGACAGAAGGGCCCCCAGCAGTCATGTGCCCCAGTATTTCCCAAACACCAGTTCTCAGACCAATTTTGGTTAGTCTGTCGCTGCTAGTCACTGCACTACAGAAAAACAAGGAAGACATAGGAAATAAACAGCACTTTCATAATGCCAAATATGTACAATCTAAGGACAAATTTAGGAATAATCCTATTCTTTTAGTATTATTTTCTCTTCAGCGAAATTATGTTAGTAGATGGTACTAATTATTTTGTAAAAATAAACCTTTGATTATTAAAAATTCCACACACAAAATACAAAGAACAGTATGTAAATATATAGTGAACCCTCATTACTTATCCAGCTTTAATCATCAACTTTCTTTATATACAGCCAAAAAAAATTAGAAATAGGTCCTGAAATCGTTTTTCCTATTCCACAAAATTTGAAAGTATAGACATGACCAGGTTAGGCCAATTTACACCTGAAGAGAAGGACACCAAGATTAACTAACCTGTCCCAAGTTCTGCAGCTGGTCAGGAACAGAACTGATACATCTGGGGTGTGCCACGATACAGCTTCTGAGTAAGAGCATCAACTAAGACTGGCAGAAGAACCCTGTGTCTCTGCCCAGGATACTTCATACACACTACTTGGGATCATACAACTCTCCCAGGACAACCAAAGAAGGAAAACAACAATCTACAACCAAAGTTTACTTTATCTCATGCTAGACAATTGTTTCCCAACCATGGAGGGCTCCAGGAACTACCAGCCAGTTTCAGTTCAAAGACTACCGGAGATATCAATGACAGACTAGATAAAGAAAATGTGGTACATATACACCATGGAATACGATGCAGCCATAAAAAAGAACAAGATCATATCCTTTGCAGGAACACGGATGGGGCTGGAGGCCATTATTCTCAGCAAACTAATGCAGAAAACCAAATACTGCATATTCTCACTTATAAATGTGAGCTAAATGATGAGAACACACAGAAACAAAGGGGAAGAGAGAAGAACAACACACACTGGGGCCTGCTGGGGCGTGGAGGGTGGGAAGAGGGAGAGGATCAGGAAAAATAACTAATGGACACTAGACTTAATAGCTGGGTGATGAAATAATCTGTACAACGAACTCCCATGACACAAGTTTACCTACGAAACAAACCTGCATGTGTACCCCGAACTTAAAATAAAAGTTAAAAAAAAAAAGACAAAAAGACCACTAGAAGTTTCTGCATTAATTCCTTACCCAGCACTTACCCCCTCAAACCACCCTAAGAGAAGATTTATGAAGCAAACCAGGGTGAATGAATGAGAATTCACACTATAAGGTCCAATATGATTTAAAAAAAAACAAAAAAAACCGCTACTCAGCTCCTCCCCTAGGCCCCTATCATCACCTCACCAAAGTACCACGAGGAAAAATCAGACAGGAATGGGAATATTAGGACCGGGCACTCTATACACCTGCCTCGCAGAACCACAGGAAGATCAAATGAGACAGCATAACAGACAGCAGTTCTAACATTTTATAAAACTATACCAATGCAGGGGGTTGGCCAATTGATGAGAATAAAGTATCTTTGCTAAAGGACTTACCTTAAATTCTCAGTTTCTATTAAGAGTGGATTTCCCTGAATATATCCTGAAGCATGTGAGAAGCCTCCTGCAGCACCTAAAATAATAATAAAAATCATCAGAATCAAGTAATGTTTTTGAAAAAGAATCTCAATCTATACATCTGGTCATTTCCCCCACACTAAGCATGAAAGGAAATAACTCAGGAAACAATGAATTTCCGCCACAACACGTGGGATGGGAATTTTCTTTACCCACGGGGAATTCAGGTCCCAAGACACTTATTTTGAAGACCAAAATCATGTTACTGCTGGCAAAGAGACAAAACACATTTTCTTCTTGTGGTAGGAATGCTTTAATGGCTTTGAATTTAAACAAAAACCAAATACAGACACATCCACCTCCCTCAAGGTCGGAAACAAAAATCTCAGGCACTGCACTCTGCTTCTTTTTAAAATTAGTTTACACGAGGCGCTCTTGTCTTCTTTTTTTTCCTATTTAGTTCCTCTAACACATCTGTGAAGTGGTCCCTTCTTGATTTTGCTGTTCCCATGTGGCTCCTGGTTGTCTAAGGCACTGGGAACTTGCTCTGTGGAAACCCAATTTGAAGCAGAGAAGCGCTATAAGCAATTGTAGAAATCAACAAAATGGCCTAGCCACAGTTAACGAACAGGCGCCTGCGTGAGAACATGCACTCGTATCTACGAAACAGAATAAACATCCAGATACAGAACGAAGGATTCATATGAAACAGTCCCAAGTACGTGCAATCAAATCTGGGTGTACGGCAGACTAGTTAACAAACGGTGTTCGTTAGCATTTAAGAGAAGAAAACTCTACATCTCTCTCTCCCTACCTATGGAACAATAAACTCAAAATAAAAGGTTCCTTTTTTTATTTTATTTTATTTTATTTATTTATTTATTTTGAGACGGAGTCTCGCTCTGTCGCCCAGGCTGGAGTGCAGCGGCGCGATCTCTGCTCACTGCAAGCTCCATCGCCTCCCGGGTTCACGCCATTCTCCTGCCTCAGCCTCCCTAGAAGCTGGGACTACAGGCGCCCGCCACCACACCTGGCTAATTTTTTTGTATTTTCAGTAGAGACGGGGTTTCACTGTGTTCGCCAGGATGGTCTCCATCTCCTGACCTTGTGATCCGCCCGCCTCGGCCTCCCAAAGTGCTGGGACTACAGGCGTGAGCCACCACACCCGGCCTTATTTTATTTTTTGACAAAAGTATCGTTTTTAAAATTTCTGTTCTCTTTTTGCCATTCAAAAATTTTAGATTAAAAAAATTGTTACTAGCTACATGTCGCAGTCCTTTATACTTCCATATTGTGGTGTCATTCTTAAAAAGGCCTTTCCTATCTCATGTATATATATGATATATATATATATTTATATCATATATATACAAATATATATATATATTTTTTAAGACAGAGTCTCCCTCTTATTGCCCAGGCTGGAATGCAATTGCACAATCTCAGCTCACTGTAACCTCTGCCTCACAGGTTCAAGCAATTCTCCTGCTTCAGCCTCCTGAGTAGCTAGGGTTACAGGCGTCCATCACCACACCCAGCTAATTTTTGTATTTTTAGTAGAGACGGGGTTTTACTATGTTGGCCAGGCTGGTCTCAAACTCCTGACCTCAGGTGATCCATCCACCTGGTTCTCCCAAAGTGCTGGGATTACACATGTGAGCCACTGCACCGTATTTCTTTATAGTAACAAAAACAGACTAAGATAGTCTTAAAAATAAACAAGAAAATTAATACTCCCTTCAAAATGGATAAAGAAAATTAAATTTTTCATAAGAGTCTTAAAAAATATAACAGCAAGAAACATACGAAAATATAACAACTATACTAACAATAAAAATATGTAATTTTAGGCCAGACGCAGTGGCTCACGCCTGTAATCCCAGCACTTTTGGGAAGCCAAGGCTGGCGGATCATGAGGTCAGGATATCGAGACCAGCTAACACACTGAAACCCCATCTCTACTAAAAATACAAAAAATTAGCCGGGCATGGTGGCGGGCGCCTGTAGTCCCAGCTACTTGGGAGGCTGAGGCAGGAGAATAGCATGAACCCAGGAGGTGGAGCTTGCAGTAAACTGAGATCGCGCCACTGCACTCCAGCCTGGGTGGCAGAGCGAGACTCCGTCTCAAAAAAAAAAAAAAAAAAAAAGTAATGTAAGAAAATGGAGACCTTATTTGTACCTATCAGACTGGTAAAGATGACAAAGACCAACAACAAATAGCCAATGATATGGGCAGTTTCATGAAGGGAATATAAATTGGAAACGTCATTCTGTAGCCACCTGGGAGATTATGTCAGCATATAAGTTGGCATGCCCTTTGATCCAGCAATCGTACTTCTAAGAATTCACTCAAGGTAGATAATTAGGGAAGAAGAGAGATGGATACACATGGCCTTGTTTGTAATTATGAAGGGAGGAGGATAAATGCCCCTAAAGGCCCACAGATATGAGGCATGCTGAGTGAGCCACATAGACATTGAAAACAATTTTGGAGATCTATATTTATTGATATGAAAAGATATCCATTATATACTTCTGAGTGAATAAAATAGGTAAATGACCACATGTAGTATGATTCATTTGAGTGTGTGTATTCTTGGATGTCCAGAGAGATGTCTAGAAGGATGTTTATCAAAATAGTTATGATTCTGGTTATCAAAATGTTAGATGATTTTTACTTCTTATGCTGTTTGAATTTCATAAAATGAACAATCATTATTTTTCTAAATACAATGGAGCTACTTAACTTTTAAAATCTCACGTTGAAGTTAAGGAATATACAACATCAATGTCCACTCTCCTTCTCTATCAATTTTTCCTCCCTGACTTTACTGACATTCGTGCGCACATGTGCTCTTAGTGAACACTGGGTAGAGAGTTAACCTTCCTCGAATCAGCTCCCATTCATTCCCGAGGGCCATGTCACCCCTGCCTTTGGGTCCCTAAGATAGTCTATAGCCCTGTTATAAATCTCCCTTTCACTTATGCTAGATAGAGTGAGTGTGTTACTGTAACCAACAGAATCCCATCTAATGCAGTGCTTCTTTTTCCTTTCCATTTCATCTTCTCAATCATTGCACACCATCTGAAAACAGAATAATCCTGTAGTCATATGAGTGAAGATTTACCACACAAGTTCAACTAATGTTTATGTACCACAGCTAAAGTAACTGAAGAACCTCAAAGCTGCTATGAAAACAGGCAAAAAACTATTTCAAGAGGCAGGTAGATTCATTCCTGACTAACAAGGGAATTGATGAAGAGATTTTCTGAAGAAGAATAAAAACAAAGGAGACTAATTGTACAGATGGGCCGTTCCTTGTGGTTAAAATACTTTCCATTATGTGTAACCACTTCACAGATTTATTTTTATTGGGTTATATTTATATATGAAATAATTTTTTCTATGGAGATTATAAAATACAGAAATGTATCCCCATAATGGGCCCAAAATGTTTACTTTATCTCCAGCAAACAAATTTATTCTTCTCATTTTCCTTTATTTGTAAAAGTTCAGGAGTCCCATGTAATACATGTATCTTCATAATGGCATAATTATAAACTTGGCTAAAAAGTCATAACTCCTTGTAGATGCACAAATCTTTTTATAGGTATGTTGGATATAAAGTACAAATCTAATTAACCCCCTTCATCTGCTGGCAGCTTCTTCTTCCCCACACAATTTTCCTAGAAGTTAGACAAAGGACAAGAACCACTCTCCAATTTCAGAGATGAGCAGTCATGAGACTTAACATAGATTAAGTATCTGTGACTCCAAAGCGCAATACACCCCCCACCCCACCCCCAACACACGGGCCACCCAATGTGAACTGCTGGCCTCTCTGATCTGACCCCCTTTAGTGTTAAACAAGTCCACATTTGCGACGGAGATGCATGAGGATTTATGAGACAAAACGCATTTAGGGAAAGCAACAGCACAGCAGTTAAGAGGAAGGTGTCCAATCCTGGTTGGATCATTTACTAGTCATCCGGCTGGGTGTGCCTTAACCTCTCTGTACCTCAGTTTCCTCTTCTGTAATAATGCCAAGGGCAGCCATGAGGATTAAAGGAGATATTATATCTGATGCAATCAGCAATGCTCAATAGTCAGTGAGCTCCCTTGAGCTCCAGCTCAGGGGGTGCGATGGAAACAGCTCACGCTAGAAACTCGTTCATTGCCTGATCAAAACAAGGTCCCTAGAGAACGCTGAGACAGAACATGTCTCCATGGAAGCACACCTACCTGTTTAAAATGCATATTATCAACATGGATAAGATACATCCAAGTAAATAGGAGCTTATTTCAAAGGACCAGGAGCTTGCTATTTAAAGGAAACTTGCTTTAAAGTAGCCTTCTCCAGAGTAACATACGATAAATCATTTAGCAGCTCCCATCATGCGCCTTTTCTGGATTATTCTGAGAAGCACAGAAAGATGTGAACAAAAGTCAGCAAAAGCTACTACCTAAAATGCCAGTCACCAACAGCAGGGCATTAAGGCAGGCCTTAACTCTGCTCCTGCATCCCAGACCCTTCCTACTTGCTCAGGGAAGCTTAAATACACCTCTCAGAGTCCACGGTTGCTCATCCTAAGAGCAGAAATGATCATACTCATACTTAGTTAGCTATTTTGACTGTTGTGAGGATGAAATGAGAGATGGGCATGGTGTCTGGAATCCAGTAAGTGTTTGGTAAATGATACACCTAATATTATCATCTCAACAGCATTAAAGAAAAAAGACACATATTAAGTAATCTGATGGAGACAACACCTGGCAGTTTTTCACCATGAGAGTTTTATAGACTGGTTTTCCTCATTTTACTTGGCTTAATCCCCACAGGAGTGTGGGTGTAAGTTGAAGGGGATGTGGAGTGTGCAGGATGTATGCAGCTGAACCCTAACTATGCGCTTTAGACCCATGCAGCCAAGAACCCATTTCTCATCAAATTCCATTAAAAGGCAGGGAACAGGGCGACACCACACTCAGGCTCTGCCCTGACATCAACTGCATGTGTGTAAAAATCAGAATATGGGCTCATATGGGGCCCAGCCCAAGTGTTTTTGCTCTCCAAAGTTTAAAAAAAAAGTGTTTTTATAACATAACACCAGGTAAAGCAGAGAAAATCCAATAGATTTGGCTGAGGATGAACAAGCATTACTCTTGGCTTGAAGCGATCACTAATTTTTGATATATTTTATTACTAATGAGTCAAAATCATAAAATCCAAGCAGCAAACAAATAAACCAAAAGTTCTCTGGCAGCCGTACACAGACATGGGAAGAGCTGAGGAAAAATTTTGAAAACAAAATTTCCCAACTTCCACCACTTGCCAAGGACTTCCTTGTTTTTGCTGAAGTCTTGAGAATGCTATAATTCGAAGTGTAGCCCAGTGATTAGAGTCAGAAGATATCCGAGACTCCAAGGGGAGATGCCCAATGCTCTGCTCATGGCTTCCCTGCACTGACTTTCCAGCTTGAGGCTGGGGGTTGGGCCAGGGTCAAAGGAAACTCAGTGAAGAGCAAGTAGACAGCGTCAACACCCAAGGACCTCAGAGATGACAATATGCTACCTTGCCCTTTTGCAGGACAAAGAGAAGAGTGAGCCCTAGCAGAAAAGCCCCAGAAATCCTTTTGTATTGCTCTAAAAACAGCATTCCAGCAAACTAGGAGGTAAAAAGTGTCACATGCAAAAAAGATTCTCAGTATAAAGGGGGGAAATGCTGGTTTAAACAAAATTAAGGAGTTTCTCCAATGCAGAATATTCTGGATGTTTTTACATGCTCATGTTGATTTTGAGTAAGGAGCTCTAACCTTAAGTGTGCACAGATTTCCTTTATTTTTGTGGTCTACGTCTTGGGACAAGTGTCCCACGCAATACTTTGGAAAATAATGTTATAATTAGTTCTTTTATGTAAATAATTGCTGAAAGTTCATTTTGTACCACTACATTCACAATTAAATGATTAAGCACAATTCACATAAGTAATCAGGTAATGGTGCCAACAATATCAACTCAAAGTAGCGTAAAATATATGCTTACTAGGAGGGCAAGAGAAAAGGTCTCCTTGTACTGCTTTAATTCCCACTATCTTTATGAGCTTTTCACAACAAAAAAAAACTGCTTTAATTCCCACTATCTTTATGAGTTTTTCACAACAAAAAAAACCAGAGATGTCATGAATTCTTTATGGTTCTCTAATTCACTGACCCCCCCCTTAAAATTTTAAAAACTGTTATAATAAAAATAAATTAGTAATAGGTGTAACTAGAATGGAAACTCCATGAGAACAAGAACTCTCCTTGGTACAGAGCCACATCCCCAGCCCTTGAACAGTGCTGGGTACCAGGATACCCCACAAATATTTGACTGCATGAGTCTAAGAATGAATAAATAAGCTGCTCCTAAACATGCTATTACTACCGCATTTTATGAACTTGCCAAAATATACACTATGCACTTTTATATTTTAAATGGATTTTGAAATGCTCACTATAAAATCATTTTTTATTTCTCTTTTCTGAAAGAAGTTTATTCCCCCATTTTTTTCCCAGCATAGTCTCCCATCTTTTGTAATCCCACCCTCCCCCCAAAAAAAGGAGACCGGAGAAAAGAGTATACTTCTTTATAACTTCTGGGTTAGAAGAAACTTTCTGTCTCTAGACCAACTACGATATTCAGTATATTATTATAGCCAATTGTTTTCAATAGAAGTTTAATTAACTAACATTCAAATGCCTAGGAATTTCAATTAGCCAGAGCCACACAGAGGGTCTCCTTTGGGGGAAGGAAAAAGAAACGCATTCATTTTTCAGAAAAAGGCAACTCTACAAAAATAAGCTTTTAACACTGAATTCCTGAAAAGGCAACTGGTCATGGAATATAGGTATCAAGAAATATCCTATATTATTAAATTACACTTAATATTCTGAACATAATGTTTAAAATAACCCTGAGATGTTATAACACCTTCAAATGGACAACTACAAACTTAACTGTTTTTGCTAAACTCCATTATAACAAAGTCTGGCAATGCATTTTAGAAAAATTTGAAACAATTTTTTTTTTTTTTTTTTTAAAGAAGGCAGGGGAGGAAAGAGCAGGGATAAAGTGTCTAACTCTTCTTTGGTCATTCAGCAAATTAAATTAATTAAACCCTTCCCCACCCTCAATTCCTCACACAAAGCAGTTAATGGCCAGGGTTTTCCTACTGGCAATCCTCAACTTCTGGTTGGACTATACTCTGATCTACTATAGCAGCCTTCCCAGGCCCACCTGCTTGCCAGCTTCCTTCCAACAGGTTAAACCAGGTTAACACAGTCACTGGGGTCGGGTCCCCAGTCCCTACAAACTCAAGGCCAAGTTCCCAGGCTGCAGATACCCACTTCCTCACCTCCTGCCTGGCCTGCCTTGGGAGTCTGCTCCACCACCACTGAGCCAGTGCACCTCATGTCCCCTGCCCTCTGAGCCATTTTCCCCTAAGAGGGCTTTGATGCCCACTCTTACATGTCTACAATGGCCTCCCCACACCCCCATTCAATCTAGCTGTCCATCAAGTTCCACCTGCTCCAAGGAGACTTCATTGACCACATCTCAATTTCTGTACTTCCAAAAGTTTGTTGAAATAATATATTTACATGTCTGTATTTCTCCACAGACTATGAGCTCTTACAGGGCAAGAACTATGACTTCTCCCATATTTTTATCCTCAGCTCAGAGCACAGTTTCTTATACACATTAAGTGCTCAATGAATGACTGAAAAATAGTGACACCAAGAAACTGGGGCAGGCACAGGGGACCTCAAGAAGCTGAGGTACAGCAGAAGGGTCAGGAATGGGTCAGGTGTGTGTGTGTGTGTGTGTGCGCGTGCACGTGTACACACATCCACTGAAGTTATGGCTGGCTGATTCTATGATCACCCTCCCTGGGACTTCAAGGTTCCAGTTTAAGCCCTCCTTTTCCTCTCTCAGTCGCAGTGATTAGCCCACCATTCACACTTTTTTCTTTTTTCTTTCTTTTCTTTTTTTTTTTTTTTATTAGACGGAGTTTCACTCTTGTTGCCCAAGCTGGAGTGCAGTGGCACAATCTTGGCTCACTGCAACCTCCATCTCCCAGGTTCAAATGATTCTCCTGCCTCAGCCTCCCGAGTAGCTGGGACTACAGGCGCATACCACCACGCCCGGCTAATTTTTGCATTTTTAGTAGAGACAGGGTTTTGCCATGTTAACCAAGCTGGTCTCGAACTCCTAATCTCAGGTGATCCACCTGCCTTGGCCTCCCAAACTGCTGGGATGACAGGCATAAGCCACCATACCCGGACCACTATTCACCCTTTTACTACAAACCTGGGGTCTGTGAATAAACTTCTCTCCTCTTTGGTCTATTGTCCGCTAGGGAGATATGCTGTTTTATATTTATGCCTTCTTTCCCAGCTCCAAAGCAAACAAAGGCTTTCATGCTATAACAATTAGAGAATGAAACAAAAAGATTCCCCTCTGTATGCTATTCCCTCATCCCTGAACCCTAAGAGCATGTGTCTATTACTCTCACTCATTCATTCCAATTTGGTAGCCTTTAAAAGAGCACAAAGTCACACAGCATACCAACAGTAGAAGCTGATCAACACCATAGGTAAGTATTATTCATCAACTACTTGAGTTTTTCTTTTGGGAAAACAGAATGAGAGGTTCCAGTAAAAAGAGCAAGAAGGTACATGTATACAATGGAATACTATTCAGTGCTAAAAAGAAAAGTGCTATCAAGCCATGAAAAGACATGGCGGAAATTAAATCCACATTACTAACAGAAGAAGCCAATCTGAAAAGGCTACATACTACACAATTCCAACTCCATGACATTCTGGAAAAGGCAACGCTAGGGAGACAGTAAAAAGATCAGTGGTTGGGCCAGGCGCAGTGGCTCACACCTGTAATCCCAGCACTTTAGGAGGCCAAGGCTTGGTGGATCACGTGAGGTGAGGAGTTAGGAGACCATCCTGGACAACATGGTGAAACCCGGTCTCTACTAAAAATACAAAAATTAGCCAGGCATGGTGGTGGGTGCCTGTAATCCCAGCTACCTGGGAGGCTGAGGCAAGAGAATCACTTGAACCTGGGAGGTGGAGGTTGCAGAGAGCCGAGATTGTGCCACTGCACTCCAGCCTAGGCAACAAGACCAAAACTCTGTCTCAAAAAATCAATCAATCAATCAATGGTTGCCAGGGGTCAGGGGGTGGGCAGAAGGGAGGAAAGAATAGGCAGCACTAAGGATTTTTTGGGCAGTGAAACTACTCTGCATGATACTACAAAGTATCATTCTACATTTTTCCAAACCAAAAGAATGTGCAACACCAAGAATAAACCCTGGCCAGGCGCAGTGGTGCATGCCTATAATCCCAACCCTTTGGGAGGCGAAGATAGGCAGATCACTTGAACTCAGGAGTCAGAAACCAGCCTGGGCAACATGGCAAAACCCCACCTCTACCAAAAATACAAAAATTAGCCAGGTGTGGAGGTATGTTCCTGTGGTACCAGCTACTCACAAGGCTGAGGTAGGAGGATCATCTGAGCCTCAGACGTTAAGGCTGCAGTGTGCCTAATCTCACCCTGTACTCTAGTCTGAGCAAGAGTAAGACCCTGGGGAGGAAGGGAGGGGAGGGGAGGGGAACCCTAAGGTAAACTATGGTCTTTAGGTGACAATGATGTGTCAATATAGGTTCATCAATTATAACAAATGCACTACCCTGGCGTGGGATGTTGGTAATGGGGAAACTATGAGTGCCGTAGATATAAAGGAGCTCTCTGTACTTCCCACTTAATTTTGTTGTAAACCCAAAACTCCTCTGAAAAAATAAAGTCTGTTAAAAAATAAACAAAATATTTTTTAAAATACAGAGAGAAAGAGGTGTGGTGCTACAGATGCCACCCAGACACTGAAGCCAAGGAACTCCCTATGGGGACTCTCACCACTGCAGGCCAGGGCCTGGGAGAGATGTAGAGTGACACACATTGGCTTGGCGTGGGGAAACAGACATGGAGGGTCTGGGATCCTCCTGGCCAGGTAGAGATCCTTTCACTGTATCAGAGCACTCCGGTTGAACAGGGGCTGCGCACACAAGACTCCACGCTGCTAGAACTGACCCTGGGAAGGCGCATCCTCCTCCATTTTTATTTTCACTGCCACCCTGACCATTAGCTGGAGGGCTATTCCTCCATGCTCATAACCTCAGGAACTGCTTCCACAGTGACACGATCCAGCTGAAGGACACACAGAGCGAGAACGTGACTTCCTCAAGTGGTGAATCTCACCTGATTTTCCTTACCAGTAGAAACTCTGCCATCTGTAATGAAGTATCTCAGGTCTGTAGCTAGGAAAAGGAGGGGCATCCTCTTCAGGGGACACGTTTCTATGAATACTCACACTGGCTCCATCCTCCAGCCCACAAAGCCTGGCTGCCTGATGCCATGAGCCAACACACCACAACATAAATGCAACAGGAAGAAACAATCAAAGTGTACTGTGAGTCTTCTCAGCCCCCAGCAACCTAAGATAAGTATCACAAACAAGAACACGAGGTCATTTGAGAGGATTCAGCTAATCAAGACTGAATTAGATACTCAGGTATACATAATGTGCAAATCAGGAATACTCACTTTCCATAAAGAAAACCTGTCACCACTTGGCCCTGATTAGCAGCTATTGTAACCCTCAAAATTCATCTTTCCAAAGTGATTTTTCTGCGCTGCTCTCTCTCACCATGTGAAGGCTCGTTTTCATAAAACTGCCACCTGATGTATTTCTCCAAAAGCTAAATTCCTCTTCTCTTCCCTCACATGGCCAGTGATTTTTTGCATATTCGCTATGGCACCTCTCATTCAAAACCCAAACCCCTCCTAACAAACTGTACTTCTTCTTCTCAGTATATTGTAAAAATTAATTCTCCTCAGCCTTGTTTCCCTCCTCCTGGCCCTGAGCTGTCAAACCAAGGCCCCCATTTTCTAAGACGCTCTTTCCCCTGTGGTTCCTCCTACTCTTGCATTTCACTAAATGTTCATGGGTTTTGTAGGTTTCTCTGCATAAAATGGCAACTCATTCTATCATGTTGTATTCTTTCTAACAACCAATCCACAACATAGGTTGCTAAGACTACACAGAGAAGGAATATTCAAGTGCCCAGCACCGAGCCTGGCACCAGGTCACCCAGGGCCAAGGCATCCTTGCTCCCTGACGCAGTAAGCCTTCCATGCCTCACTCCACTCCTCTGTAAAAGGCCGATGCCAGGGCCTCCCTCACCAGCTGATGCAAGGGACACACAAGCACAGCACACCTGCAATAAATGCTGACCTTCTCTCCCTCCCGACACGCGGCCTCTCAGCTCGCTACCTGGAATCAAATCTCTGTGAGCAGGATGGGGATTCACACCTTTCCTGTATTTCTTTAAAGCATTTTCATGAAGTGGAATATGCAGGAGATGGGGTTTTTTGTTTGTTTTGAGATGGAGTCTTGCTCTGTCACCCAGGTTGGAGTGCAGTGGCACAATCTCGCTCACTGCAACCTCCACCTCCCGGGTTCAAGTGATTCTCCCGCCTCAGCCTCCCGAGAAGCAGGGATTACAGTCATGCAGGGATTACAGTCATGCGCCACAACACCTGGTTAATTTTTGTATTTTTAGTAGAGACAGGGTTTCACCACGTTGGCCAGGCTGGTCTCGAACTCCTGACCTCAGGTGATATGTCTGCCTCAGCCTTCTAAAGTGTTGAGATTACAGGCATAAGACACCATGCTCAATGGTATTAAATAATGTTTTCCAGTTCCTGGTGGTTCTGGTTCTCTTTGGGTGATGAGATTTTATAACTTATTTACCACGTCATGTACTACATACGTGTTTAAAATTTTCTTTTAAAAAAGTTAAATACGGCCGGGCGCGGTGGCTCAAGCCTGTAATCCCAGCACTTTGGAAGGCCGAGACGGGCGGATCACGAGGTCAGGAGATCGAGACCATCCTGGCTGACACGGTGAAACCCCGTCTCTACTAAAAAATACAAAAAACTAGCCGGGCGAGGTGGCGGGCGCCTGTAGTCCCAGCTACTCGGAAGGCTGAGGCAGGAGAATGGAGTGAACCCGGGAGGCGGAGCTTGCAGTGAGCTGAGATCTGGCCACTGCACTCCAGCCTGGGTGGCAGAGCGAGACTCCGTCTCAAAAAAAAAAAAGTTAAATACATACAATGTTGACTGCGGCACTATTCACAATAGCAAAGACTTGGAACCAACCCAAATGTCCATCAATGATAGACTGGATTAAGAAAATGTGGTACATATATATCAGGGAATACTATGTAGCCATAAAAAAGGATGAGTTCACGTCCTTTGCAGGGACATGGATGAAGCTGGAAACCATCATTCCCAGCAAACTATCACAAAGACAGAAAACCAAACACTACATGTTCTCACTCATAGGTGGGAGTTGAACAATGAGAACACATGGACACAGGCCGGGGAACATCACACACTGGGGCCTGTCATGGGGAGGGGGAGCATTAGGAGAAACACCTAATGTAAAAGACGAGTTGATTGGTGCAGCAAACCAACATGGCATACATATACCTATATAACAAACATGCACGTTGTGCACAAGTATCCCAGAACTTAAAGTATAATAAAACCAAATTTTAAAAGTTAAAAATGTACAAAACAAAGAAAATATCATCATGAACCCCTATGTACTCATCACTCAGCTTCAACAATTACCAACTCATGGCCAAAATTATTTCATCCTAGACCCCCATTTAATTCCTTCCCAGCACTCACTGGAGATTATTTTGAAGCAAGTATCACATATCATATTTAAATATAAGTATTTTAAGAAGTAGTTTTTTGTTTGTTTGTGGTTTTTTTGGGTTTTGTTTTTTTTTTTTTAGACAGAGTTTCGCTCTTGTTGCCCAGGCTGGAGTGCAATGGCACTATCTCGGCTCACTGCAACCTCCGCCTCCCAGGTTCAAGTGATTCACCTGCCTCAGCCTCCCGAGTAGCTGGGATTACAGGTGTGCACCACCACACCTGGCTAATTTTGTATTATTAGTAAAGACGGGGTTTCTCCATGTTGGTCAGGCTGGTCTCCAATGCCCAACCTCAGGTGATCCACCCACCTCAGCCTCCCAAAGGGCGGGGATTACAAGCATGAGCCACCATGCCCAGCAAAGTAGTATTTTCAATAATAAGAAGCATAACAAAGCTGCTTTCACTTAGAAAACAAATTCTCTACTCATTAAAGTTACAGTCATCTTACTCTATCTGATCCCTATGGCACACAGTAAGACAAAGGTGACCCAGGAAAGACACAGCAGGCCTTAGTTGATTCCTGGTGGCACACAGTGGCCAGGTGACCATGGGCAGGACACGCCTGCCCTCCCAGACCTCACTCCCTGGGGCAGAAACCAGGACATGAGGACTCCTATTCCACCCACCTGCATGAGCCCCTGCTCTCATGGGATAGCAAGGACTTTCTACTCCATTTATGTTCTCAGTGTTTCCCTTGGATTTCCAGAATCAGCTCCTCTACGGAGAGTAACTTAACTCGTACTTGCTCTTTGTCAAAAATAAAATGAATAAATATATATATTCATATAGCAAAGTCTTCTCCAGGAACAAATTTCCTCCATATTACCCTTTTATGTGGGGGGGAATCATTCCATTACCCTTTTCTCCCCTCCAGTGTCTTAAAATGCAAAAAAAATACAGAGCAATGTCTTACTCATGTCTCTGTGGGTCTCTGTCCTTATGGGGCAAGTACCAGCAATTCTCATGCTCCCTCCCTGCCCCTTGGATGAGACTGCCAGTCTACCCCACACAACTCACCTGCTAAAAAACAACCGATGCATCTGGCAGGGGCCTTTGGGGAGGGTACAATTCTATCCCCTCATAGTAGACAGTGGGTCCACTGCTATCCCCTCATAGTAGACAGTGTTCCTCTAGATTCTAATTCCTTTTCACAAATGCATAAACATGTTACATATCATCTCACCATAAATAGTATTATTTAAACACAGCTTTATTTTTATTTTTTATTTTTTTGAGACGGAGTCTCACTCTGTCACTCAGGCTAGAGTGCAATGGCGTGATCTTGAACATAACTTTAAAACAAAAAAATTAACTCAGGCTTCATTTTTGAATTGTTTTGTACACTTCCTTGAATATTCCCTGCCAATTCTCACTAAGATTTAAATATTTACATGTTCTAGTAAGACAATCACCACTACCTTAGAGCATAAAATATCACATAATCACCCCACAGACCCCTGCAGACCAAGAGTCAAAACATTCTATTGCTATTTTAAAAGGCAGTTCCCAATTCCTACTTTCAACCTTACAAATAAACAGAGTAAGACAAAATTACATCTGACTGTTATGAATTGGGATACTGAAATTTCACACTAAGTAATTGGGAAAATATTCAAATCCATGATTCTACCACAAGGCAGGGAGGGTTGGGCACGTTCCATACACCTGGAGAACAGCCACTCACTTGCTTTCCACTGGTTTTCAGTGGATGAAGTAATGAACATGGAATTAAACTATAGCTTGAACATTGATGAAGCTAAGTCACACAAACCTTCATGCCTGACCTCTGCAGGGCAGTGGACACTAGTGTGCTTCCAAGAAGTGTTTTCTGAATGGTCATCAGCGAACAGAAGAAGTTGGACTAATTTTTTTTTTAAGTGATTCCATGGAAATTGATGAATTAAGTAAAACCTCCATTATTTAGTTCACACTACCAAGAGGTGGTCTGCCTTCACCAGTTTGTGACTAGTGCACAGTAAATACAGAAATTGAGAGTAAACACTTAGAAAATTCTATATAGCAATTGGACAAAGTGATTTACACTGATTCTGATTTTTTTAAATGTGCTTGTATTTTTTTTCAAATATTTCATTTTTATTGAATTTTGCAAAAGTTTATCAGCCTGAAAATATTTTTGTTTGTTTGGTTTTTTTTGGAGATAGGGTCTTGCTCTACCACTCATGCTGGAGTGCTGTGGCACAATCTTGGCTCACTACAGGCTCAATCTCTGAGGCTCAAGCGACCCTCCCACCTCTCACCTCAGCCTCCCAAGTAGCTGGGACTACTGGCACATGCCACCATTCTGGACCAATTTTTAAATTTTTGGTGGAGATGAGGTTTCATCATGTTGCGCAGGCTGGTCTGGAACTCCTGGGCTCAAGCGATCTGCCCACCTCAACCTCCCAAAGTGTTAGAATTACAGGCATGAGCTACTGCGCCCAGCCCTGAAACAGATATTAAACTTTCAGATGATTTCAGAACCACTCATCTAAGTCAACCCACCAGAATCTCCATTTTTTTGGCAATCTCCCTCTACATTTGTAGGAGGTAGGGAGTGGCAAGATAAACAGAGAAAGTGAGCTGAGACTCTGTATTTTTAGACAGAAAAAAGCTAGGATTAGGATCTGTAACACTTATATTTTTATATCTACAACTAAAATGCCAAATTTCTTCAATTATAAAATGCCATGAATTATAAACCACACTGTGACATATAATACACTGTTGATGGGTCCTGATTTCAGAAATAGAAAAATTTATACAAACGAAAGTTCAAGTCTGGAATGATCATACCGCAATAAGCAAAAACACCGAGTATTCATTATACTCATTACACACACGCAAGGAAAGAGTCTTTTTTTTTTTTTTTTTTTTTTGAGACAGGGTCTCGCCCTGTTGCCCAGGCTTCAGTGGTGCGACACAGCTCACTGTAACCTCAAACACCTGGGCTCAAGCAATCCTCCCACCTTAGTCTCCTGAGTACCTGGAGCTATAAAAGCATGTACCACCATGCCTGGCTAATTTTTTCATCCTTATTTTTGAAGAGGTGGGGTCTAGCTATGTTGCTTGGGCTGGTCTTAAACTGCGGGCCACATGTGATCCTCTCACCTCAGCCTCCCAAAGCACTGGAATTACAGGCTAAGCCACTGCACCTAGCTAATCATGTTTTTTAAAAGCCTTCCAGGTTGAAGTTAAAGGCAAAAAATTTCTAGATGAATAAAAGCCCATTACTAAGCATCAACTATGCACAAACCATCCCAAGAGACAAGAAAAATGAAGTGACAGTCCCTGGAGAATTCATAATTGAGATGGGAAGACAGATGGTACCTAAAATACCAAGGAGTTGAGAGTTAAGCAGCTTAAAGCCTCAAATGACTTGCACTGGCAGTCACTTCATTTGGTCCCAAGGCTCCTTCCTTAACCCTGCACCAAAGACGGGACACCCAGGAAGGGCTGCATTTTTTCCCCGCCTTTGACCCAAAGTTGAAGGCACGTGCAGGGCGTCAGGTGGCTGAGCTCCCAACCTGCCTCCAACTTTAATCAGATAGTTGTGAGCTTGGGCAGCTATTTCCCCACTAAGCCACTGTGTCCCCATCCACAGAAAAGAATAATAAAGCATCCCTCTCAGGGTTCTGGGGAGGGCTCCTTCTGTTGGAAAGAAAGCAAGAAAGCAAGCAAGCAAGAAAGAAATTCAGGGATTTGGGCAACTTGTAGACTGAAGGGAAAGAGCAAAAGGGAAGGCAGAAACCATGGACTAGGGAGGGAAGGGGATTGCTGGGGAAAGGAGACCCTGGAAGAAATGGGAAATGGGCAGGTTATTCCACCCCCTATGAAAAGCAGGTGCTGAAGAGGAGGGGTAAAGAGCTGCATTTTTCCTGAAGAAGCTGTGTGCTCACTGGGGCCCCTAGAAGGATGAATGTGGGAAGAGGGCTGAGCCAAGGTAGAGGGGTCCTCAAATGAGCTGGCACCCATCTCTAATGATGCATTCAAGGGCTGGGCCAGTGGGAGGGGGGAGGAGGCCACAACACCTGCATTCTCCAGGGCTCAGATCTCTCAGTGGAGCCAGGTAAAGAAGGAAGTGAAGACAGGGGTGGCTGCCAGAGTGAGAAGACAAGGAGGAGTTTCTTCAGGGAGGTTCTGAGGAGGTCAAAGAGCTGGTGAGGGGTGTGATCAAGGTGAAGCATGTCAAGGGGGCAGCATTTCTGGGGAAACCACACTTGGCTCAGGATGCAGTTATAAACACCGGTTGCTGATTGGAAGGGAAGGCTTTTACAGACAGGTAAGGGTCAGCTTGGGGGCTCAGTTGTTATGGGTTGGTCTGCAGGGGCACTGGAGCCACTGGCTATGAGAAGAGAGGCATGGGAACCGGGAAGGCCCATGAACAGGGCACCAGCTCCATGGTGACAGCCAGGCCTTGGCCAGGGGAGTACAGCACAAGGCTGGGAGGAGCCATGGGGGCAAGACAGGAAGAGCGCAGCAGGAGGGGGTGGCGAACAACCACAGAGCGTGGGATTCCAAAATGCAACAGGGGGTCAGGTGCCCACAGATCCCGCCTCTAGACCCAAGGTCAGTGGGGGTATGGGAGGGGGCACAACCTCCCCAGAGAGGCCTGCAGGGGCAACAGCAAGGAAAGGCAGCGGCCACAAAGGTGGCTTGCAAAGAAAGCGTCAGGAAGCATCGATCCAGACTCAGTTTACTCTCTAATGCTTCGAGCATTAGTACATTTTTACATACATCCAGAACTCAGGCTGGTGCCAGATATTGGCACAGAAAAGTCTGACAGAGAGTAGATCTAAGAGGCTTCATCTAAGGGGGCAAAAAGGCTGGGCTGTAATCCCAGCACTTTGGGAGGCCAAGATGGGAGGATAGCTTGGGCCCTGGAGTTCGAGACCAGCCTGGGCAACAGAGTGAGAACCTGTCTTTACAAAAAATAAAAACAAAAAATTAGCTGGGTGTGGTGGCACACACCTGTAGTCCCAGCTACTCAGGAGGTTGAGGTGAAAGGATCACTTGAGCCCAGGAGGTCGAGGTTACAGTGAGTCATGATTGTGCCACTGTACTCCAGCCTGAGCAATAGAGCAAGACCCTGACTTACAAAAAAAAAAAAAGGAGGTGACAATGACAGCAGCCCACCCAAGGGCAGGCATGGGGGGAGGAACTGTCAAGCAATTCAAGAGCTGAGCACTACCCTTAAGAAAGTGCTATGCCCAGTGTCAAGCCAGAGAACCTGGAAAGAAGAGCATAACAGGGAATTAGAGGAAAAGCAGGTTATCTACGATGTTCCCGCCAGGTGCCCGGCACAAGGCTCTGCACCCTCGCCTATCAGACGCAAAGACACAAAAGATGACTTCCAGGTCTGTCCTGCCCTTGAAGATTTTGATTACATGAAAAGGTTTTACGGGGTAGACCACAAGATATGTAAGAGATATATCAACCAAATGCAACAAATGTTTAATATTGAGGAATGTTTAGGTGTAATGGTGGTTGCTTTCTTTGGGGGGATTATAATCGTGTTTAAGAAAAGAGCCCTTCAGAGGTGTATACTCAAATATGTACAGATGAAATGATGTGTTGTTGAGGATTTATGTCAAAATAATCAAGTGAATGGAGAAAGGGGACTCTAGTTAAAACAAGATGGCTCATGTATTGAAAACTGGAGACAAGCTGGTGCGTGGGAGCCTACCGTTCCTTCTATTCCTGCAGATGTTTACAATTCCCAATAACTAGCTAAAAACAGGAGGCAACACATGAAAGTAAAGCACCTTGTTTTTAACTTAATTGTGTCAGTATGACATTACTACCAGCTCAAAACTCTGAAAGTGTGTTTTTAAAAAATGATAAAAATATATAAGGTTTTAAGGGTAGATGGACAGTTCCGTAGGGATAGAGTCTATTAAGTTTTCTAAAGAAGCAAGACTGCTGGCTGTAAAAAGTGCAGTCATGCTTGAGAAGGTCCAGGAACTACATTTACCCAAAGAGCACGTCACCTTGACATTCCAGTTTGGCACCTTCTCCCCAGATGACATGAAGTAAGTTTGACTGACTCGCAGGAGTGATGGGCAGTAGGCTCCTGTCGTGCTTTGCTGCCTGGCTGAGGAATAATGCGACCAAAAGGTGCCAAGTGTCAGGCTCATCTCCTGAGCACCCTCAGTGCAACTGGCATCTGCATTTTAAAACCACTGGAGGAAGAGCAATAAGCCTGAAAAGGAAGATAGCTAAGACCTGCTCTAAAAGTGAACGGCCTATCATGTTGATTGATTATCACCAGCTGCCTTCACTGCTCTGAGACCTTAAGGAGCCCAACTGCCACTCCTCCACCCACCCACACACACACACACACACACACACCCCGTACGTGGAAGCTTCTTCCACTACGCCACCAGTAGTACGCTTACCACCTTGGAGAAGATTGGCTTAGCCAGTGGTTCTCAACCAAGGGCAATTTCCCCACACAGGAGACATTCAGCATTGTCTGGGGAAATTTTTGGTATCCGCCATTGGGGCCGAGTGCTGCTGGCATAGTTTGTAGAGGCTGACGCAGCTGCTAAACATCCTCTGATGGTAAGAACAGCACCGTACGACAAAAAATGATCTGGCCCAAAATGTCAACAGGCTAAACTTGAGAAACACTAGCTTAAGCAACCAAAATTAGGGAAAAGAGAATATTCAGACTTGTTCAGAGAGGTGAGGGAGACAGGGAGAGTGGGACAAAGAAAGAGAAAGACAAAGAAGAAAGGAGAAAGAGCACTGCCTTCCAAACATCCTTTATTTATCTATTCCTACCAGTATTTCTTAACCAGATGTGGGATTTTATGCCATACATTCTGGCATAGCTCCCTCAGGAACACAAGAGGGGCTAGATCCTTGAATGACTACAACTGCCAAGACAAATATTTGCTTTTTTCCAACGGCCATATTTACCCAAGATTATTCCCTGTTGTTGAACTAGAAAGCAACAGGCTGTTGACACACTTGGAACCAAGCCAGAGATCCGCCTGGCACCCTCCCCGTGGGTGGGGCGGGGAGAATGTGGTCCAGGAAGGCCCATCCCTAAAAACCTCCTAAGCTTTTGGATCGAGCCACTTTGAAACCACTGTGGAAACACATTCACATCAACAGGACAATCCTGTTGGTATGTTCAATAGCCCTGAAGAGTCTTGAGAAGAGGAAAGAGGAGGAGCGTGGCATAAGGAAAAGCAAAGGGAGAGGAGAGATAGAGAAGGAAGAGAGAGGTCAGTTGTCACCAAAGAACTGAACAGAGCTTTGACCGGAGCAAGGCAGAAAGGGAAAACTCACACAAAATTACTTCTTCATCAACTGTAGCTTTAAAGCCAGGAATTAACTTTAGCTTGATTATTAACCCTGAAACATAACCCATACCTGACCTCCACAATGACAAATCCTCGCTTCTCATTTGAATTATACTGTTGGCATTCACGTATGTGGAGTGTTTATAAAACTATTCCGGTAACTGAAATTCAGCCTTGCCTATCCTACACGATCACAAAATTTCTCTCAAGTGCTACCCAGCTTCTGTTTTCCACAGCCATTCCCCTTTACCACAAAAATCCAACCACAGCTACAATTACTGCCACTGAGTTCACCTGCTTACACAAGCAGCCAAGAGAGATATCTGACTCCAGGCTGCACCAACCTCATGCGTGAGCTAGAAGTGCCATCCTTCCAGAAAATCTGGGTAGCAGAGTGTGCCTAAGAAGACCACCCTAGCACCCAGGCAATCCTGGGCACCAAATGCCAGGCTAACCCTACCTCCCGCTGGGAACTTTCTGAATCTCCCAGTTTCTCCTAAGAAGGAAGAGAGGCTCTAGAGCCAGGTCAGGCCAAATATCTGTGACTTGGGTGCCCAGAGGGGACCCTTTGGTCTTCCCATGAGAGCACACCTCCACCTCTGGCCTGTAGGAGTTGAATGGTGGCCCCCCTAAAGATATACCTACATCTTAATTCCTGGAACCTGTGAATGTGACCTTATTTGAGAAAATGATATTTGCAGACGTAATTAGGGATATCGAGAGGAGAGCATCCTGGATTACACAGGGGGCTCCCAAATCCAATGAGAAGTGACCTTAGAAGAGACAGAGAAAAAACACAAAGAACAGGCAGACTGTAGGAAGACAGAGGCAGAGTGTGGCGTGACACAGACACAAGACGAGGAAGGCATGGAGCCACCAGCAGCTTAAAGAGGCACAGAAGGATTCTCCCCAGAGCCTTTGAAGGGAGCATGGCCCGACAGACACCCTGATTTGGGACTTCTGGCTTCCAGAACTGGGAGAGAATAGATTCCTGTTGTTACAAGCCACCAGTTGTGGTCACGTGTCACAGCAGCCCTCAAAAGCTCATACATGCTCTTAACACTGGGGTTATCTAGCCTCCAGATTCCGGAAGGACCTGAGTGGGGTGCAGCTGGGCATCCTCCAGGTGCTTCTTCCAGCAGCTGCAGGAGAGCTCAGGAGGGCAGGGCTGGGGAATGTGTTCCCAGCCCCAAAAGCCCAGGCCAAGGATGTTTTCCAAAGGACAAGCGCAGGGGCAGGGTCAATGGAGAAGGTGTTTCCATCTGTCGAGAGGCAGAGACTACCCAAAGAAACACACTATTCCCAGCTGGTCAGTGAGAAAGGTACCCTCCGATGAGTGGCTGTTATCACCCATCTCCATTGCTAAGACAGACTGAGCACTCCCCGTGGGCCACGGACTGTGCTTCCAACATTCCAAAGAGAGCTACTTGTGAGTCCTCTGAGTTTGATTTCATCACCCTGCCTTTTCTTTAAATTGTACCTCTTACCTATAGACCTAAAAACAATCGTTCAATGTTCCATTTAAAGAGATTGCTGCTGCTGGCACCCTTCTGAGGAAAATGAAGCATGGAGAGAGTGCGATGGTTTGCTCCAGGTCACTCAGTGGTGAAACCAGAGCCACGATGGAGGCCCAAATCTTCCACCACTGCCTGCCCGGGCTCCACTCTACCTAACCCAGGGCAGGGAGATTTGTCCCCTCCCCTCCTGCCGCTCCCTCCTGCTGCCCAGCCCTGCCAGCCCCAGCCACACTGGGACAAGGATCATGTTCCTTGCGCAAGCCACACTCGATGCCCGGTCCCCTTTCCCTTCACCACCCGCCCCCCCCCCCATTTTATAGACCTTAAACAATAACTAGGGACATGAAAATGCTAATATCTGCCGTTGTGGGCTCAGAGAACTCAATTCAGTAGGGGATACTGACATTGAAGCAAATGGCTACAAGGTACAGACTACGGGGGAAAGGCAAGAGGGAATTCTGGAGGTCCTAAACTAAAAGGCATCATCTTCGGCATGCCTAGCTGAAGTTCATGATGTGCCACAAGCCTACACATTTCACATTCAAGCAAGGTCCCCTCATTTTTTTCCCCCAAGACAGAGTTTCACTCTGTCACCCAGGCTGCAGTACACTGGCATGATCTTGGCTCACTGCAACCTCCACCTCCCAGGTTCAAGCAATTCTCCTGCCTCATCCCCCCCCACCCCCGAGTAGCTGGGATTTCAGGCTTGCGCCCTCACGTCCGGGTAATTTTTGTATTTTTAGTACATATGGGGTTTTGCTATGTTTGTCACACTGGTCCCAAACTCCTGCCCTCAAGTGATCTACCCTCCTCGGACTCCCAAAGTGCTGGGATTACAAGCGTGAGCCACAGCTCCTGGCCGGTCCCCTCATTCTTTCTCAGCAATGCCATTGCCTTGGGGGAGACTTTGTCTCCTAACGGCTATTACTCCCGCCAGCATCTTGGTGCTCAAATCCACCCTCACCATGCCTCCAGGTATCTCATGACACAGAGAGGTTTACACTATTTTTTCGTCAGTGCAATCTTTTAGGGAAGTACTCTGACAATGTGTTCCAAACTGCAAACATCTTTGAAAATGACCAGTGCCTTGAACTAGTAATCACAATGTTGCCGATTTAACATTAGGAAATAATCTCAGGTATAGAAATGCTTTCACATATAAAGATGCTCAACATTCATTCTTTATGCTAATAAGGTCTTGGAAACAACTGAATGATCTGAAAGAAAGAGCTGGTTAAGTCAACCATGTTTCATACTCCCGACTGGATACTACTTAGCCAGTAAAATACTGTATACAAGAATTTGAGAAAATGCTTACTCTATTAAAGTGGGGAAAAACCAGATAACTAAATTGTACTTATGATCGTAACTATGTCGACTCAAGAAATAAATTAATGCCATGGGGGCAGAACCTGAAAATAAGTTGGTCAAACTACAAACTTTTTTCCTGAGAGGTGGGGGCTATGGGTATTTTGCTTTCACTTTCTAATTTCGTATATATTTTCTATAAGAAATAAGTGTTTCAATGACAGCAGATAAAAATATTTATTTATTTTTTTTTTTAAAGTAGGCTGGGCACAGCAGCTCATGCCTATAACCCCAGTGCTTTGAAAGGCTGGGGCAGGAAGACTGCTTGTGCCTGGGAGTTTGAGATCAGCCTGGGCAACACGGCGAGGACTTGGACTGAGGTGAGAGCATCTCTTGAGTTCAGGAGTTTGGGGCTGCAGTGAGCTGTGCTTGTGCCACTGTGCTCCAGACTGGGCAACACAGCGAGACCCGATCTCAAAAAAAAAAAAAAGAAAAAAAAAAAAAAGGAAAGGTTTCTGTGGCTTCTCAATGCTGCCAGAGGATTTTTGGAAAGGCGCATCAGGCCTTCCCAAATATGTGCTTACTTCCCTCCTAAGCCTGGCCATCCAGTTCCCCTACACCCCATGCACATCCCTCTACTTTCTGGCCATATTTAATTACTCCACATTCCTAGAACTCACCTTATACCCCTCACCTCAGTGTTCTTACACACGTGGGTATGCACTTCCCTTCTCTCTCCCATGGGAATGCAGGCTCCAACAGGGTTTTTAATCTGTTCTAAGTCACTCCTATAATCCCAGTGCCTAGTGAAGTCTCTGGCACACCAAAAATATTTGCCAAATGGATGAACAGAGAAGTACTAATGTCCCGCTCATCTGTAGCCTTCTAACTTTTTCCCCAACTATTGGCCTCTCTTGCCCCCATCTCAACCCCTCACCAGGAGTTATCCTGCTCACACCTGTGTGTTCTCAGGGATATAACACATACCTAGTCTAATGGAACATTTGCCATGCTTTATCTCAGCCATTTCCTTACTGCATCAGCAGCAACCACACCAGATAAACAACGAACATTTATGCTTGAGAGTTTACATGGTTTTACCTCGTTCTTCCTCACAATAACCTTAAGATGTATCATGGGCCGGGCGCGGTGGCTCAAGCCTGTAATCCCAGCACTTTGGGAGGCCGAGACGGGCGGATCACAAGGTCAGGAGATCGAGACCACAGTGAAACCCCGTCTCTACTAAAAATACAAAAAATTAGCCGGGCGCGGTGGCGGGCGCCTGTAGTCCCAGCTACTCAGGAGGCTGAGGCAGGAGAATGGCGGGAACCCGGGAGGCGGAGCTTGCAGTGAGCCGAGATCGCGCCACTGCACTCCAGCCTGGGCAACAGCGTGAGACTCTGTCTCAAAAAAAAAAAAAAAAAAAAAAAAAAAAAGATGTATCATGATCCTCATTTTACAGATGAAGAAACTGAGGCTTAAGAGGTAAAACACACACACACAGAGCTAGTAAACAGCAGAGCCATCCAACTCCAAAGCCCAGCCCCTTGACAATGCTATGCCAGGGCCAAATGCCAGTTTCTCTGTCTATCCTACACAGTGGACTGCAAACTTCCTGAGGGCGGGAAATACTTTTTATTATTTGAAGGCTGACCAACACTGCTGCACATAGCACATATTCAAATATTTGCTGATTTAAAACATAGGAGGATGGATGTCCTTCATGTAGACCACATTAATTCATAACATGAGATAACCCTAGACCCACAACTGGAAGTTTAAAGCGTTTGTCTAGCAGAACAAAGGTAGTCAAATAGTTTTAAGTTCATTCAAATGAACACTGGGCTATGTAAGGAATTTAAGGGTCCAACTGTTGCCAGGCAGTGCCCCTTAAGCAATCTAGGAGTACTTCATTACCAAGGGGTATGTTAATTGCTGCTCTTAAATATCCATTAGCACAGATCCCCTAAATCCCTCTATTGGGCAATAATGCTTGAAATTTGTGTCACAGATCATATTTCAGAAACGTCTTTTAGAAATATCATCTGTCAGTTTAGTGTAATTTATTATGTATATATTTTAATGTTTTTAAATTGTCCCTATAGCTTCTAAGTTAGATGACTTTCATTATACCAAACAAATGAAATTTTACTGTACAGAAAGAATATTGTAAATACTTCTAAAAATGCTATTTACGAACTTTATTTACCATAGCAATCGAGAGAGGCTACCTCAAGGGAAAGGTTTTTGTCCCCTGAGTGTTGGCTGGGACTCCACCCAGCATGCAGCCTCTGGGGTGTTTAACACTTATTAACAGCTTGTCTGGGTTTGCTGCTGGTGAATCTCTAGCAAGCAGACAAGCACAAATTAGCAGCTCCCGCATGCATCTCTCCTCTGGGCTAATTATGCAGGCAACAATGGGATATTTATAAGCATTTCTGAGTATGTGTGTGTCAGTGGGGGGAATGCAGTATCTTTTTGTTGTTGTTGTTTTTGACACGGAGTATCTTTCTGTCGCCCGGGCAAGAGTGAAGTGGAGAGATCTCTGCTCACTGCAACCTCCACCTCCCGGGGTTCAAGCGATTCTCCTGCCTCAGCTTCCCCAGTAGCTGGGAGTACAGGCACCCGACACCACGCCCAGCTAATTTTTGTATTTTTAGTAGAGACGGGGTTTTGCTATGTTGGCGAGGGTGGTCTTGAACTCCCGGCCTTAAGTGATCCACCCTCCTCGACCTCCCAAAGTGCTGGGATTACAGGCGTGAGCCACTGTGCCCAGCCTGGGAACGCAATATCTTGCACAGCATAGGAAAATTCATGTACACAGGAAAAACAACACAGAAGTAAAATGTGTAAGAAAATCTATAAGGTATACAATTCAGGGGCGCGGCTAACCTCAACACAACCTTCTGTAGTGTTCACAGAACTTCATCTCTCCTTTCTCATTCTCTGAAATCTTTCCACTTTGCAGACTGAAATGAGTCTTGCCACCAATGTGTGAAAAGGTCACCTCGGGACTGTATCAGAGGCAATTCTGAAAGCTGTTCCTGTTCCCTGGAGTCCAGCCTGCCTCCACCCCACGGGCACACCAGAAATCTCCTGCCAGCATAACATTTTTATGAAGTCTCCAGGACTCTGTCTTGTCTGGGGAGAAGCCCACCAGAGGAAGACTCTGAAGGCCTGATGCTGAGGCACCATCCCGCCTCCTGCCAGTTGTGTGGCTAAGGATTCTGAGTCTCCATTCCCTCATGTGTGAAACAGAGTTGCACAGTGCATAGCCCTAATTATACCAGGACATGGCCAATCATTTTAAAACTCAAACCACCACCACTAAGTTTTCAAAATTCATTATTTAAAGAAGAAAATGCCCCTTACCAAGTAACTTACTGGATTACCTAGTAGTTAGTGCATGCCTGGCACTCGGCTAGATGCTGGACAATACCAAAAGGAGTAAGGCCAGGTCTCCCTTCCTGAGAACCCCACCCCCTTCCATCCAGTGGGAGGCGAGACCCATAAACAAAGACTATGATAAAACATGATGCACACTGGGGGTTTTCACCCACAGAGTTCAGGGCAGGGTGCAGGAAGTTGAAGGAATCACAGAAGGCTTCCCAGAGGAAGCCAGCGAAACCAATCCTGGCAGGATGACAGGCCACTGTGCCCAACGGGAGAGAGACAAGGCCAGCATGCGCAAAGTGCGGCAGACACATGAATGGGAGACCTTCCAGACATTGGCTTAGGCAAGGATTTCATGACCAAGGACCCAAAGCAAATGCAATAAAAACAAAGATAAATAGGTGGGACTTAATTAAACTCAAGAGCTTTTGCAGGGCAAAAGGAACAGTCACCTGAGTACACAGACAACCCACCGAGTGGGAGAGTATCTTCACAATCTATACATCTGACAAAGGACTAATAACCAGAATCGACAACAAACTCAAATCAGCAAGAAGAAAACAAACAAGCTCATCAAAAAGTGGGCTAAGAACATGAATAGACAATTCTCAAAAGAAGGCATACAAATGGCCAACAAATGTATGGAAAAAATGCTCAGCATCACTAATGATCAGGGAAATGCAAATCAAAACCACAATGCAATACCACTTTACTCCTGCAAGAACAGCCATAATCAAAAAATAAAAAACATAATCGATGTTGGTGTGGATGCAGTAAACAGGGAGCACTTCTACGCTGCTGGTGGGAATGTAAACTAGTACAACCACTATGGAAAACAGTGTGGAGATTCCCTGAAGAACTAAAATTAGAACTACAATTTGATCCAGCAATACCACTACTGTGTATCTACTCAGGGGAAAGTCATCATACAAAAAAATTACTTACACACGCATGTTTATAGCAGCACAATTCGCAACTGCGAAAACATGGAACCAGCCCAAATGTCCATCAATCAATGAGTGGATAAAGAAACTGATGTATGTGTGCGTGCGTGTGTGTGTGATGGAATACTACTCAGTCATTAAAAAGGAATGAATGGCATTTGCAGCAACCTAAACGGAACTGGAGATTATTATTCTAAATGAAGCAACTCAAGAATGGGAAACCAAACATCATATATTCTCATTCATAAGTGGGAGCTAAGCTACAAAGATGCAAAGGCATAAGAATGATACAGTGGACTTTGGGGACTCGAGGGAAAGGGTGGGAGGGGGTGAGGGATAAAAGACTACAAATTGGGTTCAGCATATACTGCTCAGGTGATTGGTGCACCAAAATCTCAGAAATCACCACTAACGAACTTATTCATGTAACCAAATACTGCCTGTTCCCCCAAAAACCTATGGAAATAAATAAATAAATAAATAAATAAATAAATAAATAAATAAATGGAGGAGAGATGTTCAGGAAGGTTGGAAGGGGCAGAGCCTAGAGTGAGCAGAGGGAGGCTGCATCAGACAGGCAAGGAGGAGGTAGGCACCAGCACCTGTATGATTTCATCTTGCCCTTCCGATTCTGCAGTAACCTGAACACGTCCCCAGTGAAGGATGAGGGCCACAACCCAGGATGCCAAGGTGTCAGGCAACTGTCCTGTGATGCGTTGCTGCAGTTACTGGGCTCCTTGCATCTTAAAGTTAAACAGAGACAAGGCAGCAAGATATGCGGGTAAAAACAAACCAAAATTGTATAAAAAATTTTTAATACTACATAGATAGGGCTATAATAGAAATACAACTTCTACGGGGCATAAACTGGCTGTAGTAAAAAATAAAATCAGAATACATAATTTGTTTAAGAGACAGTATCTCCAAACTATTCGGGTGTATCTATTATGTGCCAGGTATCGCGAATTTGAAGATGGACAGTTCTAGACTTCGAGGAGCTTGTAAGTTAAAGGGGAAAAAAAAAGCGAAGGTATCATTTAATACTGGGTGAGATAACAACTCAAAACGTGAACCCAGGGTGCTCCAGGGATCTAACAGAGACTCAGGGACAATCCAGGAAGGATAAGGACAGGGAGCTTTCGTGAGGAGAGGATGTTAAAATCTGAAGATGGGAAAGAAAGGAAAGGAAAAGTGGGGTAGGGAGCAGGATACTGCAAGAGGAAGCAGCAGGGAGAATTCCTCAGTGGCTCAACTGGCTGAGCCCAGGCAGTCAGAAAGGGAAGGAGGAGGCCGGGGTGGGCATCTGAAGACCAATGACAGCAGCAGGCAATCAGGCACAGTGGCAAGGGATGATACACCTTTTGCAGGAAAAAAAAGAGAGAGAGAGAAAGAGAGACTCTACATCTAAATGCTTTCCTCAACTCATTAGTGCTTGGAAATGTTCGCAATTGTGACTGGAAGGTCAGGTTCCTGCATTCACTTTCTGTTCAGTAAGGCAAGAGAAGGGCAGAGAATTTAGCCACAGGAGTCCCTAAAGGATTTGAGCATAAGGTAAACTCACCTGTAAAATGGCCCCAAGGCAGAGACCCTAAAGAAGGCATCTTAATTATCCCGCATAGGGCCCTCAGCTCCTCTGGCAAAGGCGTTAGCTGTTAAGGAGGGAGCTTGAGGAAATGAAGACACGCCCGCTGAGGAGGGGCCTCTGTGGGGTGTGTTACATTCCTTTGAAAACAGGCCCTTTGCTATAATTTGTGTAATCAGACCAGAGATTGGACTGTAGAACCCTGCTTCCCATTTATTACAATATCACGCTTCTGCCCAGGAAACCCCACCCAAGCTTTTGTTTGGAATTCCTTTCCTTGATTAGGTGCAAGTCCTATTATTCCCGCCACTCAAAATAACACATGGGTTTAATGAAGTTTCAAAGCACAGCCCAGCCAGAAACTTGACTTCCCTGAATGGGACTAGTTCTCTTTCTTCCGTCTTGTCTTGGAATAATGACTTCTTTTCCCTTTCCTTCTGTATAGAGGAAGAATGGGAAGCAGCGACATTCTGTACAAATGGAAAGGCAAATCATTTTTTCTCTCTGGAAAGAGCCACGCAAGCCAGCACCACTTTTCAGGCTGTGTCTGCAGCACCCTCGTTGCCTCCTGGCTCCAGCTGCCTCGGTTGCAGTTCTGCACACTCAGTGAGTGGGAAGGGGTGACACACTGTCCTCAAGTCTCGTCACCTGCAGAGCTGCCCTCCTCTCTGGCAGCCTTCATTATGTAATTCAGGCAGAGTCCAACCCCAAAGAAGGGCTGAGGAGCAGGGCAGGGGCATTGTCCAGACAGGTGAAGACATACTTTAGAATGCCTAGTAATTCTTAACCAAAGACAGGAGAAAAATTTCATATCAAAACATGGGGTATTGGCCAGGCATGATGGCTCACACCTGTAATCCCAGCACTTTGAGAGGCCAAGGTGGGCGGATCACTTGTGGTCAGGAGTTCAAGACCAGCCCGGCCAACATAATGAAACCCCGTCTCTACCAAAAGTACAAAAATTAGCCAGGCATGGTGGCAGGTGCCTGTAATCCCAGCTACTCGGGAGGCTAAGACAGGAGAATCACTTGAACCCAGGAGGCAGAGGTTGCAGTGAGCCGAGATCAGGCCACTGCACTGCAGCCTGGGCAGCAGAGTGTGACTCTGTCTCAAAAAATAAAAAAAAAAGAAAAGAAAAAAAAAAAACACAAATAAACAAACAAAATCACGGAGTATTACAATTGGAAAACAGGATGAATCATTTTATCTAGCAAATACTTAAATAATGTAAGAGATGTGTTTTGTGGTCTGCCCAGCCCAAAAGAGCTGCCTTTGGTCCCCAGGGACCTGCCCTACCTTCCCACTCCCCCAAAGCCATCTGGGTAGGGGTAGAGCCCTGACCCTACGGCAGTTAATCCATTCCCAGGCCAGAGATCTAATACTGGTGTGGTCTTGATCAAATAGGCCAATTCTGGCCAGTGGAATTCTTCCTAGTAACTGAGCCATTCAATTTGGTGGAACTCTACCTCAGTGCTTGGAAGATTACGAAGTCACAAAGATAAGGACAGTCACAGAGGGTTACTGGAAACTGGGAGGTAATCATGACCTTGCAAGTTCATCTAGATAATGATGGCCCCTCTCCCAAAAGAGGGACCAGGTATGTGGGAGCCCAGGAGAGCACCTTCAGTGCCTCAGTCCCCAGTTCTGGTGATTCCCCAAGGCCCTTTGCTTCCAAAAAGCACACAGGAAACTTCCTTGTTTACCAAACTGGTATGAATGGGTTTTCATTGCCACCAAAGAGCCTTGCCTAAAATAAGCACTCAGTATATGTCAGGTGCTATGGCAACAGTGCTATCTCAGAGCTAGTATGGAAGACAAAACCCTCTATTAGATAGTTGCAGAGTAGGAGGCACGGGCACAAAAAAGTGCTAGTGATATAATGCACATGGTCTGGCTAAAGAATAAAGAGCACAGCTCACCGTGAGCCAAACAAAGCTGCTTAGCAGAGACAGGTCTCCAATTTGGCCATGAAGAGTAGGAAGGGTGTAGCTGAACATTGGGGACGATGTTGATAATCCCACCATGAAACAAGGCTTCCTTACCACAATTCCTCTAGGCTCAGTCCATATCCGCTGGCCTCAGTTACTTAGACTGTAGCCCACGCAGAACGGGGAGAGGTTTTCTTGGCAAGCTCTCCCACCTCAATTTTCGGTGATCCTACTAAAATGCAGCAATCCCCAGAAGAGGCTATTTAGAGCTCTCTTAACAACTCGCCTGCACACTGAGAGTCAAGAGGGAAGTCAGGCTGCTGGAGGACTCCTCCCTCTAAATTTCTCCTCTCCTGCCTCCTCAGTGACATCACCAGCTGAAGGGAAAGTGGATGTTCATTCACAGGGGTTTGAAGAGAATCAGGAATGTGGGAGACCAGAACAGGCCACCCCAAAATATGAAGGATTATTGAGCTGAAGACAATTAAGAAGCAGCAGATGCAGGAAAGCTTCTCTGCTCTCCTTGGATCTGCCTAAAAGCAGGACATGTGTTTACAAAGAAGAAAGGTATCCTGCTCCCTCTTTTACCAGGGAGAACAAAGGTTAACCACGGCTGACTGCTTTAGATGCTTCTCACTTCTCTGCCTGGAGATGGTACCAGAGGGAACTATGTGAACAAACTTTGCTAACTAGCTGTTATCTGCAGTTATTTACCTTCCCCCAAGCTGCTGCCCATAGAGAATCAAAATCCTTTTCCTTAGTGTTGTCACTTCTCACTTCTCTAAAAACCTACTGTTCTTTGTTGAAGATGCTATATAAGCTGGAATTCAAAGCCACCTCTCTTTGAGAACTACTCAATCCCTGGGTGTCTTCCATGTATATATGAAATAGACATGTTAATAATTCGGTTTTTCTCTTGTTAAAACTGTCTTTTGTTACAGTGGGTCTGTTCCAACTAAGAATCTATGAAGGTTAAAGAAGAAAATGATTTTTCCTCTTCTACAGAAGTACAACCTGAACATATGTGGTAGGTGTTCAGGGGTAATGGTGGGAGCAGGAATGGAAAACAAAATAAATAAGATACAAGCAGGTCCTTAAGAAGCTCACCATTTACTAGAGGAAATAAGACATGCACACAACTGACCCAAGCACATGCCTACACATTTGAAATCCTATAATACCTATATCAGATGGATGACAAAGTCTTTTTTAAATCCCTCATGCCAGAAAATTTTCCTGGAGAAATGCAATTGAGTTGGGATACAAAATGTTGTTATGTAGACAAGATCAGTATCACCCATACAAACATGATTTAAATTACTAAAATGAATTACAATGACAGCTTTCAAAATTTTTAGCAGCAGTCTTTTCTTCAAATATAATTCCACTCAGAAGTCCAATAAGCAATAGAGATGCGTAAAAGCAGAGCTGCTTTGGCTGAAATAGGCGACCAGGTCAGGAGCTCCACAACCCTGCAGTCCACTGAGGCATCTCTGCAGAACACAGGGCTCCAAGAACCACTGGCTTTAAGCCTTTCATTTAAAGGTACTAGGGCTTATGGCTTTCAGGCACACATACTAATTTGAAATTTACCTAATAAAAGTGTTCCCAGCCGGGCGCAGTGGCTCATGCCTGTAATCCCAGCACTTTGGGAGGCCAAGGCGGGTGGATCACTTGAGGTCAGGAGTTCGAGACCAGCCTGGCCAACATGGCGAAACCCCATCTCTACTAAAAATAAAAAATTAGTTGGGCGTGTGGCAGTTGCCTGTAGTCCCAGCTACTCGGGAGGCTGAGGGAGGAGAATCACTTGAACCAGGGAGGCGGAGGTTGCAGTGAGCCGAGATCACACCACTACACTCCAGCCTGGGCAACAGAGTGAGACTCCGTCTTTAAAAAAAAAAAACAAAAGTGTTCCCAGGTAGTAGAATCCACTAGCAAGACAGAATGGCTGTGACAAGGTTTGAGGTTACATTCTAACCCTTCGGCTTTAACTCTGCCAGACCACTCTTCAGTAACACAGGTAAGGACCCCCGCCATGTAAAAGTGCCAGAGTCCTGCACTATCACATCACACATCTTGTGTGTCATTCTCTTCCTCTTTTATATTTGGTACGTGACATCTCTAAATTCACTGTTTCCATGCGGCCTCCAAAGACCCTCTGGATCTGACAAATAGTCAAGATTTTCTGAATTTCAACCCTACCAATTGGCCCTTAGGGCCCACTTAGGTGGCTCCATCTACTGCTGGAGAACATGACTTCCATACCCCAAGACTCCACCCCAGCCTGGGTCACTGCCACTGGTGAGAACCCTTGATCCCACTCATACCCTCCTTCAAGAAAAATAAGGCCAGCTTGCTCAAAGTGTGTTCCTAGCGTTTCTCAGAGGTTCTGTGTGGTGCAGTGAGTCTTCAGATGTTTTAACATGCTCCTATACATGGGGAATTCCTCAGAGGAGAGACAAATATGAATCTGTTTTTGATTAATCATAAAACATTTTTAATTTCTTGGCACATCTCACATCACTGCCAAATCCTTTGAAAAACAAAAAATGACTTGAATATTTTCCCCAATTATAGTTAATTTGATACTTTCTTATCAAAATGCTTCCTTATAAAGAAAAGTCAGAAATGTATGGAGATGAGAAAACAAATGGTGAGTTACACATAGTGCCCCATTAAAATCAGGAAGAAGACAAGGGTGCCTGCTATTACTAGTCAATATTTTATTTTACCCTCTAACCAATGCAGGCAGAAAAATGAAATAAAATACTAAAAAGAAGGCAGTAGCAGTAAAACTTTCAATATTTGCAAATGGAATGCCTGTCTGTCTAGAGTCTAGTGGATTACAGATGGTCAGATACAGTAACCATTTAGGAAATGGCAATTTTTTAGCTGGACATGGTGGCTCCACCTGTAATCTCAGCACTGTGGGAGGCCACAGCAGGAGCATCTCTTGAGACCAGCCTGGACAACATGGCAAAACTCCATCTCTACCCAAAAAAAGTACAAAAAATTAGCCAGGCATGGTGGTGTGCACCTGTAGTCCCAGCTACCCAGGAAGCTGAAGTTCAAGATCACCCAAGCCCAGAAGGTGGAGGCTGCAAGTGAGCCCTGATCGTGCCACTGCACTCCAGCCTGCATGACAAAGTGAGACCCTGTAAAAGAAAAGAAAAAAAGAGAAGAGAAGAGAAAAAAAAGAAAATGACATTTCAAAAAATTCTACTCATAATAGCAAATAGGAATAGAAAGAAGGGTAGGAGGAGAAAGAAAAAAAAAAAAGAAAAACTCCTAAGAAATAAACCAGCCTACCTACCCATATATATGCCAAAACGAATCTTATTTTAAATTTTACTAAATGACATTAAAGAAAAAAAAAGATACAAATAATGGAGAGAACTACCATTTCCCAGATGAGAAGACTCAGTATTGTAAGACAGCAATTCTTCCTCAGTTTGTAAAATCGATGTAAGTCAATGAGCATCTCAACTCAGAAAACTAATCCTAAAGTCCAACTGGAAGAGAAAAACCTTCAGGATGACCAAAAAAAAAAAAAAAAAAAGTTTAAACAATAAGAATAATGAAAGGAAATATCCTTATAAAATCAAATATACTACAAAGCTACAGTAACAAAAACAGAGTGACAACATTATGAAAATAGACATATTCTATTATCACTAGAACAGGAGAGTACAGAAAGCAAACACATTGATATTTAGGATACAAAAAAAGATATTTAAAACTGGCACAAAAAGAGCAAACTGTTTGACACATTATATTGGGAAAAGTAAATATCCACATACAAATTAAGTTGCAGTTCTACTACTATCATACACAAAAACAAATCCTAGGTAGATTAGAGAGATAAATATTTTAAAAACTACCAGAAAAAGAGACAAAGAATATCAAGTATATTTACAAAACGCAGAAGACAGAAAGAAAAGTTCACAGGTATGGCAAACACCACAGTTAAAAACTATATTTTGTAAACAAAGTTCAAAGACAGCAAGAAAGTGGTAATTTACAACGGATTTTCTGAGGAGGAATACAACCTGATCTATTACTTTTACTCTAAAGCTTTCAATAATGTTTAAATCTTTCAGAGCAAGCAAGAATTCAAACATTCATGCTATAAATAAAAATATTTTTCACAACAAAATGTAAATATAAAGGAACATTTCAACTGACTCTTTTCATAAATATTCACAAATCAAAAATCAGTAAAGTAAAAAAAAAAGTGTGCTTGCTATTTTTTAGGAATAAAATTAAGAAAGGAACATGAACAACTATCTGAAATATTTTCCTTTAAACATTCTACTAAGGACCTCTTCCATAGATGTTCTGGAAGAAAAGCTTCGCACTTCAAAGGGTATACCTATAGGATTTAGATGATTATCTGAATGCCTGCACTAGTAAGCAAACAAACAATCACTCCAAGAGTAAACTAAGAATATCACAGGGAAGAAATCTAATTCCTAACTGGTGGGAAGGGTGTTTGGTTTTTTTTGTTTTGTTTTGTTTTTTCTAAATAGAATTTATAAACTTCAAAATTTCTGGGTATTTTTCATAGCAAATCAAGTATACGTGTATTTTCTAAATCTACATCTCTGCCAAACCCCTAAGTTTTCTCCATACCTGCTAGGAAAACTCCTGGCATCTTGGTAGAATGCTGAATTTGGGACGGAGCTGCAAAGTTATCATGCAAGTTGTACTCTCTCACTGGAAAATAGAATCCTATGGCTCTTAACAATACTCAACGCCTGTATCCTTGTTAGGTGAAACTGAGGCCTGGGTATTGGGTCGCTTATCCCCTTAGCTCAGTCAGTAGCATTCTCCAGCTTTTTCCATTTGTTCCAGAAAATAGTTCTTACTGACCTTGGTAAAAGCATATCTTTTATTTTATTTTTTTCTAAGCAGTAAACAGGTAATCCTAAAGCTTTACAATTTCTCTGTCCCATCATCCTAGAAAGGACTTACCTGACTTATTTCAAAGTCCTACAATTTTCCTGAGTTTTTCTGTCAGTGAAAACTATGAACATTTTTTCAGTAGTGTTTTTTTTTCTAAGTCATCTTAAGTTAAAACTACACCTTTCTGGTATAAATAGAGCTTAAAACTCAACCAAAATTCTTGTCTGGTATCAAAAGCTGGTACAAGATCTCACTTCCTCATACTAGATCAAGGAAATCTTTATCTACAGAAATTCTATTCATACTGTTAAATAGTCCCTAAGTTCCCTGAAATACATGAATGAGCATCAAGCTACCGTTAATATCCTCTGTTCTCCTGCCGCAGTGACGGGGGCAGGAGTTAGAGAATCACTTTAACACTAAAGTGTTTTCCTCACATTGTACTCATTCCACAAACATCTGTTGTAATAATTTAGATTAAGCATCTTGGTTGATCCTAATGTTTACCCAATTGCATCCAGTCATTAACTACTTACCTACCTGAAAATTGAGTTCTTGAAATCCTCTGTCAAGTCTAGTGAAAGAAAATAATAAAACTGCAAGACTGAATCTGTGTTATATTCTGTAGCTCTAGTTACTGGTAAAAAAAAAAAAAAAAAAAAAAAAAAAAAAAATTTAGATTAAAAGATATGCATCCCAAGCTAAGTGCGCAGCATAAAAAGTAAATCACAGCTATTAAACAGAAGCATCATTATGTAATTTCTCTTGACAAGTTAAGCATTTTAATAAGTATTTTATAAATAATAAGGAAGCATTTTTCCACCTAAATTATATGCAATAACAAAGCATAATGCTAAGGGCACATAATAGGCAAAAATTCTGTCCCTTCTGTATTAAATTACGGGTATTTAATATAGATGCATTTATTTTAAAAATTCATTTATTTTTATGTGCATTTTCTGAAAAGGCCTGAAAATGACATGCACCAAATTCTTAACACTCATGAGGAAAAGTGGGAAAAAGTAAAAAGGGGAAAGGATTTTAAGTTGTATTTTAAATATATCTGTGTAATATGAATTTTCTCTAACATGAATCAATTTTGCCTTATTTTATTTATTTATTTATTTACTTTTTGAGACGCAGTCTCGCTCTGTCGCCCAGGCTGGAGTCCAGTGGCGTAATCTCGGTTCACTACAACCTCCGCCTCCCGGGTTCAAGTGATTCTCCTGCCTCAGGCTCCCAAGTAGCTGGGATTACAGGCGCCCGGCCACCATGCCTAGCTAATTTTTAGCTAATTTTTAGTAGAGACTGGGTTTCACCAGGTTAGCCAGGTTGGTCTCGAACTCCTGACCCTCAGGTGATCCATCTGCCTCGGCCTCCCAAAGTGCTGGGATTACAGGAGTGAGCCACCATGCCCAGCCGCCATTATTTTTAAATAATATGAAAAATGCAAAACAATGCCAGCCAGCAAAGATATACTGAAGCTGGCATTGTAAATCAGTGCAACCTTTTTCATAACGTATGTGGGAGCTTTAAAGATATCCTTTGACTCAGCAATTATAAGTTTTTATAATGTGGATTTATTATTTTTTAGAAAGAAAAGTGATCTTGTTTAATCACATATCACATGAGATCCCTAAAATGCAAGCTTTTGACATACAGGGTAGAAAACTAAACATATATTCAATTCTCATTATTTGCAGTAGTTATGCTCTATGAAGTCTCTATGAACATTGAATTAGCAAATACTGAACCTCTGCTCCTAGGGGAAATACAGGGTTATGTTCCTACAAGCCTCTGATCACAAAATTTTTGTCAGCCAATCGATACATAATATTGCTTTATGTGTGTTTCTATTTAAAGAGCCTTCTTTAATATATTGTCAATTCACAAACATTTAACCCAGCCAACAGCACTGTAACTCATGTATGAATGAAGCTTATCTAACATACATATTTTCCCCCTAAGGCATATCACAGCCTTCTGGAGCTTAAGAACACCAGGCAACACTTCAGCACTGCACTAGGGGCTCGTTTTAAACAGCAAAATCACCAACAAAAAGTATAAAAATGCAAAAACATGGCATTAAATAGACCACAAAAAGGACATCTGTGTACAGTATGAGAGCTAAAAGAAGAGGGCGCAGTGTCTTCTTGTGTGATCTCAGCTAGGAATGTGCACAGTGCTCAACTCAAATTTTTCATGCTTCATAAGTCAATGAATGACAGCAAAAGTGCCTGAAACATGGATTTGCAGGTTACAAATAAATCTCACTAAGTAGGCAAATGGACAAATATGGAATCCGTGAATAATGGGAATCAACTGTATGTATTTAATAGTCAAAAAAATTTCTCAAAAGACAGATTAACAACAGAATAAAAATACAGCCCATAAAAGGCTTTCTTGTCTCTGCTAACTCAGTGATTATCAACCAGGGGTTACTTTGTTCCCTAGGGGACATTTGATAATGTCTAGAGACATATGTTGATTGTCAAAACCGGGTCTAGCAGGTAGCAACCAGGATGCTGCAAAATATCCAGCAATGACCAAGACAGCCCACGACAACAAAGAAGTACCTGACAGAAAGCGAATAGTGTCAAGATTAAGAAATCCTAGGCTAACTGACCAATAAAGTCAATGTTTTGTCTTTAAGTGTGTCTTCTTGTACCTTCTATCAACCCACACTCTAAAGCCTAAAACAATAAATAACTTTAATGTCAAGGATGAAGCAGCTGTCATACTTTACTGCTAAGTGGCCTCTTGTTCTTAAACTTAACTAATGAATTCAATGCAATGTAAAACACAAAGCAGTTAAAAGCTATATTGAAATGTGTGACTTTTTGAGTCATTTCCACTGAGCTTGTAATGGTAGCTGGGTAATAATACTGTAAAACATACAACCAGTCAGAAATCTAGGTGGTGTTTTTGAGATGGAATCTTGCTCTGAAGCCCAGGTGCAACGGTGTAGTCTCAGCCCACTGTAACCTCCATCTCCCAGGTTCAAGTGATTCTCCTGACTCAGCCTCCCATAGCTGGGATTACAGGAGCCTGCCACCATGCCTGGCTAATTTTTTTTTTTTTTTTTTTTTTTTTGTATTTTTAGTAGAGATGGGCTTTCACTATGTTGGCCAGGCTGGTCTCAAACTCCTGACCCCATGATCTGCCTGCCTCAGCCTCCCAATGTGCTGAGATTACAGGCGTGAGCCACCACGCACTGCCTAAACTCTAGTTCTTAACACCAGCTAAGTAAAAACCATCCTTGCACAGGAATTAAGAAGTACAGTCTACAGCTGGGGTCCCTAATTCCCAGGCCATGGACCGGTACCAGTCTGTGCCCTGTTAGGAACCAGGCCACACAGTACGAGGTGAGCAGAGGGCAAGCAAGCGAAGCTCCATCTATATTTACAATTGCTCCCCATCACTCACATCACCACCTGAGATCCGCCTCCTATCAGAGAGGCGGCAGCATTAGATTCTCATAGGATTGCAAAACCTATTGTGAACCGTGCACGCGAAGGACCTAGGTTGTGCGCTCCTTATGAGAATCGAATGCCTGATGATCTCTCACTGTCTCCCATCAACCCCAGATGGGACTGTCTAGTTGCAGGAAAACAAGCTCAGGGCTCCCACTGATTCTACATTATGGTGAATTGTGTAATTATTTCATTATATATTGCAATGTAATAATAATAGAAATAAAGTACACATAAAGGTAATGTGCTTGAATCACCCTGAAACCATTCCTGCAGCCCCTAGTCCATGAAAATATTGTCTTCCACAAAACCAAAAAGGTTGGGGACCTCTAGTCTACAGTACACCATCCATGAGATGGGGAACTCCAAGCAGTCTGCAGAATAAATCAAGAACAGTTTGAGAAGGTTCTCGTGGTTACCTGTCTAAGGGAAGAAATTAAAATGTCCTGCAAAGTCTTAATGATTCTATGAAAAGAGGCCCAATTTAAGTGACCCCCAAATATCCTTAACTGCATAAATACTGCACACCCCCTTTAATGCACCACCCATGTGGATTCAGTATTATTCTGAACACTGAAAAATATTCAGTATTCTGAATATTTATTCTGTCTTGAATCGATCATAGTTTTAAATAATGAATCAAGCAATTTGTAGAGTGGCCTCCAAAGTTACTCAAGAGCATTCCAAAATCACTGAGCTAACATAACAAAGATAAATAATTTCCAACTGGGAGGCAGACTTGCAGACTAAGAATCGCACTTGAAGTTTGGAACCTGAATTCTCGGCTGCATGAGTTTAGAGCCAAGTCATTATTTCGAGAGGTTTTTCCCCCCTGTAAATATGTTTTAGCTCAACTCTGCAAAAATAAACCTAAGCTATTATTTCCTGTTCTAAGTATGTTCTGTTGGACATTACATACTCTGCTGGCTGATGCCTTTAACTTTCTACAGATCCTGTTGACCACTCAGACCTGGAAGCTCTCTTCCATCCTTCCTTAACCACTCTGGCCACTCTCTCCAGACTCCTGCTCTTCCCCTGCCCCAGACTACATTTGAAGCCTCATCCCTCAAACCCTCCCAGCCCCATACCTGAATTCTTACCCCAGGCTGGTACTCCTTGGACCACCATCATCAGAACCAGCTAGAAAAGTGTAGATTAAAGTGTGTTGCCCAGACCACATTCCCAGTCGATTCATCAGAATCTCAGGTGGCAGGCTTGGGAATCTGCATTTCCACTCCACCTCCCAGCTATTTAAGAACTATAGCCTTAGCCATAAAACAACACCTGCGGCTTCCTGGAAATGACATCATTGTGGCCTTGATTCATTTTTCATATTTCCCACTGCTCCAAACATCTGCCCCCTGCCCTATCCAATTCTCTAAGCCCATTTTAAACATCATTTCAACTAAACAATGTTATCAGCCGACACCTTTCGTTGAGAGAAACTGCTCTTCTCTAAACTTACACAGCACACTACATACAGTATATACCACATAAATTCAAAATTGTAGATCTGTCAAATTGCCCAACCAGACTGGAGCTCTTGAGTAGGGACCACACACCATACCTGGATTCGCCTGTAGTGGCCAGCAGAGTTCTTGGCACATAGCAGGAACTCACTGGATGGATGGGTGGGTGGATGGGTGGGTGGATGGGTGGGTGGGTGGATGGATGGGTGGATGGGTGGGTAGGAGGGTGGATGGGTGGGAGGGTGGATGGATGGGTGGGTGGATGGGTGGGAGGGTGGATGGGTGGATGGGTGGGTGGTTGGGTGGCTGGGTGGGTGGGTGGATGGATGGCATGCATGTGTGGCGGGCCTCTGAGTGGCACTATTAAACTTCAGTGGCCAGGGTGGTGGCTCACACCTGTAATCCCAACACTTTGGGAGACTGAGGTGGGAGGACTGCTTGCGTCCAGGTATTAGAAACCAGCCTGGACATCATTGTGAGACCCTGCCTCAATTAAAATAATAGTAATAAATAAACTTCAGCAATCCCACATGATTTGTGATTAGTGTTAATGTGAACAAATGGAAGACTAAATGGAATAACCAAACAGAAGAATCTTAAGTAACTGGGGTATGGCTCTCAGGGAGCCCTACAGGAAGAAGGAAAGGTCTCCCTCCAAAGCCATTCATGTTTTACACTCCGTAGGGTCTCAATAAAAGGCAGCTAACTGACTGTACACGTACAGTCCTAGTAAACAGCTAAAGCAGATGAGGATAAGAAAGCAAACTAGCTACCAAAGAACTTTTCTGGGCATATGCAGCTATAGTTAAGACCAGTGGCAAACCTTTACACACTCCTATCAAGGAGCAAGACAGATACAGTAACAACCCCAAGAGGATCTACCTATAGAATAGAGTCTTGGATTCCTCAAGAGTATTTAGCCTAGATTCAAATCCACCCATAATTTTTATCCTTGAGTTGACCTTATTTTTGTTGTAAATCCACCCTCTATCCTGCCATTCCTTTCTGCCTGGATAGGTTTTCCTTTGGGAAATCACTATGTAGCAGCCACAGGATCTGGCCCCAAACTTAGCTCCAGAGGTTGATGTTTACCAGCATAACCTTATCAGCACAATTTCAACCGTATTCTCATCAGCTGTGGGATGAACAGAAACCCAGTTCTAAGCACATGGCATTTCCCCTGGCCGCCATGTTAGTTAGGAGGAATAAATGTCAGGTCTTTGGTTTGATGGTTATGGGTGTGAATAAAGAACCAGGGAACCCTGGCTACTGCTAGCTGCCTTCTGGTGAGCACCAGGAAATCTAGGCCTAGGAAGGCACACCTAGAGAACCCTGTGTGCAACTTGAAAAGTAGGTCTTTTTTTATTGAGCCAATGCATTGTCTTTATTGTTTAAGCCAATTTGGGGTTTCTGTCATCCAAAGCATTATGATATCTACCCCACTCCTACTTTTCCATCCAATTTTACCTGATTCTCCTAGCACATACATAAACCCACTTTGTAAGACTCTGTAACTGTCCCCAACATACCCCATCCACTCCTAGCTCCTCATTTGTGTCTCATTCCCCTGCCTGAAATGTTCCTCCCTTGCTCTCTCCATTTTTGAAAACCTGCCTGGTCTTCCAGACTCAGGCTGGAGTCCTAATCCCTCCTAGGGCAGACATCCAGGCCCATAATTTTCTTGTCTCATTATCGATACTAGTTGTCATCTATGTCCTATTTTATACTTTTAAGTATCTTTCCACAAGCATAGTCTTGAGCTGGAACGAAGCTTCGTATGTTTCCAACCCCCTGCAAATGGCCCCTGGAAGAATATCTTGTGATAAATGGGAAACCAATAACTCCTGTATAGGCACATGCAAAATACGATTTAGACCTCCTGATCACTGCCAGTCACTCCTTCTCAATTCACAGAGCAATGTAGAGGATAGAAAGCAATTTCAGAGGTAACATATTCCAACATCACACAGTTGGCCACGGCCCTGTCACACTTCACAACCAGACTGGCAGTAACAGCTGGATGGGGATCAGAAATTTATCAGGCTACTTTCCATTTGCAGATTGCTGAAGTCCTTCCAACGAAGATGCAAGACTAACTCCTGTGTTCTAAAAAGTAAACATCCACACCTTTCAAACATCTACATAAAATCATCTGGGGGCAACACCAGAATGGAAAACATGAAAAAACACAACCCAAGGCATCTATCCAACAACAGGCTCCAGCCATCTTCAAAATCTTGTATATCCCTTTTCATAGCTGTAGCTCCAGATCCCTTTGGAGCACTCTGGGGGGTACATCTGTGAGATTTAAATGAGGAACATGAATAAACAGAGGTTGGGATTTACCAGTTATTGAGCCAATGCATTGTCTTTATTGTTTAAGCCAATTTGGGGTTTCCGTCATCCAAAGCATTATGATGTCTATCCCACTCCTACTTTTCCATCCAATTTGACCTGATTCTCCTAGCCCATACATAAACCCACTTTGTCTTTATTGTTTAAGCCAATTTGGGGTTTCTGTCATCCAAAGCATCACAGAGACGATCAGGAGATCATGAGTAAGTTGGGGGGTCATGCAGGACCCAGTACTATGTCCACTGAAGATGACAAAATGTGTGTGTGTGTTCAGATACAAGCCACAAAGATGTCAGTGCAGCCACCGGATTGATACTACCCTAGCCAGTCTAATCCTTCTGCATGTGTGGCATGACACGTCCCTTATCTGCACAAGGATTTTGACATCCCAGTTGGAGTCAATATTAACAGTATCTGAACATATTTTTTCAACAAATTAGTGAAATGAAAGGGCTGACAAAATTTAAAATATCACTATGAGTGATCTACAGAATAAAGCAGGTATCTTTACAAATACATACTTACCTATAATAATTGGGAGCTTATTAACAGTTAATCCTCCCTTCATAAGGAATAGCAGTTTCTTTGGTAAACAGCCAGATTCAGCGTTGCCATACTGCCTCTTTATCCCCTTTCCTCCCCGATTAACACTGGTCTTTTCCTAGTTCCTAGTTTCTCAAGAGGTCCACAGACTATCAGCAAGGGCTTGTAAACAAACTGCAGTATTACGGACCGGGGGCCTGGCGACGGAAATGCTGCATGCCTCGTCATGGCCTCTGCATATCACATTACTACCAGGAGATTCATTCTCCTCGTAGCTCTAGTCTGTAAGTGCTTTCAAGGTTGAGCTTTATTGTGAGCCATGTGGCTGCGAGAGGTAGTTCTCAAAGCTTCCCCTGCTCTAAACGACTCTGCCTTGGCTGTATGGCCACTGACCAAACTGGTTTTGCCTTTCCATCCATACTGGCCATGGTGCCAAGACAGCCTCGTAAGCTACTCACACTCTCACTGGCTCTGTGCTAAGAGTGGCTCTCTATCCTGTCCTTGCAACTGGATAGAAAAAAACAAACCTTCAGACAACATGCTCCCAGGAAGACTATTTGCTGAGAAGCCAGTCCAGAACACTTCCCAGCTTTCTGGTTCACCTTTCCAGAACATCTTAGTACTTCACAACTGTGGGGCAAGAAATGAAATACCAAAATGAACACAGTACAAGCAGAAAGCTGAATCCAAATAGTTGCTGTTCAATTAGAGAAAAAGCAAACCAAACACCAATCACAGTATCTTTATCAGCACTTTTTTTTTTTTTTTTTTTTTTTGGAGACAGAGTCTCGCTTAGTCGCCCAGGCTGGAGTGCAATGGCGCGATCTCGGCTCACTGCAAGCTCCGCCTCCCGGGTTCACGCCATTCTCCTGCCTCAGCCTCCCGAGTAGCTGGGACTACAGGCGCCCGCCGCCTCGCCCGGCTAATTTTTTGCATTTTTAGTAGAGACGGGGTTTCACCGTGTTAGCCAGGATGGTCTCGATCTCCTGACCTCGTGATCCGCCCGCCTCGGCCTCCCAAAGTGCTGGGATTACAGGCGTGAGCCACCGCGCCCGGCAGCACTTTTCAATCCACTCCAAGAACCCAACACAGATAAAGATTAGCCGTGCCCCAGCTCACTTGTCTGGCGGCTTCTTAAAGGAAAATCTCCAGCAAGAATTGATTTCATCAAAGCCAAGTGGTTTGCAGCAACTCCTTCTGTCAACAACAGGTCAAGAAAAAGCCCCCGTCAAAGGTAGTGAAGACGGAAATCAGGGCCGACCTCCCTCTCCACGCTGCACCAGGCAGGCCAGTCTCACTGTGTCAAAGCAGAGGACTTGTTCTTCCCCCAAGGATCAGAAACAGCTGCTCCCACTTCATCAAGTTTCCAGGATTCCAGAATGTTCCAGCCCCACCTCATGTCCTGAATGTCTGGCTCTACTGCTTCATAGAACCAGCAGAGCACAGAAAGGAAATCCAGTCCAAAGACCTGGAACGCTGAGGCGTTGCCAAGTCCTCTTCTGGCGCTCTCTCCCAAGCATGGTGAAAGAACTGACAGCATCAGTCTAGGACACAAACACTCCCAACTTTGGTTTGATATTCCGGATATCCATTCGACAAATATTCATTGAGTGCCCAGTCAGAATAAGGCCCTGCCACTACACTCCAGCCATGCTGGGCTCGAGTTCTGAGTTCTGAGAGTACCAAATTTCACCAATGCACACAGAGCAATGTGGATTTCAGGCCGCTGTCCAAGAACAGGGAACAATTGTTCACTATTGATTCACTTGGGCCTAAAAAGGATATGCAAATTTGCAGGAGATTTGCAGCTCTGCTATCCCTGGAACCCTGCCACAAAACCCAGGAAAGAACACAGTGCGACACAGTGAGACACACACACAAAGAGAGAAAGAGGGAAAGAGAGTTAGATTCAAGAGACACTATGCAAATGCAAGGCTAAAAAGATGCTGCTTCTCTAGAAATGTTTCCTAGCCTGATAACCCGCCTTTTCCCCACCATTTTTCTCTTTCCCTCTTTCCTCTTCCACAGACGAATGTGGACTTCTTGTGTTGTTTCAGTGCCTTAATTGTTATGGCAACAAGAAATCTTTGGAAGAGTTAAGAAACGTACTGTTCTTCACTCCCCAATTTTTCTATACACACCAGTCAATAAAAGAAAAAGCATAACATAGAACACCACCCCTGAGGTCATCCCCAAATCTCCACTTAGCACAAGACCAGGGTTATTAACACAATCACTGGGTTGCCACTAGCACTGATAAGGAAAAAAAAAAAAGAAAGAATAAAGTTAGTGAATCCTGACACCATTTCTTACTTCCATTAGAATCTGCCATTCTAGGAATGGAAGGAAACTTCAGGCTGTGATTTTAAAAAAAAAAAAAAAAAAAAGATTTTTCTCTTAAAAGGGTAGATGATGAGAGAGTTGAGGGAGGAAAGAGAAAATGTAGGATGGCTCAGTGGCAGATAAGCTACAAACGGTGCTCCAGGAAATGAAAACTATTCCAAAGTACACCTCAATTTAGAACCTTTACAAGACTCTGGAATCTGTTTTTTCAGGAAAGCAGGATCCTTCCTTGTCCACACGGTGCTGGTTTTTCTTCCAGGTGTCTGTGGAGACAAGTCATTCCAGGAATCCATGAGCAACCCACACCTCCTTTTCCAGTTACCACCACTTATAATCTTTTGGAAAAGTCCCACAGAAAGATGGCTAAGGAAGCAGATGCCCCACAGGAGGCAGAGACCATGAGTGCTGGGGAGCCCAGAGGAAGAGGCACTACAAGTTTGGGGGGCCAGGGGAGACTAGCGAAGAGGCACTGAACTGGGCTTGGACCACGCAGAACTGACCTATTACAGGGAAGAACCTTCTACAATATTTTTTAAAAGGTCTGGAGAAATAAGAAACATCATTTTTAAGGAATCTGAAATTTGGATTAACACGAAGAGCAGGTTCAAATGGAGATTAACCACTCTAAGAACACAAATGATTATTATACAAAGCGTGATCGCTAACTTATCTTACGGCTCTCTCAGAGGTCAGGACCCTTCATTAACTCTGAGGACATCAGAGTCTGTCAAGGCCAGAATGGACCTCATGGGCGACACTACCCTCCACGCCAGACCCAGCCTCTGAATAGCCCAAGGCCCTATCCTGGGTTTTCAGCTTACTATTACAGTCCTCCCTGGAGATACTCTCATGGTTCCCCATTGTAGCCTGAACACAGTTTAACATTATATATTTGTGTGATTATTTCATTCATTAACTATTTGCCAAGACCCTACAAAGGGCCAGGCATGTATTAGAGCTCCTTTTTTTTTTTTTTTTTTTTTTTTTTTTTTGAGACAGAGTCTGGCTCTGCTACCAGGCTGCAGTGCAGTGGCTTGATCTTGGCTCACTGCAATCTCCGTCTCCTGGCTTCAAGCAATTCTCCTGCCTCAGCCTCCCAAGTAGGTGGGACTACTGGCACACGCCACCACACCCAGCTAATTTTTGTATTTTTAGTAGAGACAGGGTTTCACCATGTTGGCTAGGATGGTCTCCATCTCTTGACATTATGATCCGTCCACCTCAGCCTCCCAAAGTGCTAGGATTAGAGGTGTGAGCCAGTGCATCCAGCCTAGAGCTCCATCTTACATCTGTCTCATCATTTTTCATTCCTGCCTCTTCTACTAGTCAATAAGCCCTATAAGGACAGAGGCCGTGTCCACATTGCATATAATTATATCTCCAACCCCTGACCTAGAGCTTGGCATAGTAGGTACTCAGTAAATATATGCTGAATTAATGAAGTCCAACCTCCTTGTTTTAGAGTTGAGAATATAGAGCTTCTGAACAATCTGATGATGTGGGCAACCGCTAGAGAGTGACTTAAGACCCAAGGCTTCCTGAGGAATGGCACCAACAGTGAAGGTATTAAACACTGCTTTAGGGAAAATTAAAAGGCTCTGGAGCTAAACAGAGAGCACTACATGCCCATCCTAGCCCTGTCCCTGTAGTGGCTATCTGTGAACGGCTTCCCCAGCACTCATTTCCTCCTAGCAAACAATCTCTCCTTGATTATACTCCTGAAGGTGACACATGTCCTAGGTCCCATATCCTAGGTCAAGCTAAGTCATCGTGGCCAGTCCATTTCTCTGGCCACAGTGACTGGTTTAAGGCAAACACATGACTTCAGTCAATCTAGTCTTAGTGAATTTCATGACTTCTGCTTGTAATCCTGGGTCAAAGTTGCTGGCTCTTCCATGGTTGATGTGGCATTCATTCATAAGGCCTGAATCTTCTGAGGCTGTTTTTGTCACCATGAGTGAAGACAGCATGATGGTGAGGCCCACATACATAGGAAGGCAGAACCAAGACAGTCCTAGGACAAGGGAACAGATCCCTAATACCAACACGAATCCCTGGATCGAACCATACCTGAAACACACCCCATGGTTGGACTTCTCAGTCACAAAAACCAGTAAATTATCTTCGTTATTTGAATCAGTCTGGGGTAGGTCTTCTTTTACTTGCAACCGAAAGGATCCTAGTATATACAGTATTTTCCCATTATCTGCAGTTTCAGTTGCCTGCAGTCAATTTGTGGTCTGAAAATACTAAATGGAACGTAACCCCCTCAAATAAGGGGACACTACTGTATTAAGCATATGATTTTGAAAAAGTAAAAATGAAGATAACATTTACTTCAAAAGGATATCTTACAGATCAACAAGGGACAAGAAAGGGCCCAGCATAATGTCTGGCACTTAACAAGTCCTAAATAAATACTCTTTGCATCTTATGAAAGGATTCGCTAAGGGTTCCTTTAAATAATCTTTTCATCTAGTATATTAAAATATCTGTTCACAAATAATCCACAATATAGCAAAGCAGCCAGAGTAGCCAGAAATAAATACATAAAAAGGCTGACAGTCACTGATCGCCAAGGCTCCATCCAAAATGAAAACAAACATCTTGAAGTTACAATAAATGTCTACGTAGTAACATCTATCGGCTCACAGATTCACAGACTTTACTGTTGTATATATACACGCCTATACACAAAAATATAATGCGGTGAAAATTGAATTGTCACAAAACATTTCAAGAAGATACCCACTGTATAAAGGGGGATACTGTCAGGTGTGCTATCTATGGCTCATTCTCTTTCCATCTCAATCCCCTCCTCTCCCCTCCAACACACACGCGCGCGCGCGCGCGCACACACACACACGTACCTGAGCAAACAGTGTTCAATCCAGTGGGGCTGACCCTAGGTAGGCCATAGGATTGGGGAGTTGGAAGGGGTGGTTCCCTGGGCAGGATGGACCAGAGAAGATACACAGGCAGTGTCCTTGGGAGCATCATCCAGGGTCAAAGCCAGAAAAGTTAAACTGTCCAAAATCTACAAGGCAAATTCCAGGCCAGAAACAGAACAGGCCAAGAAAGTCGAGAGCAAGAAATAACAGAATGAGGAAGGAAAAGTGAAATTCAGCCAAGACAGTGGCCAATAATAGCAACAGTCAATACAGGAACTTTACTTGTGTTATCTCATTTAATTCTCATGAAAATCCGTGAAGCTATTATTCTTCCTATTTTTAATGTTGTTATGGAACCTTTTAAACATATACAAAAGTAGAGAGGGCAGTTCAATGAAACCTCATACCCCTAACACAGGTATAAAAATCATCTACTCGGGGTGACTCCTGATTACCTACCCACTTTTCACCACTGCCCATCACCCCCAGCCTCAAATGTAAGTCATCTCAGCAGCCCTGTGCAAAAATTTAAGTCAGTTTCTTATTCCGACTTTAGAAGTTCACAGCCTAGTTCCTGAAGCACATGAATCTCACCTCACCTGGGTAGTCATCCTCCTGATCTGTCACGAGCAGCGACCAGAGCAAACCTCAACGGAATAACAGAGCTGAGTTGGACTGGGGAAATACCTCCAGATCCCAGTGTGCCCCCACAAAGCATTAGGAACATATGAGCATGTCTTGGCTCTGTTACTGCCTGAACTCCCTGGTGATCTTCCCCACGAGTATATTAATTCTGCCTTTCCGCCTGGATCACGCATCCTGACCCAGTGAATCCCCTAAGACCCTTCGGGATCAAATCCAAACGCCGCCCTAGGCAGAAGGACCCATTGCATTCTGGCACATGTTTGTCTCTCAAGTCCCTCACCACTCCTAAAATTCCCACTACACTGGACTTCTCAGAGTTCCAAAGTCCAGGTCCTGGCTTCTGCAAGCATTTCCTCACCTTCTACCCTCTTCAACACCACCCACAGCAGTCCCAAAATGACCAGATGATGGTTAACACTTCTTCCCTTCCCTCCTTCAGAGAAAGCACCACTTGTCCATATTCTCATTACGCCCTGCACATGTCTACCTGCAAACCTCATTTTATGTGATCCGTTCTTAGGTCACTCCCAGTTGTACAGATCACTCTTTGAAGGCCAAGATGTTTATTCATATATTTAAAAAAAAAAAAAAAAAAAGTTTATTTATTTATTTAAGATGGCGTCTCACTCCGTCACCCAGACTGGAGTACAGTGGCACGATCTCGGCTCACTGCAACCTCTGCCTCCCAGGTTCAAGCAATTCTCCTGCCTCAGCCTCCCTAGTAGCTGGGATTACAGGACTCATCACCAAGCCCAGCTAATTTTTTGTAGTTTTAGTAGAGATGCAGTTTCACCATGTTGGCCAGGCTAGTCTCGAACTCCTGACCTCAGGTGATCCACCCACCTTGGCCTCCCAAAGTGCTGGGATTACAGGTGTGAGCCACTGTACCCAGCCTGTTTTATTTTTTATCTTTAATGGACCCCTGGAACACAGTGATGAGTTTGTTTGAATGTATTTATTGTAGTGTAAGTATTTACATGCATCTGCAAAATGAGCAGTTGGAGGTTTAGTAGTTAAGTCAAAATAGACTTTTAATCTTTTATTTCGGTCTCCTGTGCCTAAAAGGGGCCTGGATGTCATCAGTTAATGGTCTTCTGGCACATGGTATGTCTTCAGTTAATGTTTAATAAATAAAAGAAGCAAACAATAGGGTAGATGATGGCCAGAGAGACAGCAAGAAGCACTCCTTAAACATTACAAATCCCTCCCAATCAGTGCTTCATGCCAGGTAGATGCTCAATGTCCGAATGATTCACCCGAGATAATAAGCCCCTTGGGTTACCCACCCGGCCCCACCAGGCACTGGAACTACCTTCCTCTAGTTTCCAAGATGCCCACTAATTCCAGTGCTCAGGTATTTGGTAGACAAACCACACTCCCTCTGCTGATGCCCTTTCACAGTGATGCTGACTTTAACCACATTCTCCATCAGGCCCTTTTCTATTTTTTCTTTTTTTTTTTTTTTGAGATGGAGTTTTTTTGCTCTCATTGCCCAGGCTGGAGTGCAATGGTGTGATCTCGGCTCACCACAACCTCCATCTCCCAGGTTCAAGTGATTCTCCTGCCTCAGCCTCCCGAGTAGCTGGGATTACAGTATGAGCCACCACGCCCAGCTAATTTTTTTTTTTTAGTAGAGACGGGGTTTCTTCCATGTTAGTCAGGCTGGTCTCGAACTCCCGACCTCAGGTGATCCTCCCGCCTTGGCCTCCCAAAGTGCTAGGATTACAGACACGAGCCACCATGCCTGGCCACTTTTAGACCCTTGTCTTAATCTGCCTGTAGACCTCTAATCTCTGGAGTGGCCCCTCCCAGTGAAGGTACACTATCACTTCAATCATATATGCTGTCCTTTTCTGGACATGGGCCCACTGGGTGACAGATGTGTTGAGAATGCCACCATCACCACCATAAGGACTATTCACAGGCCTACGGGCCAAGGTTCCAATCCCACCCACCACTCAATGTTGGCACACACATGATTTACCATAACACGACAACCTGCTCCCACTCCCAATATCTTACCCGTATAAAAACGAAAATGCTTCCAAGAAAGCACGCCTCAATTCTATCAGCACTGCCTCAGATTTTCATTGCTTAAGCTCCCTGAAATGCCTGCTTCTAATTTGGCTAAGGGTGGAGAGGGATGAGCAGGGAGAGAAAAGTCATCAAATCTTTGCCTGCAAGTAAACTATGGTTTTTGCTGTGGTTGGCCCTGAAATTTAGACTCCATGGGTATTCTCCCTTTGCAAATCACAACTGAATCTCCTAAATCCCCTATCAGAAGTAAGCTACGGGATGCTCTGTACTTTAAGATCTTTTACATTGTATGTTTCTCTGAAGAATGGAGATGTTTTATTACGGTAATCAGCAGGTAATAAAGCACTTACCCTCTCTCCAAAGTAGATCAAATGGGATATACTTACCCCTAGATTTTTTTAAAGCATTTGTTCTTAGAAATGGTGACAATTTTTCAGAATGACAGTCCTAGGTTTATTGATTCACAAATGGCCTGGGTCTATCAAGTGGATATATACTTCCTCACATAAAAAGAGGTTAGAGGGGAGAATTTAACATATTAATTTACAGGTACAACTAGTTTTTTTTTTTTTTTTTTTTTTTTTTTTGCCTCCTAGAAAGTGCCCATTGAATCCTGTAGACTCAGAAATCAACCTAAAACCCCAAATCTAAAACCAAGGAGGAAGGATGTTTGAAAGGGGTCCTAGAGCCTACACAACAGGGACAGAATTTGTTTCTATAAGTACATATGTCCCGGAAATGAACTGTCTGCTGTACAACCTGGAAATAATTTATTCATCTGACACAGCTGAGTTCCAGTCTAATGCTTTAGGCTCTGAGCACTTGGGTAAATTATATTGCATTCAATGCAAAGTACTGATGACAATAGTTTGAAATGGTCCTGTAAGAATTAGGGCTAATGGGCCAGAAGTGTAGGTGCTTAATATCCAAGGGCCATTACTCTTGAGCTCTTGATGGAAGAATGGAGAGGATATTAGAATGGTAAAAACAAAGAAAAGGCTGGTGCTTTTGTATTTGTTTGTGAGTCTCACTCTGTTGCCCAGGCTCTGGAGTGCAGTGGTGCAATCTGAGCTCACTACAACCTCTGCCTCCCGGGTTCAAACAATTCTCCCACCTCAGCCTCTGAGTAGCTGGGGTTACAGGCGCCCGTCACCACGCCCAGCGAATTTTTGTATTTTTAGTAGAGACGGGGTTTCACCACATTGGCCAGGCTGGTCTCGAACTCCTGACCTCAAGCAATCCACCCGCCTTGGCCTCCCAAAGTGCTGCAATTACAGACGTGAGCCAACATGCCCGGCCAAGGCTGGTGCTCTTAACAGAGTGTGGGAGGTGGAGCACTGTGGCAGAATGAGGGAGTGGGCAAGACACCGAAGAGCCTCCTCAACACTATAAAAAGGATGCCCTGTTTAGATGCCTGAACCGGGCTACTGAGACCAGAAACTCCCCAGAGTACAGGAGCAGGGAAGTCAATCAGGTTTGAAGTTGCTAGAACTGCACCTCCCACCCCACCCTTAAAACAATCCTTTAACATTCTCATCCATCATCTCACCTCTTGGATAACCCTAACTTACACTGGCTGAGTAATCAAGACTGTGGGCAAAGAAAACTGAAAAGCTCAGCTGAGGGACTAAGCAAGTAAATCACTTCCTTCCTTGAGGCTCAGTTTCTTCATCCACAAAAAAGATCTGTTACATAAATATCAAATAAGATCATCTTTTTTACAGCGTTTTAGAAACTTTATGGCATTACTCCACTTTCTAGGAGCTGAGACCTCCAGGTAAGCTGGTTCGGCTTCTGGACTAAGTACTACTGAAGATTAGACCCCAACCCCCAAATATCAAGGAGCTGTCAGTCCTAGAGGTGAAAGTTTTCCTTGAACACCACCTCTTTAGAAAACACCTTTTTAAAACTACAATGACAGAGTGAGTTCTAGTGTCCAGCAGCACTTTGGGATGAATGTGGTTAACTAGAATTTATTGTATACTCTCAAGTACCTAGAAGAGTAGATTTTGAATGTTCCCAACACAAAGAAATGATAAATGTTTGAGGTGATTAATATGCTAATTATCCTGATTTGATAATGACACATGTATACACATATCAAAATATGACTCTGTATCCTATAAACATGTACAATTATTCCATGTCTACTAAAACTTTTAAAACAGTTTTTTAAAAATTACCATTAGAGCACTTATTCTTGTGAATAGCTCGGTCAGGAAAGCATCCTGCTGACTTTACAAAGCCCAAGCAGAGGGCATCCATCTCTTCCCTCATGCCCACAGATGATATCACATCGCACAGATGGCACATCTACCATCTACACTACACAGCACTGTTGAGACACCCTAGGGAGGACAGACAAAACACATGTGCTGTCAAGATCAGCAGGATTCCACTGCAGGTAGGCAAAAATACAAAAATTTATTAACAGCATTTAACCATCTCCAATAATCAACATGTACTACTTAGTCCTTTTCTTGGATTCCCTGTTTTCAAAAATGTACCCAAATTGGTGCCACAGAAGAAAAACCAAGATATCAGAAGCCCCTATGAACAGAAGGGAAGAGGGAATTGGCAAGACCTGTGACCTGTGACCTCTGACCTGGAAGTGAATGCCTTGGGAGAATCCTAGAGATTCCTTCTCAGGCCTGGCTGCCCATTAGCAACACCTGAGCAGCTTTAAAAAAGCCTAGGCCTGAGCATTTGTTGTAGCTGTAAAAGTTTCCTTGGTGATTCTACTGTGCAGCCAACACTGTAAACCACTAAACCACTGATTATGAGGGTCTCCAAACTACATGGCAAAGAAAGGCTAGGAAACAGTTTTGAAATTTATACTTATTATTTAAGATACTAGATTTCAGAAGTAATAACAATAACAGTAACAATAATAAATGTCAAAGGAAGGCTGAAAGTTTATTCCAAGGAGTAAAACTCCAAAAGTATATTTGTGAAAACTGGATGCTAGAAATGTTGAGAGCGGTAGCAGTCACAAGATTTTGTGCATTTGTCAAAAGTCTGAACTGTTCATACACACACACAAGAATTATTGTATGAAGATTTAAAATAAATTTAAAACATACCAGCCAGGCGCAGTGGCTTTCGCCTATAATCCCAGCACTTTGGGAGGCTGAGGCGGGCAGATCATGAGGTCAGGAGTTCGAGACCAGCCTGGTCAACGTGGTGAAACCCTGTCTCTACTAAAATACAAAAATTAGCCAGGCATGGTGGCACACACCTGTAATCCCATCTACTCAGGAGGCTGAGGCAGGAGAATTGCTTGAATCTGGGAGGCAGAGGTTGCAGTGAGCTGCGACTGCACCACTGCACTCCAGCCTGGGCAACAGAGCGAGATTCTGTCTCCAAAAAAAAAAAAAAAAATCAAGTTATCTAACCTAATAATACTCAATCTTGGCTAAAAATACTAGTATTGCCTGGAGAGTTTTGTTGTTGTTGTTGTTTTTGTTTGTTTGTTTTAAGACAGACAGGATCTCACTGTCTCAAATTCCTGGGCTCAAGCAATCCTCCTGCCTCAGCCTCCCAAGTGACCGGGACCACACCACTGCCATAGATCACCTAGGGAGGTTTTAAAAATCCTGACGCATAGGCTGTACCCCAGATCAATTACATCAGGATCTGGGGGTGGTGAGAAGGTTTCTGAGTTTTGGAAGTGCCCCAGTGGCACCTGAGTGCCAGGTGATTCCCATGGTCAGCCTTGTCTAATTTCCTGTAGAACAGGAGGAAGAACAACAGCAAAAGTGTGCTTAACACACAACTAACCCAAAGGAATGTGGCTCCCCAACAGTAAAAAGGCATCTAATCTACTTTCTACTCACCCAGGGAAGTTCACTAAAATCTACCCGTTTCCAAAATGATACCCTACCTAGCAGTGAATAAGGCAGACAAAGCCTGTGCCCTCACAGGGCTTAGACAGAGCAAAGGCCCAGAGCTGCAGGACTTCCCTGAAGTCGCATGCCACTTAGGGGCAGAGCCAGGATCAGAACCCACATCTCCTAATTCCGTGTAGAGAAGCAGAAAAAATAGAGGCAACTGCCTCAGAGTACTGTGAAATATATATTTGGTCTTCTTCCCAGTTTCCTGACAGATAGCTCTTAATGCACTGGGGATCTTCCAGAGTGATAACAGTGCCTTCTGTGTGCTAATGAGATGACTGATGACTGGGGGCCCCTAGACAGCTTCAGGATGGGGGCTGGTCACAAGACCCGATGAGAAGGTTGGGACGGATTTTAGGCCCACTCCCCATCTCAGAGAGGGGAGCAGAGCTGAAGGTTGACTTGATCACCAACGGCAAATGATTTAACCAATAACTCCTACTTAACAACGCTTCCATAAAAACTCAAATGGACTGGGTTCTGGGAGCTTCCAGATAGTGAAACACATGCAGGTTCGTGGAGGGTGGTGCATCCACCCCGGAGTGGGCATGGACGCTCTAAGCTCCTTCTCCCATACCTTACCCTATGCATCTTTTCCATCATGTTTCCCTAAGTTCTGTGGGCTGCTCTAGCAAATTACTTGAATCCGAAAAGGGTGTCATGGGAACCCCCACCACATAGCCTGTCAGTCAGCAGCTCAGGCCACAATCTGTGCTGGCCACTGGCATCTCAAGTGGAGAGCAGTCTTGTGGGACTCAGCCATCAACCTGTGGGGCCTGACACTATCTCTAGACAGTGTCAAAATAGAATTGAATTAGAGGATACCCAGCTGGTGCCTGCAGGAGAACCAATCCCCTGGAGAATTGTTTGGTGGGTATGTGGGGAGAAATTCCCACACATCCTTGTGACCAGAGGTCACAAAGTAGTCTGTGTTGAGTGTTGTTAAGAGGATATTAGGAGAAACTGATTTGTTTGTTTCCTATATCCTTGCATGCCTCCATCAAAATAACAATTATTATCTCCAAGAAAAGAACTCACCAAAAAACAAGTTAGCTTCTATGTATCGAATTATGAAACCTGGGAATCAGAAATCTCATTCTCATAAACCTCTACTCTCCAAGCAAAGCAGCATTGCTAGGTCATATTGGCCCACACAGGGTGTACAGATAACTATTTATTGGAGGTCTCAGGACAGGATGAACAATAAACATGTGTTACCAGGAAAAATATCTTGACCACCGGCATTACCTCATACTGAACTCCTTCCTTTGGTACTTTCAAAAATCTGTTCCATTGGTAAGCCTCCTGATTTGTTCAAAATTTATTTGCTCTGATATATTTTGGTGACCATCCAATTACTGCTGTTCCTTACTTCTTTCCAATCTTATAAACTACTGTCTGGTTGGAATGCTGACACTTGTCCAGTGAGGTGCTTTATCCCATTCAATTGTATTGTCCCTGTCATACAACGAAGAAACAGCTTCAGCAAAGTAATGAGTAAACAAAGTCACACAAGGTAGCACAGCTTGAAACGGCGGAGCCAGGCTTTAAATATAGGTTAATCTGTCTGACTCTTAATCCTTTGCTACGCAAAGTGAGGTCCCTGGATAATAAGGTCCCTACCTGGGAGTCTGTTGGAAATGCAGATCCTCAGGCTCCTACTGGATCTGCTGAATCAGAATCCACATCGTAACCCCTGGTAACTGATATTCACAATAACATTTGGAAGTACTGGAGTAACCCCTATCCCAGAGCCAAGTGACTGCTTCTTGTTAATTAAGACAATGGGCAACCATCTGTGGCTTACACCATAAGCAAACAGCAGCCAATCACCTGAGCCTGAAAGCTACCAGATGGGATGCATGTTACACCACAGACTCAGTAATCCACAGGGCTTGCTGGATGGGGCCCTTCTACACAGCTGCCCACAGGTTGCTGGACAGAAAGACCAACTTCTCTCCTTTGCCAAAGCACCAGGGAAGTCTACAGGCCTGATCCTAGCATCTGCTAACACCAAGAAAGACATCTAAATACCTGCCACCATAATTCAAACCCTCCTGGCACTTTTTTATGGGGAGTAAATTTCACTCTTTAAGTAACCAATGAGGTGAGAAAGAACAACACAATTACTCTCAGAACAAAAAGCAGCTAATCCTCTTAGTGTCTGTCTGCTTCTCTCTCCTATACAGATGTGCTTATCTATTATTATATATATTTATCATGGTCCTTAGAGTCTAAAAACCTGAACTAGGGCTCTTACAACTAAACATAAGATAGAAACAGACGGATTACTGTTGAGGGAGGGGATTAGGGGATGGGGGAGCCATCACGGAAAATGTCTCCCAGACCAGCTTTCCCGGACTCTAACTTAAGACTCTCAAAGTGTGGAACGTGGGCTACCTGCCTGAGAATCACTGAAGATGATCCCATTCCTGGGCCCAAGAATCCACTCTTTTTTTTTTTTTTGAGACAGTCTCACTCTGTCACCCAGGCTGGAGTGCAGTGGTGCGATCTCGGCTCACTGCAATCTCCGCCTCCTGGTTCAAGTGATTCTCCTGCTTCAGCCCCCCAAGTAGCTGGAATTACATGCAGGCACCACCACGCCTGGCTATTTTTTGTATTTTTAGTAGATACAGGGTTTCACAACGTTGGCCAGGTTGGTCTCGAACTCCTGACCTCAAGTGATGTGCCTGCCTCGGCCTCCCAAAGTGCTGGGATTACAGGCGTGAACCATCATGCTTGGCCTAGAATCCACGTTTAAAAACCCCTTCCCCATGAATTCTTGCACACATAAAAATTTGAAGCTAACTGCCATCTGATCTAGGCACATAGTTACATGAGAACTGTCAGACTCAGTACTTAATCTTCATAACTGTGGGGCATCTCGTTTCCCACTGCTCTGAGGTAGAACTGATTGGGGAAGTGGAATCCTTACCCAAGGTCACACAGCAGGTAAGTGACTATGTGGCTAAAACACCATAGTTGAGGCCCTTTCAACAGACTGTGGAAGCAAATTCACAAAAACCAAACAAACAGAGAGGCATGATTTTGTTGCTAAATCACCTATTGCCACATGAAGCAAGAGCAATGCTTTTCTAAAAACGTAAGGTCTGGTCTCTCTTGCAAGAGTATTGCAGGGACTGTTATGGGTCGCACTTCCAGGACGGGACTGTGGCTGCCAACAGGGACAGCGGGCAGCATGTCGTAAAGGGCTCTGGAGAGCAGCTGGCTGCTTGCTGGGTCTGGGAACCAGATACAATCCAATGGCGTGATGAAAGTTCATGAACTTTCAGTAAATTCAAATTATTCCCAGTAATACTAGATGCAGTGGCTCACACCTGTAATCCCAGCACTTCGGGAGACCAAGGCGGGCAGATTGCTTGAAGTCATGAGTTCAAGACTAGCCTGGGCAACATAGCAAGACATCGCCTCTACTAAAAAAAAAAAAAAGAAAAAAAAAAAAGAAAATGCAAACCCCACCACATTAAGCATGGTGGCACGTATCTGTGGTCCCAGCTACTCAGGGGGCCAAGATGGGAGGATTGCTTGAGCCAGGGAAGTCAAGGCTATAGTGAACCTTGTTTGCCCCTTTGCATCCCAGCCTGAGTGACAAAGTGAGTACTTGTGTCACCAAAAAAAAGAAAGAAAAGAGAAAAAGAAAAAAGTAAAAAAACAAAAAAATAATTCTTCCCAGTAAGTGATATTTGAAGCAGTTCAGATTCTTCTTTCCACGATGGATCACATATCACTTGGGGGTCACCCACACTTACAACAAGACAATGATTCCCAAACAGACGGCTTCAGGAGGCTCACCCGAGGCTCTAAAAACAGACTTCTAGCCCATCCCTCTTAGAGATAATGATTTGGGGATGAACATCACATCCATAATAGTATTAGGGGGGAAAAAAACTCCCATGTTTTCAAGTTGAGTGGGGAAGGCCCAAGTATAATACAAAAACTAGAAGTCACAGAAGACAAGATGGATACATTCCACTGAATTAAACTTAAAATTTTTTATTTTAAATCCTAAATTGACAAATTACAACTATATTTATGGGGTACACGTGAGGTCATGAACACAATGTGGAATAATTAAATCAGGCTAACATATTCAATAACTCAAATATTTATTTTTATGAGAATATCTGAAGTTTACTCTGAGATTTTGAAACATCCAATATGTTCTTATTTACTATAGTCACTTCATCACACTGTGCAATATACCTAACGCATATAAAAAAAAAAAAAAAGACATTCCTCTAATTGAGCCTTTGTACCCTTTGACCATCATCTCCCCAACCAGCCCAGCCCCTGGTAACCACCATTCTACTTTGTTTCTATGAGATCAACTTTTTTAGATTCCACATGTAAGTGAGAACACATGGTACTTGTTTTTCTGTACCTGGTTTATTTCAAGTTAACATAATGCTCTCCAATTCGACCCACATTTTTGCAAATGACCAATTTCTTTGTTAAGGCTGAATAGTATTCCATTGTGAATATATACCACATTTTCTTTTTTTTTTTTTTTTTTGAGACGGAGTCTCGCTCTGTCACCCAGGCTGGAGTGCAGTGGCTCGATCTCCGCTCACTGCAAGCTCCACCTCCTGGGTTCACGCCATTCTCCTGCCTCAGCCTCCTGAGTAGCTGGGACTACAGGCGCCCGCCACCACGCCCAGCTAATTTTTTGTATTTTTAGTAGGGACGGGGTTTCACCGTGTTAACCAGGATGGTCTCGATCTCCTGACCTCGTAATCCACCCGCCTCGGCCTCCCAAAGTGCTGAGATTACAGGCGTGAGCCACCGCGCCCGGCCCACATTTTCCTTATCTATTCATCTGTTGATGGGACTTAAGTTGATCCTGTAACTTTGTGAATGGCGCTGTGAACGGCGCTGCAATGAATGTGAGAGTACAGAGACCTTCTCCACAAACTGACTTCAAATCTTCTGGGGAAACACCCAAAAGTGGGAATATTAGATCTAAATCTAATAAAAAATCTGAATGGTAATACATACTATAAAGACAAATGATATAAGAAAAATTATTCACGACTAAAACAATGGACTAACTTAATTAAGAGCTCTAACAAATGAACAATAGACCCAACACCACCTAATAGGAAAAAAAGGCACAGAAGTATGAATAATTGTTAGAAAAGAAAATAGGACAGTTCTTCATCAAGCAAGTGAAAAAACGTTCAACTCCACTTAGAGAAATGCAAAATAAAAAAAGATACTATTTTTCATGTGTCAGAAAGACAAAGATCAGAAAGTACAACAGTGTAGGTAACAGAAGTCCTGGGAACAGAACTTCTCTTACATCTTTTCTCCAAGAAGAAAAATTAGGCAATGCCTATCCATTTTTTAAATTTGCATTTCTAGGGCCGGGCGTGGTGGCTCACGCCTGTAATCCCAGCACTTTGGGAGGTTGAGGCAGGCGGATCACAAGCTCAGGAGTTCAAGACCAGCCTGGCCAACATAGTGAAACCCTGTCTCTACTAAAAATACAAAAATTAGCCGCGCATGGTGGTACGTGCCTGTAATCCCAGCTACTCGGGAGGCTGGGGCAGGAAAATTGCTTGAACCCGGAAGGCAGAGGTAGTGGTGAGCTGAGATTGCACCACTGCACTCTAGCCTGGGCAATAGAGCGAGACTCCATCTTTTAAAAAAATAATAAATTAGTTAATTAATTTATAATCCTTTGACCCAAAAATTCTTCTTTTAGGAATTTCTCCTAAATATAAATTCACAAATATGCAAAATGTTATTTGTTCATGAATATTCATTAAGAATAACAAAATATTTATTTATTTTTTGAGATAGAGTCTCACCCTGTCACCCAGGCTGGAGTGCAGTGGTGCAATCTCAGCTCACTGCAACCTGCACCTCTTGGGTCCAAGCAATTCTCACGCCTCAGCCTCCCAAGTAGCTACGACTACAGGCGCAAGCCACCATGCTCGGCTAATTTTTGTATTTTTAGTAGAGAAGGTGTTTCACCATATTGGTCAGGCTGGTCTCGAACTCCTGACCTCAGGTGATCCGCCCCACTCAGCCTCCCAAAGTGCAGGGATTACAGGCGTGAGCCATCGCGCCTGACCTAATACCAAACATCAGAGACCAAAGTAATGTCCATCAACAGGGAACTGGGCAAATAAGTTACAGTGCACCCGAATGATAGAATACTATGCAGCCATTTTTTAAATCCCCTGAACCAGAAGTCCTGTATTTACTTATGTGCAAAGATCTCCAAAATACAGAGCAAAATACTGAAAAGTAAATGTGGTATACTATCACTTGTGCTTAAAAATACACACATAAACCATGAGGGAAGATTCCTTGCAAGGAAAGAAACTGTTACCTGAGAGACAGAGGTAGGAGTTATAATTATTTTCCCTACTTATCTGCCCTCTGTGGATGTACTGTTCTATTTTTTTTAAGTAAGAGAAAAAAATAAGAAAAAACAAGAGAGGCAAGGAAGGGGCAGGGATAGGAGATGGGATGGAGCAGGAGGGACCACCTGAGTATAAAGTTGCAGTAAGAGTTCTCCCTGTTTCTCTCTTCAATAGTTACTTTATAGTAGACGATAGAAGTCCTAAAAAGACTGGGCGCAGTGGCTCACACCTGTAATACCAACACAAGACCAAGGTGGGAAGATTGCCTGAGCCCAGGAGTTCGAGACCAGCCCTGGCAACACAGACCCGGTCTCTACAAAAAAAAATTTTTTTTAAATTAGCCGGGCATGGTGGTGCACACCTGTAGTCCCAGCTATTCAGTATGCTGAGGTGAGAGGGTCAACTGAGCCCGGGAAGTCGAGGCTGCAGGGAGCCATGATCATGCCACCACACTCCAGCCTGGGCAACAGAGCAAAACTGTCTTGAAAAGAAAAAAAAAGCCCTGTAAATGTTACTTCAGCCTCAGTAATTCCACTTCTGATAATCCATCCCCAAATACTAATAAAACTTTATATGAAAAGACTCCATCAAAGCATCACTTATGAGTAAAAAGTTGAAATAACCAGTGCAATGTGTGTTTTAAGGATGTTCAGTTCTGCTGTAGAGAACAAGACAACAAAACCAAATGGGACAGATGAAACGCCTAAGGTGTGTGGAGTACAGAAAGTAAACAAGCACACACCTGAGAGACACCAGCCATAGATGAAGCCAGAAGAGCATTTGCAGTCTGAACACCGATTGGAAGGCATAGAAAAACCAAGTGGTGGCTTAGTCTTCATCGACATCCAAGATCAGCCACCCACTGGTGACATTCTGACCCGCCTTGTTTGCCTGAGACATGCAAAAAGAAAAAAAAAGGTTCTGGACACACTCATGAAGGGCTGTCGATAAGTGATACCTTTGCCAGACATAGCCCCTGCATTTCTCCAATAGAGGAGGTATGTGGGCTCCTGGCACCTTCTGTCTCTTGAGTCGCCTTGCTCATTCTCAGATCTTGGCCCTCATGACCATGCCACTGGTATGGAATGGTGTGTGGCAGACACAGAGTCTGGATATGCACTGCCCAAGCCAGCATACAAGCAGTGTGGTCCATCTACCCTGGTGGAGCTAAGTTTGTTTAACTACTCCATCTCCTTCCTCTTGCTTCTCCTTGTGTGCTTAAATTCACTTAATAAATGGAATGATTCAATCACCTTAATCTGATCTGTAAGCCTTTCTGTTAGTGACTTCTGGGATAGTGTCCTTGGAGGCTACCACAGCATTAAGATAATTTCCCACCATGACAAATATAGGAAATGATTACATAAGTTTTGACATATCCATATAACAAATTATCAATTTAAAATATATTTTGGCGGCTGGGCGCGGTGGCTCAAGCCTGTAATCCCAGCACTTTGGGAGGCCGAGACGGGTGGATCACGAGGTCAGGAGATCGAGACCATCCTGGTGAACACAGTGAAACCCCGTCTCTACTAAAACTACAAAAAAACTAGCTGGGCGAGGTGGCGGGCGCCTGTAGTCCCAGCTACTCGGGAGGCTGAGGCAGGAGAATGGCGTGAACCCGGGAGGCGGAGCTTGCAGTGAGCTGAGATCCGGCCACTGCACTCCAGCCTGGGCGACAGAGCGAGACTCCGTCTCAAAAAAAAAAAAAAAAAAAATATATATATATATATATATATTGGCTTCAGTAACCTCATAAGCTTTCTCAATATTTGAAAAATATAAAATTGAACAGAATGTAAACTATATAAAAATAAACCAATTTTAATGAAAAAAAGTATATGCATATATCCATCTATTTTTAAAACTAAGAAAACACACTAAAATGTTAACACTGGTTATCTCCAAGGTAACTCATATATTCATATGATTTTTAAAGTATTTTTTATACTTTCCACATGTATTTTTATAATCTGGAAAAGTCAAACTTTTTTTTTTTTTTTTTTGAGACGACGTCTCGCTCTGTCGCCTACGCTAGAGTGCAGTGGTGCGATCTCGGCTTACGGCAAGCTCCGCCTCCCAGGTTCACACCATTCTCCTGCCTCACCCTCCCAAGTAGCTGGGACTACAGGTGCCCACCACCACACCCAGCTAATTTTTTGTATTTTAATAGAGACAGGGTTTCACCGTGTTAGCCAGTATGGTCTCAATCTCCTGACCTCGTGATCCACCCGCCTCGGCCTCCCAAAGTGCTGGGATTACAGGCGTGACCCACAGCGCGTGGCCACTTTTAAATATACACAGAGAAAAGACTAGGAGGAAATCTATCTTAATGGTTAGTGGCTATAGGATTCAGAGTAACTACTTTATTCTTCCGCTTTCACAGTACTTTCAGTAATGGTCATCTTGTACTTTTACCATCACAAAGGCATTTTTCCCCTTGAGACAAAGAGGCTGGCAGTAGATAAGATCTACCAGCTAAAAGCCCAGCCCTGGAATTGAGAGTTAAAGCCTTAACTGTATACAGTCTGAATTGTGCATGCATTCCCAGCTGAAGTAAAATCTGTCAAACAAGTTTACTTGTTTTGCTGCAGGAATGAGATGAAAGATGTTTCCTGTAAAATTTCCAAGCCATGTCCATCTTTGAGAATGACTGAAGACTACTTCTAAGGCTATGAGGTCATCATTTTTGCCTGTGACATACTGCTGTCACCAGCATGAGAGGCCTGGGATCCTCCTGCCTTGCTCAAACACCTCCACCCAACAGCGGGTGATAAACCAGGTGGGCTTTTCATTGCACAGGGTTTGCTTTAGCATAATACAGCTAATGGTTTCCTGATGCAGAGGCACTGGGAATTTTATCCCTCAGCAATACATGGATAAAGGTCCCAGCTCAGCCAGCCAAGAAACCCACAAGGAAACCCAGCATATATCTCATAGAAGCCACATCTGACTCATCATCATCACCACCTTAAATGATCCCTGAGGAGTCCAAAGAAGACTTGAGATTTTGACACCAAACACCTGACACTGTTTCTCTAATCCCATTGGCTATGGTATACACTCCTCACCTACAATCTCAAAATCCAACCCATCCCTGAAGGCACATGTCTCAACAATTTAACCCTTGGAGGCCTTCCCAAGCATCAAAAGGAAACTCAACATTGTGTCTCTTTGGTAGCACATGTGCCTGTCTATACATTCATGTATGTATACTGTAAATCGACATCTATACATACAGACTCTACAGACTGCAGATTGGTGTATGTGCACACATGCTACAATACCAAAACATACACCTCACTTTTGTGAATGCTATTGCTTCACTCTCCAAGTATTCATGGCTTGTCTGTGGGCACGTAGGATAAGGTCCCTGAGAACAGGGGCTGGCATCTATAACCCCTACATTACCTCTCACATGGAAATACAGAACATTTCCGAACTTCCAAACAGAAATAAAGATCACTTGGGATAGGGTCTAAGGGAGATCCTTTGGGCCAGCATCTAAAGCTGACAGAGAAAACATGAGATTTTAAATGTTTGCTTCTGTTTGAAAGTAGAGCACCTTTAAGATTTCCGAGGGTCCTGCCCAGCAGAGAATGTCTCTTGACCTGCTGAGGGAAGGGCCCCTGAGATGACTGTAACTAACCGGGCCTTCCAAACCAGGGGCCTGGATTGGCTCGTGGTGCTGCCTTCAGTGGGGCTCAAAAGGGACTGTGAGGAGATGCAGAAGCAAAGCTCCAGGGACGCACACCGTTGAGTCACAGTGCACAAGAATGATGGCTGTATGAGTTCATACGGTTTCATTCAGAGGAAATGCACCAATGTTTTCATCACCATTAGAAAGGAAATAATGACCAGCCTGGCCAACATGGCGAAACCCTGTCTCTACTAAAAATAAAAAATTAGCCGGGCGTGGTGGCGCACGCCTGTAATCCCAGCTACTCGGGAGGCTGAGGCAAGAGAATCACTTGAACGTGGGAGGCAGAGGTTGTGGTGAGTTTGTTAATTGAGTATATAACATATAAGAAAAAATAATAAATGTATAATCTACATGACCAACCACATCATTGCCTCCTCCAAGCCATCCCCCTCCAAGCCACCCCCCTCCAAGCCACCAGCACTATTCACACAAAACTGAAGTCTTTAATCTACCCTTCTTCCTGCATCCCTTGCAGGAGTTCTCACTGGTGGCAGAGTTATAGATTCCACAGCACACTGCCAGGAGCTCTGACAGACTGCCAGAATTCCTCAGCAAAATGCATGAGGGCCACACTGACTAAGGAGGCCTGAGCTAGAAGCAGGGGTGCAGTGTGGGCGGTGGGGGGAACAGGTGAGGGCAGCATCCAGCTCCTGTCTCCTGATCCATCCAGTCTCCTGATCCCTTACACTACCTTAAGGGATCTTACAGACAGAATGGCCCACAAGTCTAAGCAAATGCCCTACTTTCTGTAAGGTATCCAGAACCCTGTTACTGAAGGAGTAATAAAAGGGAACAAAGTGGAGGAAACCAACACTGACAAGAAAAGGGTGACTGCAGTTATGTTTTCACCAATTTCTGATACCCAAGAAAAAGACCAAACTAAATTCCAACATTACCACAGAAAAGACATTGCACTAACCTCACACATTGTTCTGCCAATGGTCAGAGAAAATATGATTGGAGAAGGTGGGGTATGGTGGCCCCTAGGGGACGAGTGAATGACCCCATTTCAGAAGTGAACAGCAGGATGTACTCAATAAATTTCAGCAGAACCAAGCTGCATAAATCTGTATGCGCAAGTTAATCCCATGCTGGTTTTAAATCATCTCAAAGAGATTGGTATATATTTCAGGGAGATCTGAGAACATTTTATACATCACCCTCATTTTGTTGAAGATGACACCTTGCCTGAGGACACAGGGAGGGCCTTAGCAAATTAATAAACTGATATAACATATGTGAGAGGCAGTGACCACAGGGCTCTGAGTAGGAGGGTAAGATCTGCAGCTATAAGGCACAGAGAAGAAACCATGTGACCTTGGGCAAGTGCCTTACAGTCACCATGTAACATTGGACCACAACAGTGTTCTCAAAAGGAGGTTGTGAAATGAATTCATGTGCAGAGATGCTATCATGATGACTATGAGGATCAGCTCCACCATGTTGCTCTTGTCCTATTTAGCTAACTTTGACTCAAGGTAAATCATTCTAACTTTATGGGCCTTTTTCCCCTGAGTGCAAAATGAAAGAAGGAAAATCGTTTCCAACTTCAAAATCCTTTGAATCGAAGTTCTTCTTCTATCCATGTGCTGGGGAAACTCATCACGGACAAGGGATACCAACTGGAACTTCCAGCTCCTACCACAGTTTCTCAAACATCTGTAAGAATGAATAAAAGCAAGCATAGAATGCATGTATGAGGCAGCCCAACTGATTCTGAATTCTAAAGCTGTGAATGTGAATGAATGAAGCTGCAGATGACAACTTCAATATGTATATCATTTACCGACATTTACTATATGCCAAAACAGGGCCCCTTAAAGTTCATGGTGGTTTCATCTACTCCTTCTGAGGCTACTTCAAGGTAGGGATCTGAAGTCCTGTCCGAGGCTCAGAGAGGAGAAACGACAGGCTTTTGTCCCAGGAGACACAATCCATGCCTAAATTAGGCAGGTCCATGCCTAAATTGCTTCCTACACACACAAGCACACACCTGCAAGATCCTCTAAGAATGAGAATTGTTAAATTGTTACGTTAACAGAAAAACTCAGAGTATAAAATCTGCTGTTGACAAAGCTTCTATTCACAGCTTTGCGAAAGCTGATGATTTTAGTTTATGAAGCAATAAGACAGTTTTATTTCCCAGCATTGAAAAGGCTATGTTATCAGGGCACAGGAATGCTGGAATAGACCAGAATTCCCATACACAAAAAATTTCAGCTGGTCTTCAGGGCTCTTCCTCCTAAGAAAATGGAAGGACTGGGATTTATGTTTACAAAATGCCTAACTGGGAAGCAGAGTGGTTCCCACAAACCACCTTTCACCCCAGGTCCCTCAAAAGGAAATAGGAGCAGCATCTAATCCTAGTAACCCAGGATAAAGTTGCTTTGCTCAGATTGCTCTGTTTTGGGTTAGCTCCCCAAGACTGAGCTCTTCCCAGCTGGGATTGGTATGTTCAATATGGGAAAGGAATAAAGAATATCTTGCATCCATACAGCGCTGCGCAATTTAGTTGCCTTTTGTCTTTAATTTCTAACTTAATTGGTTTTGTTTTTTTAAGTGGCCCACACAATACTGACTGTTTAACATTTATTGAGGTGTGTCCACTGTCACTTTTCATAAATGTACCACATGTTTTAAAAATATGTACTTTCCAAGTTATGAGAGTTGTGCTCTATGTGTGTCCACTAGATCAAGCTAGTTATTCTCTACCTTTATTATTTATTTTTTTGCCCATTTGACGTATCAATTACTGGGATAAATTCTCCCACTTAAACCAATGGATTTGTGAACTTTTCCCTCTGAGATTCAGCCAACTTCTTCTCCCTATATATATCCTTATATAAAGTACATACAACATAGTTAGCATAGTGTTCAGCTCTGAAGATGCTAGCTGCTAATAAAATGGTCCTGGACTTGTCTAAGGTCACAGAGCTATTCGCTAGCATAGAAGTAAAGCCCTCTGACCCCCTTCTCTTAATCAGCAAGCAGGATGGGGTGGAAGGGAAGGCAAGTTTGTAGAAAGTATTTATTCCACAACTTTATGGTTAGAGAAGTATAGGAGAACACCACCATGTCCATACCTCACTGAGAATCTTAAGTCATATGTCAGCTAAACATTTTATCTTCCCCAACTTAATTGCCCAGTTTAACTCATTCTCCCTGGAATTTATCTCCCCTTGTTGCTGGCTTCAGGGCTCTGTACGAATAGCTGTACCATGATGCACTTTATATAAACTTCTGGTCCTGAGAAATATTTGGCATATTCAAGGCAGGCAAGAGTTGTATCTAAACTACAGATAACCTTTGAGGACTTATCCCAGCCCTAGGATCCATACAATTGTCGGGGGTGGGGAGAGGGAAGTGAGTGAGTGTGAGTGTGTGTGAAATTGTGTGTGTGTGTGTGTGTAAGCCACACTCAGGGCAGACCACTCATTTCATTAGCAGCTTCCAAATCCTCTGTAACATTCTCCCACATCCCAGCGGGTGAGTGAATCTTTGTCAAAGTCAAAGTTAATTGCACATGAGAGAGAGAAGAGGCAATTTTCTCCTCTGGTTTTTGAACTCTGAAATTGATGCCTGGGAGTCGTTCTGTCCTCAAAATGTCAGCTGCAGGGCAGAAAAAAATACAACAAGAAAAGGCAGAATAAACCAGCAAGAAAACCTGCCAAACAGAAGAACATTCTTAGAAAGCCTCGGGTTAACAAGTCACAAATCTGCTTTTTTAAAAAACTACAACAAGGAAATATCCACCTCTATTGAAAAGCAACTTCTGTGACAAGATTTTCAGCTACAAGTTCATCAGAAACTGGTAACTGCAAAAAGCTCACAGGGTACTTGGTCTAGCAGCCAGGATTCAGCACAGACCTATCCATATGCCACTTGTGCCAATGCTTCAGCAAGCTGACCCGTATTTCATCCACGAGAATGGACCACCACTGCCAAAACTTTATTCAGAAACCAATCCTGGATGAAGTATAGAAACCAACCAACTGTAGTTTGTCAAACCACCCCCAATGTTTTTTAAAGGATTTACTGACACAGATTCTCTTTTTTGTTTCTTGGTATCTTCCCTCTAAAATAGAAGAGGGATTATTTCAAGCTGTGGACACATCCTGCTTTCTTTGGTCCTTGAGGGTCTCACCACATGTCAAAGAGCTGAGCATCAACCCCTTGAGTCATGCATCCACACTGCGAACCAAAAATAAAGCCCTAAGCCCCTCCACCAACTGAACAGACTTCCTCTTGGCCAAGAGGACGCCAGAAAAACCTGAAAAAACTGAATTTCTGATGGGAAGGGAGGTTGGACACGCCTCTTTATACCAACTCCCTTTTGGAGTTTAGGCAAAACTGACCAGCATTAACATTAAAATAGAGATCAAAGACTGACAAAACAGACTCTTTGCGGCAATAAGATACCAAATTCCAACCCGACTCTGGTATAGCATCACATGGCAGAGAGCAGACGCTGAGGAAATGGAAATATTTTACCCAAAAATATATTTCTTTGACATATATTGAAATGGCCCTGCAAAGCCATCTTTCATGGGAGAAATCTGCACGGGAAAATCTCCATTTGCATGGAGGAATCTCCATTGATGCAGCCAGGCCTTTCCAGGATCTAGGAGAGATTAACTGAGTCTAACATCTTTTAAGGTCAGAAAAGAGACATTTACCATCTCTCTCTGAAGGCTGCTAACTGGAGGCTTCACCTACATAACAAAACAAGAACCTTGGCCCTCACAACCCCCCTCATCCTAACTCCGGCATATCTTTCTACTTACTTCAAGTCTTTAGACAAAGCTTAACTCTTTCAACCAACTGCCAATCAGAAAATCTTTGAATCCACCTATGACCTGTAACCTGCCCCCCAACTGTCTCCCTAAACTCCACTGCCTCAGGCACACTTCCTCAGGACCCCCTGAGACTGTTCCCAGGCCATGGTCACTCATATCGGCTCAGAATAAACCTCTTTCAATATTTTACAGAGTTAGGTTTTTTGGTTAACACCCTAACCCTACTCCAGGGCTTTCCCCCGTACCCCCCACCCTCATGGCCTGCAGCCCCAGTCATTCTCCGCTCCCCTCAACAGCACTGCATAGATGTCAAAAATTCAGCCATAGAGGAGAAAGAGAAGGGTGGGATGTGATCTACAATTCACCAAAAAACTATTCTTATGATCGTCTTTCCCTTCAAGCTTCAGGTTTCCAGTTTAAGCATGTTTGGCCCAGAAGTCAAGGGACCAGACACACGCCCCTGTCAATCTATGGGAGGGACAAAGGAATGACACTGCAAGAAGAAAAAAAGAAAGTGAAAAGTTGAAGTACTATACTCTCCTTACTTCCACCCAAGCCAACAGCAAGCAGTGGTGTGCTTTTTGCACCTCTAATTTAACCATTCACCCTGGCAAGGACTAAGTATGTAAGGAGTTAAACACACACTCCTTTCAAAAATTTAACAAGTACATAAAAATCAAAAGGTCCTTTAAAAATCAAAAGGCCCTTACTCAGTTTAAAAACAACTGAGTAAGAACGCAAAGATAACCGTCAGAGATTATTTTTTAAATTGCTCTCCCTCAAGAGATAGAACTTCTAAAACAGATACACACTTTAAAAAAATAAACAACTATTAAGTGAGTAATACTGGACCTCCTAAATCTGCAATATGATGCTACTTTTTCCACTTAACAACATATATGGTTATCTTTCCAACCACCTCCTTGGTCTCTATGCTGTAGTTATGTTTCCTGTTTGGAAGAAATAAGAAAAGGTTGATTTAGGGTCCTGTTGCCAACAGAGGGGTAGATATAACAAAACCTGTTCACAATTCTGTATTCCCCACACATTCAACATGAAAGCTATCAAGGTTATCTTTTCTAACCCCTGAGAGAAAGGCTGTATGCCTGTGCATATATGTACACTTACACACATGTAGACATTACTCAGCTCTGTGCCTTCAACAAACTTCAGGGGTAAATTGCAGGCTCTTCTAAGAAGCACAGAGATGGAAATGTGCCATTTTCCATCAGAAGTAACAATAAACACAACTTTGGGAGGCATACAACTGTACAACAATGAAGACTTCAGATCCCCAGAGAGAAATGGCATACATTCTGTAGCTCTTAGTTCAAAACTTTATTTTAGACACTAATATGGTTTGGCTGTGACCCCACCCAAATCTCATCTTGAATTGTAGAGCCCATAACTCCCACATATTGTTGGAGGGACCTGGTGGCAGGAAATTGAATCATGGTGGTGGTTTCTCTAATACTGTTCTCATGGTAGTGAGTAAGTCTCACGAGATCTGATGGTTTTATAAGAGGAAACCCCTTTCGCTTGGTCCTCACTGTCTCTTGTCTGCTGCCGTGTAAGACGTGTCTTTCGCCTTCCACCATGATTGTGAAGCCTCTCCAGCCACATGGAGCTGTGAGTCCACTAAACCTCTTTTTCTTTGTAAATTACTCAGTCTCAGGTATGTCTTAATCAGCAGCGTGAAAATGGAGTAATACAGACACTAACTAAAACACTTTTTTAAAGTTTCAGGAATATTTTCCTAGAAATACAACTTCAATTTCACACGCACACAACACACTCTTTTCTAGAAAACGTCTTTCACTGAAAACTGTGTAGCCAATTTTATAGTCCTCAACCATCAAACAGAAATTTGCTGCTACACATTATACTCTTCCTTCCGCACCACTGACAAGACCCACTTTCCTTTACCCATCACTTTTGCTTCCTAGCCTAATTCTAGCAGCTGGCATACCCTGTACCAGCCTGTAAAAGTAAGAGAACACTGCAGTCTTCAATTTACAGTTCTCTGTTCTGCAAAGAGGCCAAACTTCCAAGGTTAAGCTTATTTAATATGCTATCATCTCCAGCTAATAATTTACATTGAAAAGGCACAGGAAACAAATTCCCTCAGTGTCTCATTTATGAGCCACCAAGGATGCAGCTTAAAATAAAGGTGTGAACACTAACAGAAAAATCAACATGGTCCAGGCCAAGACTTGACTTGGGCTGCCATTAATATTTATGAGCTATTTACCAATGTAAGTGAGAGGTACTTAACTACCTCCACCCAAAGGTACTGAGACGGCCAACTTCAATTGCTGGGGAAATGTCTACCTTTTATATAAAAAGCATACTCAGGAGGAAAGGGTTTGTCTCACCTAAAAGCCCCAGCTCTGTGGTCAATACTGCGGGCTCCAACTTCATATCAAGTTCATCCAGCTCTACAACATAGAAGTCTATGACCCTGGGCAAGTTGCTTAACCACTTAAACTTCAGTTTCTTTATCCATAAAATAAGAATAATAGTAGTAGCTACCTCTTAGAATTGTGATGTTTAAACAAGTTAATATTTCTAATCCTGCTTAGAACTGTGTGTGGCACATGTAAAGTGCTCAATAAATCTTAAATCATTATACCACTAATCCACACTAAAAAAGACATTGCAAGCCGGACGCTGTGGCTCACTCCTATAATCCCTGCACTTTGGGAGGCTGAGGCTGGTGAATCACTTAAGGTCAGCAATTCGAGACCAGCCTGGCCAACATGGTAAAACACTGTCTTTACTAAAAATACAAAAATTAGTCAGGTGTGGTGGCGGGCATCTGTAATCCCAGATACTGGGGAGGCTGAGGTAGGAGAATTGCTTGAAGCTGGGAGGCAGAGATTGCAGAGAGCCAAGATCGCGTCACTGCACTCCAGCCTGGGCAATAGACCAAAAACTCCATCTCAAAAACACAAACAAACAAAAAACACTGTAGGTCATGGCTATCCACTGTTCACCATATTTTGCATGTTCTAGCCTATTTAGTCCTCAAAACACTGATAAACCAGATAGAAATTTAATTTTCAGTTGAGAAACCTGAGGCTCAGACCAGTTTAAAGTCTTACCAAACTTGCTAATGAGCTGAAATCTGAACCCATGTCTATTTGTCTTCAAAGCCTATGCTCCTCCTACTTCTCCAAGCTGTGTGGCTCCTTCCTGCCTCTGACACAAATAACTATAGAGAAATGTGCCGGCGGTGGCTCACGCCTGTAATCCCAGCACTTTGGGAGGCCAAGGTGGGCGGATCACGAGGTCAGGAGTTCAAGACCAGTCCGATCAACATGGTGAAACCCCGTCTCTACAAAAATACAAAAATTAGCCAGACATGGTGGCGCACGCCTGTAGTCCCAGCTACTCAGAAGGCTGAGGCAGGAGAAGCACTTGAACCCAGGTGATGGAGGTTGCAGTGAGCCAAGATCACGCCATTGCACTCCAGCCTGGGCAACAGGGTGAGACTCCATCTCAAAAAAAAAAAAAAAAAAAAAAAAGGCTGCTAGCCAATATTTGATGAGCTCTTTACTATGTGCTCAGTCTGATGTCAGTGTTTACTCTCGTTCTACACAGCAATCTTATGGCTAAGTAAAATCATTAATTCCATTTTTCTTATGAGAAAACTGAGGCTTAAACAGTTCAAGTAATATGTCCAGGGATATTTAAGTAAGTGGCAGAGCTGGGGCATGGCTGCAGAGTCTCCCATAATTATTTCATTTAAAAAAAGAAAGAGACAGACAGACTTACCCAACAGGTCTGGGAAACGTTTGTACCATCAAATCAGTATGTTCCTTAGAGTTAACATGTTTGTTTTTCCAAGTGGGTAATGTGGTAAGCCACAAAGCACCAGTTCTCTTATAACATTAGCAGTGTGTTTGACTTTTAAAAAAACAAATTAGAATGTAAGTAGAGTCCTCATTCTCCAGGCCAATGTCATTTTTTTGTTTACAAAAGGGGTACAAAATTAAAATATTGGGGGTGAGGAATAATTATTCAGGTTCATTGCAAAACAGCAATCACCACCTCATTTTTCTCCACTGCTCGACCAATGTGGTGGGGGTAAACCACCATGTCCCCTAAGCAAACTTAAAAAGTAGAAACAATTTTGTTTGGGATATCTTTATGTTTGTTTCTATAAGGATTTAACTCAGTTATTTTTCAAGCAAAAACATGAAACATCCCATTTTATTCCAAGTACAACAGCTTGAACCTTTACTGTGATTTTCTACTAAGAGCAGTTCAGGGTAAGAAGGAAAAGGAAGAGGACAAAGGGACAAGGGTGAGCCTAAGGAGCAGTAAGACTGGACAGGCAAATAGAGGCTAAAGGACGAAAGGCACAGGTGCAGAAAGTGGGAACTCCAAGGCACAAAGTGGGAGGAAGGGCAAAGGTTTGGTGATCTCTGAATTAGCAGCAACCTCTCGCTGTCCTTGGCTTCAGAACATCCACTAGCTACTGAAATATTATTGGCTCTTTCATCTGTATTCACTGATCTTCAATGAAATAATAACAGTGAGTAGGTGCCACATGGTGACGGAGCAGCCATATCTTCAACCTACAGCATCACAATCAGAACAATCCCATCACTGGATGGTCCCAGTGAAACCCACGTCTCCCTTCTCTCCAGTCACCCTACACCTTTCAAATAAAGCTCAGGACCAAATTTATCAATACATAATTCTGCCTCATGCAATTACTTACCTCACCTCCTACCTAAAATCTTACATAAGCAGCTCCAAAAAAATTTTCTGCTCTCAAAATGATGTGAGGCACAGCTACTAAGAATGACCACACAGACAAATGAGTCGTGGCATGACTGATCGCCTGCCCCCCAGAGCTTCTGTCCAATTAAGCTGGGTGGACAGAGACTGATGGTACCAAAGGCAGAAGGATACCACCAGGCCTGCAGTCATGGGAAGAAAAGAGACAAGATGGGGATGAAGGCTGCAGCAGCTGTCTAGAAGCAAGCATGCACCCAAAGTTGAAATCAAAAGATTTGAGATAATTATAGGTCACTACCAACACCATAGAGTGAATATGTTCCTTCATCCGACAGATACATTTTGTCTTATTTGTAGTCAAAACAAATCAAGTAAAATGTAGAATTCTTCAGGCAGAACAGCAAAACTCCTAACTGCATAATGTGATTAGGACCAAAATAAACCTATGACCCATATAAAAATACTGAAAACATAATCCAAAGAGGAAAGGATGCTGTGTGTCATCTGCAAAAAGGAGAAGGCAAATTCACATGTTGTTCTGGACCTAATTTAGAAGGTCTTATTGCCAAAAACTATAATAAATTGTGAGCACACTGTCTTCTTTTCATACTGCCTTACCCTCTAATCTATAAATAATAATTTCATATAAGCTGCAACAGGAATGGCAGCAAAAGACACAGTTTCTACTTGCACAAGGCACTTGACCTCTCTAAACCCACATCTCCACCTGTAAAAAGAGATGGTTGCACTGGATGATCCACAAGGCAGAGTCACACTAATCAAATGTCTTCAGTTTTGGAATTCACACTTGATTGGCTCCCTTCGACTCCTGGCCACATCATATCAGAGCTGCCCTTCCCCACCCAGGATCCTGTTGCATAGGGGGTTCAGCAGCAGCGAGCCACTGCACAGCAGGACATGCCAGAAACCACAGCTGCTATGGGGCAAGCCCAGCACACATGAAGGACAGGCAGAGGGTGCCTACAAGAGGAATGGCAAGTATGTTCTGCTGGATTTATTTATACTTTACGACCTGTCCACTACCAAAAGAATTCACTGGAGTCTGATATAAAAACACATGTCTGACAAAAAATCAGATGTATGAAAAACACCAAAAAAACACCCAACCTGTACAGAGGGCACTTAAAATGAAGATCAAATTAAAAACTAGAAACTGTATGCATGTTTTCAGTGATCCTTTAGTCACCGGTAGTATGTCTACACAGATAAGCCTCAGGATAATTTCTTGTATCTAAGTAAGAAATGCCCTCTCCTTCAGGAAGAACACTCATCACAGAGTTTATTAAACTCAACACATAATAGGATCTGTTATAGTTATATTTCAAATCAAAGGAGAAAGAGAAAGTTTTAAATTCCTGCACACAGGTATGCCGGAAAACAAGACCACAACTTGCTGGCTCTTTGGAGTAGCCAAAGTCTGGAAACGATGCAAATTTCCACTGATGGTAAAATGGATAAATTATAGTATATTCACACAATGGATTAGTATGCAGCAATACAAATGAACAAACCAGTCATGCAAACAACAACATGGATCAATCTCACCAACACAGTGCTGAGCTAATAGCAATAGCTAACTGATACGATGAGTATACTTTTGGGGGGATTAAAAGTATATTGGGAGAATGACTGAAGATAGCCATCTACCACATAGATTTAAATAGAAGATGAAAAAAAAATCAGAGAAACAGAAATAATGAAATCTTATAATTAAAATGGGCCTTAGATCTTCTCTAGCTGAGCAGCCTCATTTGACAGAGTAGGAAACAAGAGTGCGTAGGGAGTTCCAAGGCTCATGTTCTCTTAATTCCTAGGTCTGTACCTTTGCCTCATACCTGCTCCTCTCCACAAAATGTTCCAGACTTGTATTTCTGCTCTCCTTGGTGTAAATGAGGTATACATTTTTAAATGCCATTTTGCATATTTACTCTCTTCTGGGAAAGTTTTCACTTTCCCAGTTTGTTAATTCCATACTCCAACAGGGTAAAGATAGAAACTGATTTAACTCTTCTCATTAGCAATGCCAATTATTTAGGAAAATAACTGTTGAATACTCACTTAAGGACTACTGAGAGATTAAATGCAATTTACCACTCTCGAAGTTTTTAACACTTCAATTACAATCACAACCTGACACAAAATTAATTTCCATGTTTTGAAATACACCAAACTGACTGATACAATTTCCCTTTCTTTCCCTCTGTCAAAAGCCAATGCCCATGAACCGCTAAAATCTCTTCTTATAGTACGTGAAGGTCAGATTATGTTTACATGCTAATGACTACTCTGAATTAATTACCACTCTTAATCAAACAAGCTCATCTGCCTAACACAGGTTATAAAAGACCTTTGAGAGGGGAAAAAAGCACCACATTAAAACTTTGTTCCCAACATACCATATGTACTTGTAAAGGGAGACTCCGGATTTTTCTTAAGAGCATTAGACTTTTGATCTTTTTAACAAAATTATACTTTACTGCCACAATGAAGAAAGTTTTCTGGTTATTTTTTCATAATACTACTGACATAATGAAATCAGGTAAAACCTCATTCATAATGTATTCAAAAGTTATGTTCTCAAGTAATAAGAGCCTCTAGGAAATTAATTACTGACAAGAACTAAAAAAGCTGGAGATGTGCACATACTAGGCTAGTAGCCAACAAGCAACTGGTGACCAAAGTAAAGCAGCTGGGTACAGTGTGTGCTGCGTGCATATATTATGCAAAAAAGTAGAAAGATGTGTCTTTCAAGTTACAGCAAAGCTAATGTTGAGGTTTCCGCCAACTCCCTGACAAGTGTTTCTTTTGCTTCGGTTAGTAGAGGGCGGAGGGGTTAACTTGTAAGAGATGTGGAGTATTGTCTGCCCTAGAGTAAAGACAGAAATCAGTGAAACAGAGCCAGAGTCATAGCTCCAACAGACAAGGCTACAGGCTTTTACATCATTGAATCTCTAGCTGCAAAATGCCAAACAGGCTCTGAAAGCGTTTGCAATTCCATCAATATTTACTTAGCACCAATTTTGTGTTGAACCTCTAGACCCTATCCGGATTGAAACCTAGAGAAGGATCTGGAATTTACTGAGTTGTCCATGTGCCAGACACTCTGCTAGGCCCATCAGTATCCGTCACACCTCATTTTTCACCATCACAATCACCCTGCAGGGGAAGAATGATGGGCCATTTCACAAATGGGTAACTGGAGGTTAAGTGACTTGCCCTTAGCAAAAGGTAAACCCAGGTCTACAAGGTTACGGGATACACTCCCTCCACTGTTCCAGCTGACCCTGGGCTATAAGATATCTCCCTGTCCAAGCAGGAAGGAAATCCAACATTTACAACAGAGCAGGAAGTTCTAACACAAAGCAAAGGACACTAGCACTAGGAAGAGACAACGCATCACAGGTGCTGAGCAGGAAAGCTACCACTTCCCACCTGGCAGGCAGGTGGTGGGAGGGACCATACAAGAGGAATCACTGGAGCTGGCTTTGGGAAACAAGGTGGCTCTCAACATCTGGCGACAGGTAGACAGGCACAGCAAGCAAAGGAAAAGCTCAGCAAAGGGCCTGCAAAGCAGTAAGGAAGGGGCTGTGGCTGGACCATGTCGGGAGAGATGGAGGATCTAGGTCATCATTGTGAGAAGGACTCAGCATGACCAGAGGCTCCTGAGGCAGGAAGAGTGGCTGGAGCAAAGTGGAGAACTTGGGAATGCCCATGTAGCAGCTGTAACTTGGGCGCATGAAAGGGGGGTATTGAGAGACTAGAGGATGGGGCACCAATCAAAGCTAACTAGGAGAAATTAGAATCCTTGCATCAGGAGGTCAGGAAAGCAGGCTTGAAGCAATTTTGTGACTGAAGAAGTGCTGGAAGAGGAGGGTTTAAGACTAGAGTTCAGTTTTGCAGGCCAGGTGAACGGGAAACAGATACTGTTACCAATCCAAACAGGACAGGGAAGTCTTGAAGATGCCCAAAACATCCTGATCCAAACCAGCAGAGCAGCATGGAGGATTTGTGTAGGATGGTTCTTCTTCCAAGAAACCAGGACACACTGTGCACAAATCACATCTGGACAAATAGCCACTCATTTCATCGACTTACTTCAATGCAAGGGTAACCCAAGAATTTGTTTATGGTTGGCTCTATGTCTGTCAAACTGATATCATTACAGAAACTCAAATACCATCCATGAGAAGAAAGAAAATGTACACTCGGAAAGAGCACATCATGTCTCTTAGCAATTACCATCTAAATTGTTTAAGTCTCCTGTAAGTATCTTAAAGGGTAAGACAGAGTGGTTTATTTAGTTATGAGTAGCCTCTACAGCAATTTAAGTTGCTGTGGGACTTTGGGTGGCTTCTTAGAGTTACTATGCTACTTAGGATCAATATGTTATCCAGAATAGGGGAAAGGTTAAACAAAGAAAAGAAGGGAAATAATTTTCCACTAAGAGAGGGCAGATTTCTGAACCAAGAGAGGTCCAGAAGTGAGCCTCTTCTGAGAATAGACAACCAGCTCAGTCAGAGGGCCTAAGAAATGATGTGGTAATTTCACCACTAAAAGACTAAAATTCCACACAAAAAGATGCTGAGGGGCTCTAGAGTCTGTCATGTGGCAAATGTGTAAAAAACATCATCCAAAGTGTACTAAGCTCAGACTTCTCTGCTTCCAGCTCTGACCCAGGACAGCAGCTGGGTGGGCAAAGCAACTTTGTGACTGAAGAAATAAGTGCTGGAAGAGGAGTATTTAAGACTAGAGTTCAGTTTTACAGGCCTCCTGAGTGCACTGACCAGGACTAGACACCAAGGCACAGCAAGGGAGCATTTCAGGCACAGTCCCCACTGAACAGGTGCAAAATCAACCAGGGTTACTGCTGGGTTTTAAGAGTGGCTTCTCAGAAAAACACCCAGAAGAGATCATCTGAAGGCAAGTTAAACACCTATGTTTGTTTTAACTAAAGGCAAGAAATTCAGAAAAACGGGTCTCTCATTCCACTCTGGCTCAAAAGAATGGTTTAAACATAAATGATCTAATCGTGAGTTAGATATACCAATCTCTAGAAATTTCATAATAACTGACTAAAGAAACTGGGGTCAATCTTCAACATTCAAGGGTGAACTCCACGAAGCATGCCACTTACTCCCACAAACATCCCTCTGTCAGTGGCAGAAAGGACTCCGCTTCTCATGCTGGGGGTGGGGTCGGGAGGGGGCTCCCCCAAGGCCCACAGCAGATAGGGGAGCTGCAAGATGAACATGGCCCCTCTTACAGGCAAGTCCACCCTCTTCTAACATTTGCAAAGAAAAAGTAGCATTTTAACATACAAACAAATAAAATGCACTATGGGATAGAATCTGAAGTCCAAGTATTTTTGAGAAAAAAAGGGAGAATTCAAAGAAATTTTCACAAGACTATAGTGGACAATTCGGAGCTAGACCCAGCTGTTTTGAGGATAGGTGTTGAATTTTCATGGAAAAGTATGGAGTCACTCTTGCATTCTCACCAGCCCTTCTTCAACTTAGAAACATTCCTAAACATAAAAAAAACGCAGTAACAGATTTATCAGAAGCCCGTATTTTTTACCACATTCATATGTCATTAATAACAAGTGCTGCTAATAGCTGTTTTGTCATGTCCTGATCATGCTAGTTCAGCCTTATCAAAACAGCTTGAAACAGTACAACCACAGGAGGGGTCAATGTTTGGAGGTCACTTCCACAGGGAAGACAGAAAGACGACTTAACTGTAGAGCCTAGCATTGGGCAAGATATGAACAGCACAAAATAAATAATCAACCCACTAATACCGTAGGAAGTTCTTGTCAAAATGTTTTCGAATTGTACTTGGGGCCAAAGGACAATCTTTGTGTCTTAACTTTTACACTTCATTCCAAATACGTTTCTTTTCCTAGACTTAGGAAGAGCATGTGGTATCACTTTATACCATGTAACCAGATTCTCTGGGGGTTGTCTTCTATCACATCCATAAAAACAGATTATATTAATTCTCAGAGAGTCATTCCAAGGACCTGGAGGCACTGGGGGCAGGCAAGGCAGAGAAAGGGTATTGCTTGGTGCCCAGGCACTCACTGTCTCTCCTGCAAGATCAGCAAACCCTCAGTCACCTGCCACAGCATCACCCCGGAGCAGGCAAAATATCACCATGCATGAATTAGTGGGGATAAAAGAACCGAGGCTCCAAGGGGGCCCCCAAATTACAACACCCATAACTTACAAATTAAATGACAGGCCAAGTCATAGTCCCAGTTCAAAGTAGTACGTTTTACTATGTGTTGTGCAAGATTTATATATGATACATATATTATCATCATATACCTATTTCTACGCCATCTCATCATCTAAATTATCTCAACTACTGCATAAGGTAAGCACCATTTTACAGCTTAAGGAACTGAAGCTCAGAATGTTCAAATGATTTGCACAAAGCTACTAAGCGACACCCAAGCCTAGCTGATCCCAAAGCCCAGGGCCCCACCCTCTGGTTCACCACCTAAGGGCTAACATTTCAGAACCCTCTTCCAGGGCCCCTGAGGAAAACGGCATGCTCCAGGGGTTCCCCAGTGCTGACCCAAAGGGGCTGGCAGCACCTGTCGTGAGAAGGGAGGCTGAACACAAGTCATTTGGGATACTGAGACCACATCTTACCAGCCCCTGTTTTGCTATGCTTTACTAAGGCTGCCAGTGACAAACATCACTAAGAATGAAGAGGATACAGACTACTGGGAAGATCCCAATAGTCAGTCTTAAAAACTTTTCCTATTCGCTAAAAAACATTTTTATTCACATGACTTACAGAAATAAAATATTCTAAGTACAGGATTAATTTGAAACTAACATCCTTATCCAAACCCCAAGCTAAATACTTCCTTTTCTGACTGGGACACAACTGGGTGTGGACACGGAATCCAAAGCCACTGGATTCTCTCTACCTCAACGGAGCACAGGCATTTAGGAGGCAGAGCCGAGGGAGGGAGTTCCAGGCAGGGAAGTGGGAGATGGCTCAGGCAAGCCCAACAGCCTCCGCTGGCTTCAGTGGTCCTGCCTGTAAAGGAGGCGCACGGATGGCCACGACCTGACAAGCCCCCGAAAGCCCCTCTCCTCCCTCGTTCTCTGTGATCAGTGAGACGCTACCAGGAGGGGACCAGAGGACCAAGCTGGGCCGTTCTAAGCAGCGCATGTGCATTCCAGGCAAGCCATGCTGAGGATAGGAGCCGGGATGACCCTCCCACCCACGCTGCGGTGTCAGAAGTTCAATCTCAAGGCTGGACCGCTATTTGGAATCTAGATTCTGCTAGAAGACACCTTGCAAGTTTGCTAAGTCAAACAGATTTGAGATGCCAGTTGGGTATGTTTTTATTATCACACAATAAACACTTAGAAAGTAACAGAAATAGAGCTCAGTCAATGGAATAACCTGTAACAAATGCTGTTAGCCATGACTAAACAAATAGGCTCTACTAGCGAACTAAAGTATTAACATACAAAGGTCATTTCTCAAAAGAAAAAACAAAACAAAAACAAGACATTTTACAGAAAATAAGCCAATCTCTTTTTATGAAGCAGCTACTCCAAGATCCTGAATCACTCCAAAGCCGTCACAGTCAGAATGTCCAGTACACGCAGACAGGAAGCACAGGGTAATGGTTAAGATCACAGATCCTAGAGCCAAATCACTTTGGTCCAACTCCTGGCTTATGGGATCCTAAGCAGCTTACTTCAACTTTCTATAGGTTAGAGTTTATCTGTAAAATGGAGATAAAAACAGGACCTACCTCATAGGAATGTTAGGAAGCTAAATAAGTAAAACACTAAGATTACAGGCTGGCTTATAGTAAATTAATCCACATAAATGTAACTCTTACTATCACATGTATACACAAAAACACCAAAAATACTGATTAGGAGTAACTGATTATTATTCTATTCACAAGAGGAAGAGATTAAACAATGGCTAGTAGAGACCTCCACTGCTCCTAAAATATTACACACACACACACACACACACACACACACACACACACACAATCTAAACAGAAAAACATATATCTAAATGCTGTACTAAAAATTCAACTGAAAAGTTTGGCCCATATTTTCCAAAATAATTTAAGATCTGAGTTATGAAAACTTTACCTAATTTTTTCATTCATTCCAGCGTATTACCTTTTTTATTTGATAAATCGTATTTCTCTAAATTTCTTTTCAACTTGATAGAAAGTTTCGTCATTTTTATTTCAAACTGTCCAAATTTTTTTGAAAAGAAAACTTTGTTTCAAAAATCATCTATAGGGCTTTGGCCAGGCGCAGTAGCTCACGCCTGTAATCCCAGCACTTTGGGAGGTCAAGGAGGGTGGATCACAAGGTCAAGAGTTCGAGACCAGCCTGGCCAAGATGGTGAAACCCTGTCTCTACTAAAAATACAAAAACTAGCTGGGCTTGGTGACACGCACCTATAGTCCTAACTACCCAGGGGGCCAAGGCAGGAGAATCACTTGAACCCGAGAGGCGAAGGTTGCAGTGAGTCGAGATCGCACCACTGCACTCCAGCCTGGGCGACAAGAGAGAAACTCTGTCTTTAAAAAAAAAAAAAAAAAAAAAAAAATCATCTATAGGGCTTAAATATTCACTCATCCAGAAGGAAACATCATATATTTAAATTTACCACCATGATTAAATGTTGTCTTCATTCATCTCTACCAAATGTACCTATTAAGGCTTATTCAGAGAGCTACTGTAGAAAATTCAATATGGAAGCCTCTTGATTCCAGAATATATACAGAAAAGCCCAAAAACCCATAAACAAAAACAAACCTTGAAATTTCACCAATGATAACAAGTAAATAGTCTATATACCAAAAAGTATGCAAAGTACTATAAAATAAAGAACATCTCACATATAGTTATGAATCTCATGCTCAGGTATGGAATGTGGGATTTGACTCCTTAGAGTCAATACCCCATACATCTTCCTCAGAAGACAAAAGGGCAAAACTGCACTGAACAGCTTGTTCAAGACATCTGCGCTCATCCTGCCCAGTACTGCCTACATCCTAGGGAAGACAACTCAATTGCTTACTAAGCATGCCACATTTTATTATGCTTCAATTACACAGTTCCTCTGATCAATCATGTTAGCATTTAATTACCATGCAATTAACTCACTGCACTAACTCAAGCTCATGGGCATTTCTGCTTTGGCCACAGAAATCAGAGTTGATATCCAAAGCCCACCCTGCATTTTACCCCACCCACCTGTGCTCTGCCTCCCAGGCACTTGCCTGGGTTATGATTATGAAATTTACACAGACTAGCAATTATTCTCCAAACTCAGTCAAAGCTGCCCAAAGAAGGACCAGCCTCAGGACAAGGGACTCACAGTATAAACATCCCTATTTGATGGAGACTCGGTAGTGGGAGGTGGGCAACTGAAGCATCACACGGGGGTCTCAATGAGATGACCAGTTACCAGACTTTGGTATTCCATAGCAGAATACCCCCAACCTTTCCCAAATTGTGCTGATAAACTTCGTCTTGAGAAACCAGCCTTGAACCATGATCTCATTAAAAACAGACATTTCAACACCTAAGAAGTAAAAAGAACAGTATCTTTTAATAAAAAGCAATTATCTGAGCACATTTATCTCAGAAACGTGATCCTTCTTTTTCTCCTTCCGACTTTTTATCAATTCCTAGATCAATTCTTTGGGGAAAACGAGATTAAATAATCTTAAAATCATTTCTAATCCTTACATCAGCTGATCAAAGTTCAGCAAGTGTTTTTAAGCTAAAAAGAAGTGAAGATATTTATCATCTGTCACCAGTGAATACAACAAATATCTTGTCATTTACTTCACATATGCTGAAATGACAGATATACACAAGCAAAAATAAAAAATAAAAATTAGGGCGGAGGAAAAGGAAGCATTCTGCTTTCCTGGTAAAATTTCTAGGAAGATTAATATCCTGTTTGAATGCCATGCTGCTCACACATGATTTTGAAAAGATCGTTTTCTGCTTTAAGACAAGAGTGGAATCAGCTGTTTTGACTTGGGGCCCTAGAGTGTAACTCTCAAGTTGCTTAGTTATTTATAACTTCAGAGCAATGCCTGCTTCTGCCATATCAAAGTATGCAAGACCCTAGGGAAAGGTCAGAAGACAATGTTGCTTGTTTCAAACACACTGGCAATTTAAAGCTCCCCCAACCTCAATGGGAGAGCTTTCATATTGGGAATGCTCCAGAAACAAACTAAAAGATCTCCTGGCAGGAGGGCTCTCATCTTCGCCAGGTTCAGCACAGTTCCTAGGAATTCCAAATGTTAATCTGAAGAGCTGGAATCCAGTCTGGTGTTTGTAATACCACCCATGTGACTACCTCATGCAGATATGCATTTGCTCAATAAATATTTGCTGAACATTTCCTGTTTGGAAGGCACCATAGCAGAGTCTCCTCACTCTCTGCCCCTCACCACACCCAAAAAACGTCTGATCCAGTCCAGTTTCCCAGAGGGTAGCCTAAACCCTCATACCAGCAGCCACTAGATAATGTGCTATAACCACTGCCACACTCTTGGAACCTGCAACACACAAATGATTTCAGAGGACAGAGAGGTCCCTTCCTCCTGGAGATATCAGAGTTTCCTGGATTTGTGCTGGGCTTTTAGAGAAAGACATGAGAGAGAAAGTAACAGGAAACTTGTACTCCCAGAATGTACTCCATTCGGGCCAGATCTTTATGAGTCTTATTCAAAATTGTTTTCCCCACGTCTAGAACAATGCCTGCCAAAAAGTAAATGCTCTCTTGATATTAGTTCCATAAATAGAAGAAAGGAAAGAATGATCTTAGACCTGGCATTGACTTCGCCATCACGTAACTAGCCTCAAGTCATGGAGGTTCAATGACATTTGGCTAATGTAAGTTCAGGCTACCCAAAGAGGCAGACACTCCCCTTCCCCTTTCCCCTCCGCCACCTATCATAGAGGCAGAGGAGGTAAAAAACGATGTTACAGATTAAGTTTAGGGAGAACTTACTTCCTCTTTCCTCATGTATCAGTTGTAAATTCCTTAATTTGCTCCCTACAGATGTCACAAATCAATCCTTAACCAAGCACGGGGAAGAGGGAGATTGACTTGAAATTTCACCTATTTGTGCATAAGACAGAGCCAACATTGTAGTTCTGAGAAGTCCAGGAAATACTCCAGCCTGAGGCTACCAGATAAATTACAGAGCTGTGCAAGGATCTACTCCTGCAGACCCCAATTAGAGGGCAGGTGGGCTCCAGTGGGCAGAAACTCAGGACAGGAACTTTGGAAGAACACTGGCTAAACAGAAGGATTCCTTGCTTACTAACATGACGCCAGGACTTCCTAGTACATTTTAAAATAGGTTTAAATCAATGTAAGCCAGATTTAAGACAACTCTCCATGAGCACAGTGTGTAAGCTAAAGAAAGATTTGCTTGCAAAATAAGAGGAAGACGAGGACAAGGTGGGAGAACAAAAATTATCCTCTGAAGGTACCAGTAAGAAACATGTTTTTGGTCGGGCGCAGTGGCTTATGCCTGTAATCCCAGCACTTTGGGAGGCCAAGATAGGCGAATCACAAGGTCAGGAGTTCGAGACCAGCCTGGCCAACATGCTGAAACCCCATGTCTACTAAAAATACAAAAAATTAGCTGGGCATAGTGGCAGGCATCTGTAATCCCAGCTACTCAGGAGGCTGAGGCAGGAGAATCGCTTGGACCTGGGAGGAAGAGGTTGCAGTGAGCCGAGATCACGCCACTGTACTCCAGTCTGGGGAACAGAATGAGACTCCGTCTCAAAAAAAAAAAAAAAGAAACATGTTTTTGTATTTTAATGTTATTACCCAGCAAAAAACTGAGCAGTGGGGCAGAGTTTAGAATGGCCCAGAGTCACACTCACACACACCCCACCAACTACTTTCTGTTACCCTTTCTTCCTGCTACTCTCTCAGCACTTAGCACTCTGGCTCCTCCCTTGTGCTGATAACAATAAATAAATAGCCTAATGGAACTACTGGAAGTTTTACCTAAAGTCTACGATCCATTTCAAGATAATTTTTGTATATGGTGTAACCTAAGTATCAAGGTTCATTTTTTTCCATTATGTTTACCCAACTGTTTTAGCATCACTTGTTGAAAAGCCCATCCATTCTCCATTGAATTACGTTGTCCCCTTTGATGAAATTCTGTTGATCATACATGTGTGGGTCTATCTCTGGACTCTGTTCTGTTCCTTCCATCTAATATGTCTGCCCTTACATGAATACCTCACTGTCTTGCTTTCCATAGCTTTGAAGTAAGCCCTCCAACAATGTTCTTTTCCAAAACTAATTTGGCTACTCTGAGCCCTTTGCATTTCCACGTAAATTTTAGAATCAGCTTGCTGATTTATTCAAACAAACACATACACCCCCTTCTGGGATTCTGAATGAGAATGTAATGCACCTACAGATCAATTTGGGGAGATGACATCTTAACAATGTTGAGTCTTCTAATCCATAAAAACGGTATCTGTTTCCTTTTATTTGAGAGACCTATCAGAGTTCAACAAGAACAACAAAATCTAGAGCTACTACCTGTGTGTCAAGAAGGGAGGAGTTGCTAGAAAACAGCAAATCTCTGCAAAATAATTTACAATTTTACACAGTTCTTTCATGAACCTTACAGGCAACTGATTCCACTGATTTTTTTAATAGGCTCAAAAAAGCACAGATGAAGAAACAGGCAGATTTGGCGCCCAAATCCTGGTACTCTTTTTTCTACTTCAGATTCCAGAGTCTTTGATACTGTACAGTTCACTGAAAACTAAGAATCAAAGGGAGGCTGGCAGGAGAGAGAAAAACAACTGGGGAAGGGGTGTGAGCCCAGCTCCAGGACCTGCTCCCAGAAGCTAAGTGAGGTTTCCAGGTTCTCGGACAAGCTCACAGAACAGAGAGGAATGAGAAGAAACCAATAAAGATGATGAAAAATTCAGAACAGGACAATATCCTTCTAGAAAGGCCACAAGCTGGCAAAAAACCAAGAAGGAAATGGGGCAGGCATACTGCAGGAGGTCCACAGAGCACAGCCAAGAGCAGACACATGGCCACCAAGATGCCTGGGAATTTCCAAGAAGAGACAGGTTAAAGAGCAAGGCAGGCATTGTTATTTCCTTTTCACACCACAGAAGGAAAATCACTTCCCTAAGAAGCTTTAATAGACTGTGGCAGTGAGTGAATCACTAATCACTTAAGAAGGCTCTCTGTGTATAAAGCACACATGGGTTAAACGGAGAAATCAGTGCTAAAAGTTGCAGGAAGTGGAGGATTCAAGCTCAGGGTAGAATAATTACACAGCACACACAAAGATGTGGAGAAGGCCTACTGATCCCAGGTGTTTGCACGTGGTTAGTTCAGATCTTACTGCTGGTGACACAGGACTGAGGGTCACTTCCTAGGAGGGTCGGTTCATTGGTTTCACTGAGTGACTTTTATTCTCTTTTTATTTTTCTATATTTACAGGTTATCTACCGTGAACCCATATTACTTTTATAATAAAGAACAACAGATGTACATATATTTTAATGGCTATAAAGGGAACTTGTTAACTGCGTTGTAGCCGAGTTTGAAATCTGGCCACATAAATCCAGGCACTATGACTCAGAGTGGCCAGGCCATGAGGCACAAACCACCTGGCCTTGGAAGAGGGGGTGGCTAATAAAGCAGCATTTGAAAACGTAGCAAACGGAACTGTGAAGTCAATTCTTCCAGGCTTCACAAAGCTGTTTTCCTCCAACCCACCTCTGGGCTCTTTAACAGCCATAAGGAAAGGACTCAACTCAAAGTTGTTACCAAACAGTACAAGAGCAAGGAAGGGAGACACAGGTGATATGAAAACAGAGAAGCCCAAGACCAACTATCACCGGGCCTTTCTATCTCACACTCACTTGCATTTTTGCAAGTGGCAGTTCTCATAACCTGCCTGTGTGTGTTCAAATTCCATCTCCAAATCTGGATGCAGAACCAGATGACGCCCCTGTCTCCTTTCCCCCAGCCAGGCCAGAAGCCAAGCACAGATGATACATCATGAGTCTTTATGGATCAATACCGTCATGATTACCAGCTTTGGAATCAAGAGTACCGATGATTTCTGTCTGAAACTCACCATTTAAAGAGACCCCTCGTATCACCAGGCCCAGTGCTTTGGCAATAAACTGACGCCTGTAGCCTAGAGCAACGTGTCCCAGGTCAGGCACCAGGCAGCTGCACAGGCTTGACACCCTGGCTGACTCCCCTCCCACTGCTTGTCCTATCTGTCACAAAGACATTCTTCCTCCTTAGAAACTTTAAAACCCCACAACTAAACTAATATCCTCACCAAAGGAAGTCGGCAGTTCAAACCTTTATTTTCTGGCAACTCCATGTTTTGAAAGCATTTGAGAAAAGCTGTCAAATATAGTAAATTCAAGCTACCGTGCCTCTCCCTAGAAAAAAAAAAAAATGCATATTTTGTTTTTTGTTTTGTTTTGTTTTGTTTTGTTTTTTTGAGACGGAGTCTCGCTCTGCCGCCCAGGCTGGAGTGCAGTGGCCGGATCTCAGCTCACTGCAAGCTCCGCCTCCTGGGTTCACGCCATTCTCCTGCCTCAGCCTCCCGAGTAGTTGGGACTACAGGCGCCCGCCACTGCGCCCGGCTAGTTTTTTGTATTTTTTAGTAGAGACGGGGTTTCACCGTGTTAGCCAGGATGGTCTCGATCTCCTGACCTCGTGATCCGCCCATCTCGGCCTCCCAAAGTGCTGGGATTACAGGCTTGAGCCACCGCGCCCGGCCCATATTTTGTTTTAAAATGAAAACACAAAGGGAGCAGCAGCATGTCAAGGAGAATAAGCCCCACAATTCTAAAAGCTTCCTTCAGTTAAAGAAAGTTGTGGCAATGCCTTCCAATCATCCATGCATTAGACAGGCATATTCTTAAAGGAAGAGCCACCTGTGACTAGTTCTCCTATGGGGCCCATCACAGGCTTAGGACAAAGAGAGTGAAGAAGGTCACGAAGCCATATCACATGCAGTGGTATCCAACCCACGGATACCAGGGTGCCCAAACTACATCTTAATTGGCTTTCAGCTAGAATCTTGGTATCTGACCCTCCATGGAAATGATGCCCATTCATTAGCTGCCTACCTTGGAAATAATCATCTCAAAGATCAGGCATAAGGCTTATACGATTCTTCAAAACATACACTTAAAAATGAAATACAAAACATGAAAAGCTCAATGAGCCTTCATTAGTCATGGCATGTAATCATCTACCACCTTCAAATCCTGCTGATATAACTGTGTCCAATTAAAGAAAAAACAACATCCAAAGGTTCTGTCACATCAGTGTGGATGGGTCCCTCTAATTGTGACTATTCCTTTCCAAGAAATATCTGTCAGTCACTTCTGAAATCCAGACATTCTGCACCACAGCAGGTGGTCTTACTATTCAAAGTGTGACAGAATCATGAAAAGCCCTAACCAAGAATTAAGGTTTCCCCAGGGCAGTGTGAGTGCAAGCTTCATTTTCTGAGAGCCAACCAAACAACTAAGTGTATCCTGCGACCTCGTGGGAGGGTCACTCTTTTGGCACAAGTCTATCAAGGATGAAATTGATGGGGGTTCTCAATGGCCAGTCACGGACATCCACCCCAGCCCTGCCCTTGGCCTCAGCTGGAGGCTTGAGAAATTCAGGCAAAGAGAGACACATGTGGCCTACTCAGGAGAAATAGGAACAAAAAGGACTTGTATAGCCCTGATGCCAACAGATGACCCAATCCACTTCTTTTGGCCAAGTAGAAGCAAGGAGTAGAGATAAAAGTTCCTCCTTTTCTTAAATAATGAACAGAAGGAGGCTTACCTGTCCCAAGCTCCTTCAGCCTTCTGAGAAAGGTCATTTATCTGTTTGCTCGATGAGATGGTCCATAACATGCCCCATGGCGCATTGCACATTTAAGCAGAATATTTCTAAGCTCCAAAACTTGCACAAGATGCGTTTTTCAGTGGCACTATTTGTGAGGAACAGAAGTGCCCTGGCAGGACTTCAAGCCCCCTTAGGTTACCAAATTCTAAACAAACAAAACTGTGTTGCTGCAGGGACTGTGGTGGGGCCTGCACACTCAGAAAAGATGGCCAAGAGCAGCCTGGGAGAATTGTCTTGAAACAATACTATCTTTCTTCGGCATCTTTAACTGCTCAAGAAGAGTATGCATATTAAATAGCAGGAAAAAGTTGCTCAATTGAGGCAAAAATTCCTTTCCCAACAGCGCTCTCTCAAGAAGGAATTTCACATTGTGCCCAACTCCAAGTGGGCATTGATGTCACTCCAGATTGTCACAGCAGATATTCGGGTCTTTCTCAGCCACTTCTGACAGAATTCTGCTTAACGAAATCTTTCTTCCCTTGCCTCCATTTACATTTGCCTACTATACGCCTGGCTTTGTCTAGACACCAAGGGTCCAAAGGCCAGCTGGACTCTGCCTGATCCATCTGGAACCTAGTTTAAACATTCTAATCCACTGCAAAGGTGTCTTCTTGTTTTGCGGTATGGAGGCCAGCCACGATGCCTCCCTATATACTGAGCACACTGGAGACAATGACTATTTGTTCCCTAGCAATCAAAGTTCTGTGCAGCCATTTGGGCCAGAAAAGCCCGGCTGCATTCATTTTATTTATTCATTTATTTATTCATTTATTTATTCATTTATTGAGATGGAATCACATTCTTGTCACCCAGGCTGGAGCGCAGTGGTGCAATCTCGGCTCACTGCAACCTCCACCTCCTGGGTTCAAGCAATTCTCCTGCCTCAGCCTCCTGAGTAGCTGGGACTACAGGCATGCATCACCACGCCCATATAATTTTTGTATTTTTTAGTAGAGACGGGGTTTCACCATGTTGGCCAGGCTGGTCGTGATCTCCTGGCCTCGGGTGATCCGCCCACCTCAGCCTCCCAAAGTGCTGGGATTACAGGCGTGAGCCATCGCACCTGGCCTACATTCATTTTAAACAGGAGAAAACCACCAACGCCCACCATCTGTTTTGGACCTTCACTCCTCCTCCCTCACCTGCATTGTAATTTTGAATGATTTTTTTTTTTTTTTTTTTTTTTTCAAAGACACTTTGCAGCCAGGCACGGTGGCTTATGCCTGTAATCCCACCACTTTGGGAGGCTAAGGCGGGCAGATCATCTGAGGTCAGGAGTTCGAGACCAGCCTGACCAACATGGAGAAACTCTGTCTCTACTAAAAATACAAAATTAGCCAGGAGTGGTGGCACATGTCTGTAATCTCAGCTACTCAGGAGGCTGAGGCAGGAGAATTGCTTGAACCCGGGAGGTGGAGGTTGTGGTGAGCCAAGATCATGCCATCGCACTCCAGCCTGGGCAACAACAGCGAAACTCTGTCTCAAAAAAAAGAAAAAAGAAAAGAAACTTTGCTAATTTAAGGACTGGTAAACTGTGGCAAACTACATTCATCAGTTGGCATGTTGGCCCTGCCTCCTTTTCCCCCAGTTTTAAAACACATTTGCTTAAAAGAGGCTTGGTTTCAAGCCATATCCAGGCCATTTCTCTATCTATTTTATTTTTTTGGAGACACTGTGTCACCCAGACAGCTCACCGCAACCTCTGCCTCCTGGGCTCCAGCGATCCTCCCTCCTCAGTCTCCCGAGTAGCTGGGACTACAGGCAAGCACCACCATGCCTGGCTAATTTTCATATTTTTTGGTAGACACGGGGTTTTGCCATGTTGCCCAGGCTGATCTTGGACTCCTGAGCTCAAGCAATGTTCCCACCTCAGCCTCCCAAAGTGCTGGGATTATAGGCGTGCGCCCTCTGGTCAATGTTTTGTAATAAATAAAAATAATGTCCCAGGGAGCAGAAAGAACAGATTGAAAATATAAACACGGCCTAGAAAAAAAAATTCTCTGTCATCAAGTTTATTCCTAGAGACTTTCATAAAGTCCACACAGTAAGTCTTTGATTCTGTCATTAAGACGCACAGTGGCAAAAACGGTATCTTCTTGGTCTTTCACTAGTCATTAAGTCAGCAATGACTTTAGACATTCCACTCACTGACCTCTACTCCGTTTAACAATAACAATAACCCCTGTACACACAGCTCTCCTCAGAGTGGTTAATTGCTTTAATAGTTTTGCCAAATTCCTTTTAATAGTTTATCATGATGTACACAGACTCTCCCATTCCTAAAATGTAATGAATTGGTGACTGACTAGTATTTACATACCAAAAGAACGGTAAGGGAAAAAAAAAATCCTCCTAGGAGGCAAACTTTGTGGGAAAGATATCCCACCAGATACTGGGGGTCAGTTGATACGTGGCGGTACCTCACTTTCCTGTGACAGACACCGGAATATCATCAGACTTACGGCTACCCCAGTTCTCTAGAACACACCCACCCATACAGAAGCATATTATTTTAAAATATCCCTTGGCAAATGAAGAGACTACAAAATGTTTAGGGTCAGCCTTTGCAGGATCTAACCATTCGGAATCATAAAGAGATACTTAGCAAATCCAGGTTCAGTAAGAACCAGGCTATTTACTTCAGAATTTAAAAATCGAATTCTTATTTATATTTTTAACAGGTATAAAATTCCAGACTTTTTTTTTTTTTTTTTTTTTGAGGCAGGGTCTCACTCTGTCACCCAGGCTGGAGTGCAGTGGCATGATCACGGCTAATTTTTGTATTTTTTGTACCAAAAGTTTCACCATGTTACCCAGGCTGGTCTCGAACTCCTGAGCTCAAGTGACCTGCCCACCTCGGCCTCCCAAAGTGCTGAGATTATAGGTGTGAGCCACCACACCCGGTCACATTCCACACTTTAAATCTCTCAAGACAGGAAGCATGGACCTTTCCTTGGCTTTAAAACAGCAAACCAAAAACTGTCCATGCTTGGTTAGCAACATGGGGAAGCCAGAATGCTATATAACAGAAAAGCACCCACAACCACACCAAGGAAAAAAGGAACCAGATGAGCAATGGAAATCATCCTTCTTTAAAAATTTTATAGCTATAAATGTATCTTCTCAAATATGAATTGCTTAAAGTTCTACTAAAACCGAATGTAGACTCTCTCAGCATAAAATCATCCTCAGGGGGAAAAAAATCATATTGCATCTAGGCCTTTGCTATCACTGAGTCATTTGTGCCTAACTCAGTGCTGGGTGGCCACGATTTTAGGAAAGAGCTCTGAGAAACGATTTTCAGAATTACCAACAAAAATGTCTGCTGGAGTAGGAAATGGGATTCTTCCCATACAGAGGAAGCAGGCATCCTGCATCCATTGGAGAGCAAGGAGCAACTGCTGGAGTTCCAGAAGGAGTGCAGGAAAGTACCCCTGGGGAAACAAATCACCTAGACAGGATCTAACTAAGGGTCCATCCACTTAGCCTAACTGCATTTCACCTCCACAGATTTAAACTTCTGGATTCAAGTACTCCAATATCCGATAGAAAATGAAGTGACTCTCACATGCTGCCCAGATATTTTGGGGAGGAAGAAATGGAGAAAACACAAGTCCATATGTAGAGTATACTGGGAGCTCTCAATCATCAGCCCCACTCATTCATTCACTCCCTCAGCGAACATTTATTGAATCCCTGCTATGTATTAAGTATGCCCTCTTAGACACAGGGGATGCAGCTATGAATAAAAAGGGCCTCATTCCCACGGGTGTCAGAAATGTCAACAAAAAATTCCAACACACAGGGCAAGTGCAATCACAGTCACGCGTGTAAGGGAAAGACATAACCCAGAGGAGGAGGGAATTACCTCCATCTGAGGGGAAGGAGGCACAACCGGAGACTACTGAACACCACCAGGAGCAGAGGTCTGTGTTCTGCCTGTGTACATGCAAAAAAGGCAGAACACAGATACTACTATCTGCCTACAGAACACAGTTCATTTTACAAATTAAGTATATTTAAATGAACCCCATTGTTGTGTGTATAATGGACAACAGAAGGCAAAGCAACTTAGAAGTTGGTCGCAATCTGTAACAGAGATGATCCACATTATAATTTTTTTAAATTGGATCTATGCAGATGTTGGCCCAGTTCTCAGGAGCACAGGCATTGGTAAACCAGAGCCATCAATGCATAGGGTCCATGTTCCATTTCCAGGAACAATCAGGCACTGATCACACCACATGCCATATTGGAGCAGGGCTTCTCCATCCTTTAAACAGCAGGTTCTGATGCAAGAAGGCTGGTGGAATCTGGGCATTTGCATTCCTCATAAGCTCCCAGAAGATGGGAAGCTGCTGGGCCATGGCCCACACTCTACAAAGTGTGGGTGAGGAAGGTAGACAGTGTTGAGTCCTGACACCCATCCTAGTCAAGGTGGCGGGGGAGGGGGCCTCTTTTACAATACACATTCCAATCCTTATCTAAAAGGGAATCTCTAGGAGATGTGATTCTCTATAATTTCTTTTTAAGTTGTACGCGTGATGCTGAGGCACAGCCAACCTTGTGAACTGTGTTCGAGTAGGCCTTTTGAGAAGTAAATCTTCTCTGGGCATGCCTCACCCCAGGAAATGAGCTGCTTCTCTTTGTAGATAGGTAAGAACCAGCAGCTTCCAGAGATCCATGGGAACAGTGAGTCAGAAAGAGGAGGCCCGGAATCACAGCCTCTGCAGGCTGACATCTGGCAGAGAATCCATCCTGCCCCTTTCCATCCACTATAATTGCTTTCCAAAGCTAGTACTTAGATCATGATCATCATCTGTTTAGCTTCATAAAACCACACAAAGAAGATAAACAGAAGGTTTTTTTGGGGTTTTTTTTGGGGGGGGGGGTTTTTTTTTTTTGGTTTTTTGGTTTTTGGCCTAGAACTTACAGATAAGGGGTCATCCATGATGAAAGACTGGAAAGAAGCCAAAAGGCAACATGCAATTAGCCAACCTCCCGCCTCCAGGCTCGCATCTTTAAAGGGCTCTGTGGCCACACCCCACCTTGCTGCAAAGTACAATTTTGTTAATAAAAGGGATCAAGTGGAATGTGGCCCTTTAGGGCTTTTACACACAAACTGCTTCTGGAAAAAGGGTGAGTAATAGAAGTCTACCCTCTCCAGGTAGAATAGGTGATAGGCCTGGGCCCATCTGAAATACCAGCATTTCAAATTTTCCTACATCTACTTTCCATTTAACAAGGCACTTCAAAAAATTCTGTTCCATGTGTTCAGCCTCTTGCTCCCAATTTCTACCCCGTCATTAAAAGTCATTCTTTCCCTTGCTTATGGCATGTTTAGCTGACAGAGGGCAGGACAACTTTTCAACAGGGAGGTCCCACTCCACCCCAATCTTGGAAATGCCATTCCCATGAGAGGCTTTCCTAAGATTGGTTTCAGAACTGTCACAGTTGGGGTCAAGATGCAGGGTCATGTTCTCTCCCTCTCTAGTGGCATTCTCTCTGGGGAGAAACATCCTAGACTTTCTCAACCATCAGTGGATCACTCAAAGCAAAAACAAAAAGCAGCAGCAACTTACAATTCCTACCACATGTATCACGTTCATCTCTCTATTCTTAGGTCCTAGGAGGGTCACTGTATCAAGGAATGAATGACTAGATAAATGACTGGAAATAAGAGGATGAACAACATCCTGTCCTGCAGGAGTTCCATCTTCTAGCCCGGAGACTGAGAAGGCATTGCACAGTGCAACTGCAAGTGCAGCGAAGGAACTCCAGGCTCGGGGGCCCAGGGTGGCACAGCTAGGAGGTGGTAAAAGCTGCCTTTGGGCCTGGGTCTTCCAGTTCCACATCAGTGCATCTTTCTCCTTTACCCAGTATTGCCTTCTCGGTAACAGAAGCAAACAGTGTTCCGGGAACAGAGAAAAAGGAGGGCAGTGTGGGGAGCGGGCAGCATCTGCATCAAGCCTGGAGGAGCCAAGCAGGCTGGCAGTAAGAGACAGCGTCACAGTCCAGCTGTAGCAAGGGGGCTGCTTAGAATCCTCTGACCACTTCCCAGCACCAAATGAAAGCATGGTGGGAGCAGGGCACACGCAACAATGTCTTCTAAAATAAATGTTTTTTCCTCTTCCTTTAAAAAAAATATTTAGCCTTGACTTACAGAGCTGGAAAGAGGCATAAGCCTATGATATGCAAGAAATATGAACAGAGATTTTATTTTTCAACTAAAGCATGGGGGAGGGAAGAGTTAAAAGTTACGGATAATTTAATCACATCTGGGGAAACATGACTCTTGAAACAAAGAATCACCCAGAAAATCTCCTCTGGGGCCTGAACTTCTGCCATTAATGATTTTTCCTTCTTAAGGGAAAAAAGGTTAACAAAGTGTAGCCATTTTTCTAAATAGGGTCACACAGCCCTTTCCCAAGCAGATATCTGCTTGGAGGAGAATTAACACCACATACAAATCCCTGGCCTGAATGCAAATCTCCCTAATCTACTTCTGGAGAGGCTCACGCCTTTGTTTAAAGCCCCAGCCAGCTGAGGTCCAGCCATAAGCAGAGACGGTAATTGAATTTTGTCAAGGGTCCACTGCCCTCAGCCTAGGGAAAGTCATCCTTGAGTGAAGGTTGGAGGCCCTGGAGCCCCCTTGGCTATGCCCACCCAAACTGAGGCAAACCACAGGCTTGGGGCACTTGGATAATTGAAGACATGAAAAGCATTGACGATAAAAATTCACATGAAAACTACCACAGCCAGTCTCCAGCATGGCTTCCTCCCAGTTGTCTTCTTGAGAATAAAAGAATCCTAAGATCACCCAGACAAAGGGGGGCTGCATCCATAATTTTGACAGATCTAAAAAAACTCTTCATCAGCAGTGTCCTCCCTTGAGACAAAGAGATTGTTATGTACTTACCTAAGAGGCAACCTCCGCCAGGCATGGTGGCTCACACCTGTAATCCCAGCACTTTGGGAGGTCGAGGTGGGTGAATCACCTGAGGTCAGGAGTTCGAGACCAGCCTGACCAACATGGTGAAACCCTGTTTCTACTAAAAATACAAAAACTACCCAGGAACGGTGGTGTATGCCTGTAGTCCCAGCTACTCAGGAGGCTAAGGCAGGAGAATTGCTTGAACCTGGAAGGCGGAAGCTGTAGCGAGCCAAGACTGTGCCCATGCACTCCAGCCTGGGTGACAAAGTAAGATTCCATCTCAAAAAAAAAAGAAAAAAAAGCGAAGCAGGGTGGGGCAGGGGAACCTCCACGGTGTTGGGCCAGCTTCCTATGTGGGAGAGCGTAAAGGCTGAGTGGATTTGGGGGACCTTTTGTAATGAAAGCTTAGAACAGCCGGGCGCGGTGGCTCAAGCCTGTAATCCCAGCACTTTGGGAGGCCGAGACAGGCGGATCACGAGGTCAGGAGATCGAGACCATCCTGGTTAACACGGTGAAACCCTGTCTCTACTAAAAAATACAAAAAATTAGCCGGCCGAGGTGGCGAACGCCTGTAGTCCCAGCTACTCGGGAGGTGGAGGCAGGAGAATGGCGTGAACCCGGGAGGCAGAGCTTGCAGTGAGCTGAGATACGGCCACTGCACTCCAGCCTGGGTGACAGCGCGAGACTCCGTCTCAAAAAAAAAAAAAAAAAAAAAAAAAGAAAGCTTAGAACAGACACTCCTGACAATAATCTGCTCAAACTCAACTTTACTCAATTGTAATCATACAACAGCAAGGGGAGGAAAGGACCTTATGAGTGATTACGAGCCAGGCATGTGTGTTGTTTAACACCCACCGCACAACAAACCTACAGGGGTGGGTATGTCACCAGTGTTTGACACATGAGGAAACTGAGGCCCAGAAGCTTCATCATAGCTGGCCTGTAGTCAGAGCCATTAGGTGGGACAGGCAGGATTTGAACTCAGTTCCTGCAACCAGCACATGGAGCATGGCTCTGCTGTTTCTGACACAATTTCAGACCATCGGAGGAAAGCTCACTCGTACTTGCTCAGTTTCCAGTGCAGCAGCTGGCAGACAGCTGTTCTGGGACCAGACTTCCCAGATCATGATTTACGCCCATCATCTGTCTCTCCATGAACCATGAACATCCAACCCAGCATCCCCAAAGAAGGCCGGAGGGAACACAAATGCAATTAGTGAGTTCCAGATTTTCAATCCTTCTAATACTTCCACCCCTAACAGGAAGGCCACAACAACACTCCGAGTCCTCAAATGTCAGTGACAGCAGGAAGAGTGGCCAGAACGTCCTGGGCTACCCCACTTTTCCAAAGCAGCATTGAAAATCTTCCTTCAAGGACTATTAGAGACACAAGGATTTACCAAGACTTTTCTGATACGGAATTCTGTGGAATCTGTTATGTAGAATTCTGTGATTACTCAAATTCTACCATAACAAAAGGCAATTATTTGTAATAAATGAATAGGAAATAAAAACTTATACACTTTAATTTATAAATTTCACAGTTTGAGACATTCTGAATCTATGGGGGGAAAGTTTTGAAAAAAAATCACAAAAGGAAACTGACATTATTTTAAAAACAGACTATCTCTAGACATTGGGATTATTGGAACAGTTTTTTTCTTTCTTTTTTTTTTTTTTGAGACAGAGTCTTGCTCTGTCGCCCAGGGACGCGATCTCGGCTCACTGCAACTTCTGCCTCCCAGGTTCAGGCAGTTCTCACTTCAGCCTTGGAGTAGCTGAGATTACAGGCACTCGCCACCACACCCAGTTAATTTTTTTGTATTTTTAGTAGAGATGGGGTTTCACCATGTTAGCCAGGACGCTCTCGATCTCCTGACCTTGTGATCCACCTGCCTCAGCCTCCCAAAGTGCCGGGATTACAGGCATCAGTCACCGCACCCCCAGCCAGTTTCACCATATTAGCCAGGATGCTCTTTATCTCCTGACCTCGTGATCCACCCGCCTCCACCTCCCAAAGTGTTGGAATCAGGCGTAAGCCACCGCGTCCAGCCAGTTTTTATTTTCTTTTACTGGAGTAAATCTTCTAATTTATCTATAATAGCATATATTATTTATATAATAAATAAGTTACAAAATACATCTGAATAACTTAGCTTACTCATAAGTTTATTCTGTGAGACATTTAGTAATTAATAAAATACATACATATATACCAGAAATTCAGAGAAAAAGATTCCCCCACTAATACTCCCTGCCCCAATGCTCAGAGGCCATTTGTCTTTTTTTCCCTTGGTGAGATAAGGCTTCCTCCAGTTTGTAGATTCCTAAACAAGGAAAAGAACACAGAAAACATCATCCCCTGAAGGACAGAGATTCCTCTAACCAGCAGGAAGCAGGTAGTGAGGTCCTGCTCTGACTGTTAGGAAACTCCAAGCACTACCATACTATAAGAGTTGTGAAAGGAAAATGAATCTTGGGACCCCCAACTCACTAAGTCAAAGGGAAAAGTCAAGCTGGGAGCTGCTTAGGGCAAACCTGCCTCCCATTCTATTCCTAAAACAAGATAGCTACTAAGAAAAAAAAGCTATCTACTTACCTCCCTCACAAGGAATTTCCTTGTGGACAAACGACAGACAACTCAAAATCATCCCTCTGCTCACTGAGATAAAGGCATATCTGATTGCCTACTTTGGAAGGGTTAATAAGAAACGCAAAAGAATGCAACCATTTGTCTCTTATCTACCTCTGACCTGGAAGCCCCCACCCACTTCGAGTTGTCCCACCGTTCCAGAGGGAACCAATGTACATCTTACGTATGTAAGTGTGTGTGTGTGTGTGTGTGTGTGTGTGTATATGTGTGTGTATATATATATATATATATATTTTTTTTTTTTTTTTTTTTTTTTGAGACAGTCTTGCTCTGTCACCCAGACTGGAGTGCAGTGGCACGATTTCGGCTCACCACAGCCTCCACCTCCCAGGTTCAAGCAACATGATTCTCCTGCCTCAGCCTACCAAGTAGCTGGAATTATAGGCATGTGCCACCATGCCCAGCTAATTTTTGTATTTTTAGTAGAGACAGGGTTTCACCATGTTGGCCAGGCTGGTCTCAAACTCCTGACTTCAGGTGATGCGCCTGCCTCAGCCTCCCACAGTGCTGGGATTACAGGTGTGAGCCACCACGCCTGGCCATCTTACATATTTTGATGTCTCATGTTTCTGTAAAATGTATAAAACCAAGCTGTGCTCCAACCACCTTGGGCCCATGTCATCAGGATCTCCTAAGGCTGTATCAAGGGTGTGCACCCTTAACTTTGGCAAAATAAACTTCCTAAACTGACTGAGACCTATTTCAGATTTGGGGGGTTTAGAGTTAAAGGTGGGAATGACCCCAAAGCAATCTTGCCAGAACCTGGAAATTATTTCTGGCATTTCTAGCACTACCACATTTATCTAGCATTTCTATATCAAACACAGAGAACTCGTGTAAAAAAAGTGATGTGTACCTGGCCAAAGCACCTTCCTCATGCAAAAAATTCCACAGGTAGAACAGCAGGTGACATATAGCTGTGTCTTTAAAAAGTAAGAACACACACAACACTGAGAAGCTTCTGGTAATATATACATCCTATATCCAAGGTATAGGATAAGGAGTTATTAAATCATTAACATATTTTGGGGGAAGATGGAATGTCTCCAGATATATTTTCCTAAGGCTGCCTGTAATTTTTACTCCAATTTACACACAAGCACAATCTCTGGGAATGTGTGCCTAAGCATGTTCATGTTTCCAACCAGCTGTCTTTGGGATGTGCTGAAGGCCCTACTGCCACAGCCAGTTCCTCTGAGGATACAGACAAACATGTGTCCCAAGTCACATAGAGATAACCCCCATAAGTAAGTTCAAGCATTAACAACCGCCCAGAACAAATAATTTTTTAAAAATTCATAAACAAATGAATCCATAAATCAATTTAATCGTAGTAACAACCCCTTTAAAATAAACACCAGGGGAGGAAAGTGGTTAATGTATCTATCACATGATGTTAGCTATCACTTTAAAAGCCTCAAAATAATGCTTATAATAATAAAATCCCTGTGGATTATGTCTCAGTGCTAGTGAGTCTCACTACGAATATGCTAAAATCACTGCTGAAGATCTAAGGTCTATTATTTACTGTAGGTGCTGCATAACCAATTACCCCCAAATGCAATGCCTTCACATAAACACAATCTCACAGATTTCATCAGTCAGGAGGAATCTGACAGCGGCATAACTAGGTGGTTCTTTCACTGAGTTGGACTCAGAACGTGGGCAGGAGGTTTCCAACATGGGGTACTCACATGGCTGTTGACAATGGGCAACATGCAGTTTCCCCACTTTGTGGGACTCTCCATCAGCCACTTAAGCGCCTTCACAATATGGCAGCTGACTTCTTTCAGAGGAAGCAATCCGAGAGAGCACAAGGAGAAGACACAGTGCCTTTTGTCACTTGGTCTCTCCGGTCACATGTCATCCCTTCCACTTGATTCTAAACACTGTGATTCACTTCTGAGTCCAACCCCCATCTAAGGGGAAGGGAATTAGGTTCTGTCCCTCAAAGGGAGGAGACCTGAAGATTTGTTGACTTTACTTTGAAACCACCAGGATGAGGTATTTGTGCTTTGGGGGCAGGGTGGATGGGAGAAGGAGAGTGTTAAAAAATAAGTCAGGATCCAGGAATTACCAGTTCTCCAATTCCTAATGGCTATACGAAAAGTTTCAGGGAAAGTTTCTTAGAAGGCAATGGTTGCACAGTGTTATTTTTAAAAGTGCCTCTGAGATAAACTGTTTAATGATTTGGGACACATGCTTATGCTGTTTGAGAAGTTGCACCTGAGCTGCTTGTGTAACCTGTTTGGTTTTTCACAGATTATGAATCATTGAAGATACCAAAGGACTGTTTTAGAAAACGTGAAGAAAAGGAGCAAAAGAAGACCCCTGTGTATACCTTCATGTCATTCACAGAGTTGTGGATTCTATATTTATATCTTTTGTTTGTTTGTTTTTGAGACAGAGTCTTGCTCTGTGGCCCAGGCTGGAGTGCAGTGGCGTAATCTCGACTCACTGCAACCTCTGCCTGCCAGGTTCAAGTGATTCTCTTGCCTCAGCCTCCCGAGTAGCTGCGACTACAGCATGCACCACCATGCCCAGCTAATTTTTGTATTTTTAGTAAAGACGGGGTTTCACCACAATGGGCAGGTTGGTCTTGGACTCCTGACCTCATGATCTGCCTACCTCGGCCTCCCGAAGTGCTGAGATGACAGGCGTGAGCCACTGAGCCCGGCCTATATATATTTATATATTTAACCATTCACAGCATGTGTATCTTATTAGTCTTGGAATGCTCATATTCTTACTGTCTTCTTTTGGGGATAAATCAGCAACTCAGCAGAACATTATCACACTGCGAGGCTCAGTAAATATTTTGAGATCAATTAGAAGCCATTTGGCTGGTCATTGTATTCTGAAAATAATCACTCAGGCAGTAATATTACATTAGAAAGGCTTTCCGTTTATGTTTCATCAGACAGAATTGGAAGACTGGTCTCATCCAAGTTTTGTTTTAATTGGCAATGCTGGGTAGTCATTCAAAAATTACTCAGATTTTCCCACAAACATAAATTCTGGCCATTTTGCAGTGATTCTCACAGTGCAGTCCCAATGGATCTTGCTGGTGGTCTGCAAGGGTGAACTTTTATTACCAAACGTGAGTCTATAATCACTGTCCTTGTCTTACCAACAATTCCCATCCCCACCCCAGTCTCCAAGGCTCAGCTCGGACCCACTGCTTGGTTAAGCCTTTCCTGACCACTTCAGCTTAAAAGATGTCCCCATTCTACTCCCACCAGTCTCTGTACTCCTTCAACAGATCAGGGACTGTGTCCTCCTCCTTTACATGTTTGCCCAGATTTTCAACTTTACTATGGAGGACAGTCAAGCTACACTGTTGTTCTTAATGTACATTTATTTTTTTGTATGATCATTTATCCTATTTCATTTTACAAAGTACCATTTTCTCTATTAACCCTAAAGTGGCTTACATGTGACCATGTGTTTGTGGTTTTCTTTCTTTTCTTTTTTTTTTTTTTTGAGACAGAGTCTCACTCTATTGCCCAGGCTGGAGTCGCAGTGGTGCTATCACAGCTCACTGCAGCCTCTCCCTCCTGGGCTCAAGTGATCCTCCCACCTCAGCCTCCCAAGTAGTTGGGACTACAGGCACGTGCCACCACGCCTGGCAAATTTCCTTATTTATTTATTTATTTATTTATTTATCTTTGAGATGGAGTCTCACTCTGTCGCCCAGCCTGGAGTGCAGCGGCACAATCTCGGCTCACTGTAAGCTCCACCTCCCAGGTTCACGCCATTCTCCTGCCTCAGCCTCCCAAGTAGCTGGGACTACAAGCACCTGCCACCACGCCCGGCTAATGTTTTGTATTTTTAGTAGAGACGGGGTTTCACCATGTTAGCCAGGATGGTCTCGATCTCCTGACCCCGTGATCTGTCCTCCTCGGCCTCCCAAAGTGTCATTTTTAATTTTTATAGAGTCAGGATCTCCCTATGTTGCCCAGGCAGGTCTTGAATTCCTGGGCTCAAGCAAGCCTCCCACCTTGGCCTCCAGAAGTGCTGGGATTATAGGCATGAGCCACAGCACCCAGCAAGTGTTTGCTTCTATAATGACAAGTGAGAACAATAGGTCTGCAGGTCAGCAAGGTGAAATGCCCAACGATTGGGCATTTGTAAACAACTCAATTGTAAAATGATTCACAAACTGGAAGAAGTCTGAGAAGCATTGACCCAAGATAATACTGGCAATAATCAAACTAAAAACATCCAGAGCTCTAGGAAGCACACCTTTCCTATATGGTGGCCTCCTGAGTTCTGAGAATCACTTCTGCAAGGAATCTCATAACCAGCCAGGGCAGGTCTGACTAGCCTCGTATGTACACATCACGCAAGTTGACCACACCAAATCAACCCAACAAGTCAATGACAGAAGAGAAGAGATTCACAAGGAAGAAAATGCAGTGACAGCAGCCTGGACCATCATCTTTAGCATAGACAGAACAAATGTGCTAGAAGGAGACTTTTCCACGTCCTAATCTATTTTTGCCACTCCTAGGAACTCCAAGGCAACCAGGATAGTTAGATATAGTCAAAGGGAACCCACTGTGAACACTGCATTTATGCTTCTATCTCTGGGATGGACCTCACAGTTGCTACAAGGGCAGAGATAATGGTGTGTTCAAATCTCAGGCAATTTATTCCTCACTATGAGCTCTTTGTGAACACTAGCCCTTCTACCTGTATCAAAGATCAGACCCTGCAAAGAACAAGGGTGCCCGCTTTAGGAAAATCCAATATATTAAAAAAAAAAAAAAAAAAAAAAAAAAAAAAAAAAAACACTTGCAAACCAGACACAACTCTAGAGGACAATGCCCTCTTTAAACTCCTGATTTTAAATGCTCAACTCCTGTAGAACAGATAGATTATGTTATGCAAATTCAACCCTACATTAACCAAGAGATAGAAGCTAATGTCTCCAGTAATGAGACAAAATGATATCATGTGCCTCCTGATGTGATGGACTGAGAAGGATGCAAAACATCATTTATATAGCATGCCCGACAAAAATAGATGTAATTGTGAAAAATCTAATAGTGAGAAAATACCACACAAACCAAAATCGCTACCAAAGAGCCAACCTGTATCCTTTAAAAATGTCAATGTCATGAATGGCAAAAAAAAAAAAAAAAAAAAAAAAAAAAAAGGAACTGTTCCTGATTAAAAGAGACTAAAGAGACATGACAACTGAATACAGAATCTGCGTAATCCTGGACTGAATCCTAGGGCAGGAGAAGAATTACTATCAAGGACATTATTGTGTTAAGTGGCAAAATTTGGATATGAACTGCATACTGGATAATAGTATTACATGCCTTGTTTTAACTAATTGAACAGTGGTTATGAAAGGAATGTCTGCCAGCAAGGACAGCCTAGCAAAAAAGAAAAAAAAGAAAAGGAATGTCCTTGATCTTAGGAAAGACTTTCTAAAGTATTTAGCAGCAAAGGGGCATGATGGTACAACTTTCAAATGGGTCAGAGAAAACAGTATGTAATACAGAGAATAAGTATGGCAAAATGTTTATGATTAATGAATCCAGGTAATGCTATACGGAAATTCTTTGTATTTTTTTACAACTTTTCTGTAAGTTTGAGATCATTTTAAAATAGTCTTTTAAAACAACACACTCGATTAAAACACTCGATTTGCACCAAGTGTTTCCACAGTAATGTCTGTTAAATAAAGCAAAGCACCCCATATTAAATTCATCTGTCGCCATCCTCCAACCCACAGACCCAGGTGATGGTGCCCCTCTCCACTCCCAACCCATCCAAACTCAGCCATACAGATCCAGCTCCTAGGCATTACAGACAGACACACAGATCAAGCCAGGAAGCTGTGAGGAGCTCAGAACACACACAAGTTTCAGGTGTGAGGGCTCCCTAAGAAATGTAGGAAAAGGAGGTTACCTGATTTAAACAAGCAGGGGAATGGGAGAGGGGAGGCAGGACAGTGTCCTCACCCACTTCATGTAAGCTAGTTTGACAATCACCATAAAGGATCCCACAGCAAGGTCAAGCTCTCAGAGCACAACCACTTACCCCCACCCCACACTTCTGCCCTTTTCCCATGGGAAGAGATGACTCCTGTTGTCATGTCCACAGCCTCTCATCCAGGAGCAAGGTAGCTGCAGTGAAGGATGCAGCCTGAGACGGAGACCACACCGCCAGGCATTGAACAGCACAGCAAACAGCAGGAAGGAAAGGGCTGAAGCCCTGACCGTTAGGCTTGCTTCAGCCACTGATCTCCCTGCAAGCCTGATAAACCTGACCTTGTGGCAGCCAGAACCATGGTCCCCAGAAATATCCACATCCTATTCTCCAGAACCTGTGACTGTGTTACCTTACGTGGCAAAATGGACTTTGCAGATGTGATCAAGTTAAAGACTTTGAGATGGGGAGATTATCCTGGATGATCTAGGTGGGCCTGAAGTAGGCACGAAGGTCCTGAAAAGCAGAGAACCTTTCCCAGTTGTGGTCCAAGGGAGATGTGAAGATGAAGGGAGGGTCAGAGAGAGAGATCACATAGCTGAATTTGAAGACAGAGGAATGGTATCTCCAGCTGAGGGATGCAGGCTGCCGCTAGAAGCTGGAAAAAAACGACGACACGGATTCTCCCTTGGAGCTTCCTGAAGGAACGCAGCCCTCCCCATAACTTGATTCCAGTCCAGTGAGAATTGTAAGATGACACATTTGTGTTGTTTCAAGTCACAAGTTTAAGGTCATTTGTTGCAGCAGCAATGAAAAACTACAGCAGACCCTGCTCCATCATCAGAAATGAGTGAGTTTTCATCCCTTTTGAGAAGTTAGGTGAATGGAGCCTGGAGTCCACTCTTGGTCCCACAAAGCCTTTGGGGCACCAGCAGAAAAACCACGGTCCGGCTGGGCGCGGTGGCTCACGCCTGTAATCCCAGCACTTTGGGAGGCCAAGGTGGGTGGATCACGAGGTCAGGAGTTCGAGATCAGCCTGGTCAACACGGTGAAACCCCATCTCTACAAAAGGTACCAAAAATCAGCTGGGCATGGTGGCATGTGCCTATAATCCCAGCTACTTAGGGAGGCTGAGGCAGGAGAATCATTTGAACCTGGGAGGTGGAGGGTGCAGTGAGCCGAGATCGTGCCATTGCACTCCAGCCTGGGCGATAGGGCAAGACTCCGTCTCAAAAAAAGAAAAAAAGAAAAAAAATGGCCCTTGGGACCAGAGGATCTCTAAAGATAATTCACAAAATGAATGGCCTCCGTTTCAGCTGAACTTACCTGGTACCATCTGCTCTTGTTTTGTAGGATACTTTGCCACCAGAACACTGATATTTCTTTTTTTAGTAATAAAATGTGTTCAGTTTTGACTAAGTCATTGGCAGACACCAGCGGCCCAGAGCACTAGCATCCAAGTCTCTAAGCCCAATTCACTTCATCAGTAAACTACCCGGCGCAGCCACACCCGCCCTGACCCAGCTTTTGTCCTTCCTCTGATCCTACACATCGCCAGAGCTGCCTTCCAGATCCCAGTCATCCTCGGCATTGCAGGCCCAAGCAGCAGCAGCAGCTGGACAGTAAACTGGGGGCAGCAAGGCCCAAACTTCACCCTGGGAATTCAGCTGCTGCACAAGGGTCACCGCCTCCCTGCTTCCACCCCACCACTTTCCCTAACATCTTCTCTACGCACTGCCCTTTTATCTGCTGGGAGCCATGCAGCTGGCCAAAGACACGCTGCCAAATGTAATCCATGGGTGTGGTGACTTGCTCCAGCTACACAGCAGGAGCTACTTAAGTGATTGCCTCTGCTCTCAGAAGGGAGTTTGAAGGTATTTTTATCACTGAAATGTTTCCATTGAACAAAACATCTGGGGGAGACAGCTACTGTCCCAACTAATAAGACCCATACCCAGACTCATAGCTTTTATCAAGATGGTTTGTTTTAGAGTGGAGCTTATTTGGAGCTCCTACTTCTTAATGTCTACCAACAGCTGGAGAGAATGTACCCACCAGGAGAGCGATTACATTGGAAGGAGGTCAAGGCGGCCCAAGGAAGACCGAGAAAAAAGAGCAGCAATTGCTTTTGATGATTTGTATTTCACATACTTAAAACAGAGGCCGGCTGTCTGGGAGATTGATCCAGAGAGAACATCGTTTTTAAAGGAAACAGCACAATTAAACCAAGAACTTGCACTAGAAATGGTTCTGGCCCGAAAGAGATCTGTTCTAAGCACCTTGGTACAGGAATGGGCCAGGCAGGGTGCTGGCTACAACGCAGAAGGAAGCAGCCTGTTGTGGGTAGCCAGGTCAGCAGAGCTCACCCTGCAGGGAATCTTATCAGCCTTTTATAATCCTGTCACTGTCCATTCCTGTTAAATGCAAGATCTGCCAGAGATGCCTGCGGAATGACAGAGAAGGGCTGTGACTCTGCCATGAAGAAATATGCTTCCAACAAACATCAGAGTAATTCTGGGTGCCGAGGAGATCCCAGTTAATGCAGACAGACCAGGATGACCACAGCAACCCAGCAAAGGAGCTTCCCTCTGAGCAAGAACAGAGGGAGGGAACTGGGTAAGGAAGACAGGTAAGGCTGCTATAGGCCCAAACTAGGAGCAGTCTCCCACTGACACCCATCTTTGCTCTCATTCACACCTGCACAAGAAGGGGTCACTCCTGACCATCTGTCAACACCAAGCACCACAGATACAAGAACAGGAGGGATGCAGAAAGAGGAGCCCTCAGGGAGGGCTGGGGAAGCCCAGGGAAACCCCACAATGAGGCCATGAAGGCTGAACCACAAGACCAGAAATTGCATCCTGCCACCACTGGGTCTGCAGATTAGAAGACTTTGAAGCCCTATGAATTCTCAAATCTGAAACAGCCATTTTTTTTTTTAACTCTTTTGTATTTATTTTGCTTTTAAACTGGCAAAAAAAAGTTTAAAGATTAATAACATTCTGTGCTAGTGAGGGCCCTCATGGTTGGAGATGTAAATTCTATTTTTTTTTTTTTTTTTGAGATGGCGTTTCGCTCCTGTTGCCAAGGCTGGAGTGCAATGGCACGATCTTGGCTCACCACAACCTCCACCTCTCCAGTGCAAGCAATTCTCCTGCCTCAGCCTCCTGAGTCGCTGGGATTACAGGCATGCGCCACCACGCCCGGCTAATTTTGTATTTTTAGTAAAGACAGGGTTTCTCCATGTCGGTCAGGCTGGTCTCGAACTCCCGACCTCAGGTGATCCACCTGCCTCTGCCTCCCAAAGTGCTGGGTGGGATTACAGGCATGAGCCACCGCGCCCGGCCAATTCTATCATCTTTTAAAGGGGACATTTTTAAAGGAGCATATCCTTTGACCTTGAAATTCTATAGCATTGCCCATAAGAGTCTACAGTGTGGCATTACAGAAATGTGCAGTGCAATATGTTTTTATAAATTCCAAGGCGTGGGGGACACTCAGAAACAGAAGAATGAGTGGTTACATAATTTATCTTTTTATATAAAAATAATATGTAACAATTAATATAAAGAAATAGCCAGGTGAGGTGTCTCACTCCTATAATCCCAGAACTTTGGGAGGCTGAGGCGGGCAGATCGCCTGAGGTCAGGAGTTCAAGACCAGCCTGGCCGACATGGTGAAATCGTCTCTATTAAAAATACAAAAATTAGCTGGGCGTGGTGCCAGGCACCTGTAATCCCAGCTACTCAGGAGGCTGAGGCAGGAGAATCGCCTGAACCCAGGAGGCGGAGGTTGCAGTGAGCTGAGATCACGCCACTGCACTCCAGCCTGGCAACAGAGACAGACTCCGTCTAAAAAAAAAAAAAAGAAAGAAAGAAAGAATATGTAGTCTTTAAATATAGGATAAATTTGTGTTAGTAAGAAATAAACATCTATACTAGTTTTGTAAATGCATTATATAGAACAATATTATTTTCGTTTTAAAAAAAGCACTTTTTGGCGGGGTGTGGAGGCTCATGCCTGTAATCCCAGCACTTTGGGAGACTGAGGCGGGAGGATCATGTAAGCCCAGAGTTCTAGACCAACCCAGGCATCACGGTATCTACAAAAAATAAAAAATTAGCTAGGCATGGTGGCATGTGCCTGTGGTTCCAGCTACTCAAGAAGCTGAGGCAGGATAATCGTTTGTGCCTAGGAGTTCACGACTGCAGTGAGCTGGGTGATAGATTGAAACCTGTCTCAAAAAAATTAATAAAAAACTTACACATACTTTCTCACATACAAGGGGTCATAAGTGTTTTACGTAATATAGAGTTCTGATACCACCTTGAAACTATTTTTCCTTCTCACAAAAAGCAAATGTGGTTAACATTAATAGTTTGTTGTTTTTAAGCCAGGTGAGACTCTCTCAGCAAGAGAAAAAAAAAAAAAAAGAACAACTTGCAACTTCTCAGTTAAATCATTCCTTTCATTAGCAAAATCATGCTTTTTAATGAAGAGAAACAAGCCCTTCAGGATCCCAAAGGAGGAAGAGAACTGTGATTGGATGTCTCTATGGACTCATAATTTCAGACGAGGTAATAAAACGATAAAATGGACTAGTTCGCTAGAATGGGGTTACCTATGGGTACTACTCAGCCACAGGCTGCAGGTAAAATTCTTCTGTGCCCAACATCCCAACTGCCCTGTGAACAGTGTTAGCTCTGGGGTGGGGACATTTTGAATGAGGGGAGATTGACAGAATCCCACCTTGAGGCAGAGCCAGAAGCAAAGAAAGCAATGCAGGAAAGGTCTGAACACTTTAGCACAGTATCTGAAAGGGAAAGGGCTTGTTTCTCTGGCCATCTAAAATTTATATTACATTGTGACTTCTTCAAAAAAAGAAAAAAAGTACAGCCTGGCACAATGAGGGAAGAGAGTCCCAAGTGTGGTAACATAGGGCATGCAATGCAGGACCAGAAGACTGGAAGCACTGGCAGGCTACCAGGGTGATGAAGATTACTCTGGAAAAAGCTGCTTTCTCTTTTTATAAATGTTTACTTCTTTTTCTTATTTTTTAATATATCAACATGTTGTAAATTACTTTTCTAACTTTATAAAATAAGACATCTTAAAGAAATATAGACCGGGCACCGTGGCTCACGCCTGTAATCCCAGCCCTTTGGGAGGCCAAGGCGGCTGGATCACTTGAGGCCAGGAGTTCGAGATCAGCCTGGCCAACCACGGCTAATATGGTGAAACCCCGTCTGTAATAAAAATACAAAAATTAGCCAGGCATGGTGGCGGGCGCCTGTACTCCCAGCTACTCTGGAGGTTGAGGCCGGAGAATCGCTTGAACCCAGGAGGCAGACATTGTAGAGAGCTGAGATCCCGCCACTGCACTCCAGCCTGGGCAACAGAGTGAGACTCTGTCTCAAAATAATAACAATAAGTAAGATATATAAACAAAATCTGTTATAGGAAGGAGCGGACATTTCTTAAGATACTCATCCAACATCTTCCACCCACCTGCTCTCCCCCTTCACTCAAATAACTGAACACCCCAGAAAGGTCTTCACTCCTGAAGTCCACAGAAGACAAGGAAACACCTGTTGACTTTTTATTAGGAGGCTTGCAATGACAGGAAACCAACTGGCCCACCATCACCACTGCTGGGTTTGCTCAAGTATTCACCAGTGGTGCCTATTAATAACTCTTCAGATAGACTGGCTTTAGGCAAGCAAATGGAAGAAGGAAATTACTTTGTTTAGTTCATTTAACAGATGTTTATTGAGCTCACAGTCCCGTGCTGGGCCCTGGGACACAAGGATGAAGCACAGTCCCTGCCCTCAAGGGGCTCACTGTCTAAAGACAAAGATGGCCGGGCATGGTGGCTCACACCTGTAATCCCAGCACTTTGGGAGGCCAAGGCAGGCAGATCACTTGAGGCCAGGAGTTCGAGCCCAACCTGGCTGACATGGTGAAACCCCATCTCTACTAAAAATACAAAATCAGCCAGGTGTGGTGGTGCTTGCCTGTAATCCCAGCTACTCAGGAGGTTGAGGCAGAAGAACTGCTTGAACCTGGGAGGCGGACGTTGCAGTGTGCCAAGATTGCACCACTGCACACCAGCCTGGGTGACAGATGGAGACTCTGTCTCAAAAAAATAAAAATAAAGACAAAGAAGTTTGCTTCAGACAATGGGAAAGTGCTCGATTAGAAGGGATCAGCCAAACGCAAGTGGGAGGGGACACTTCAGACAGTCCTTGAAGGATGACTAGCCAGGGTAAGTACACAGCAGTCTAAGGGCATAGCGCTAAAACCACCCTGCAAAAGAAAATCATCTCCCTCCTCTACTGTTGAGGAAATAAGCCCAGAGAATAGAGGGTGCCAGTCCTTGGTGCCTATATGAGAAACTGAGGCGCAGGTAAATGCACACAGGCACAGGTTATCACGCTACAGAGCTGGGATTTGAATCCAGCTCCCACAAGCTCCAGAGGCTTGACTAGATGGAAAGACAAGCTTAGCCCCACTAAGTCTAAAGAAGCAAGAAGGAGCTGCCTTTAAGATATGATTCCATCTTGTCCCTGGATGGACATCCCAGCATTCCAGACGGGAGGTATAGGCATGGATTTAGGAACAGAGTTTGTAACACAAAACTCATAGCATGGTTCCCATCTGCCATTGCCTAAAACATAAGAACTGCAACACATACCTGGCCATGGAAGCCGGGCTAAGTAGGTTCAACCTAAGTCTGCATTTGGTGAATGGCTTGGCCCAGCCCAGAACTAAGCATATACATGATGCCAGAAATGGAGAAGCCTAATGAAAATTTAAAACCCATAAGATACTAGAACTGCGTATCTAATACAGAATAGACAAAATAACTGACCAGAGCGAGGTCACTTGGAGATTGTCTTTGACATAGAAATCCCACCGAGTGGCAAGAAAACAGTCATCAGAACACACTGGATCTACCCCTAACCCACCCCTCTCCTCCTACCTGCCAGCCTGAGCCCTCAAGCACTGGCTCTCCAGACTACCAGAAACAATCAGTCTCCCTGGAGAGCTGTTCCTGTCCAGCCTGGCAGAGGCGGGCAGAGGTAGACAAGAAGTCTACCTCCAAAATGAACACACACTTTTTCTCTTCCTTGTTCATGTCTGTCCCCACATTGTCCAAGTTTCTCCCCCACCTCAAGGAGCCAGAGTGCTATAGAAGCAACATTTTAAAGTTGCCATACAGGGGAGGGTCCTATCTGGGTTTATGCTGAGGGTGGGTAAAAAGAAGAAAGTAACAAATAACCTAGGCTGCAAATAATAAGTGACCCCATCTCGCCACCAGCTGTAAAATCCCACTTCTAGTCATGATGCGGGGGTTAAAAGCAAGAGAAGGGGCCCCACGTGAGGTCTGACAGTCCAGGCTGGATCCCAACTGCACACTCTCCCTGTGTGACCCACTGGGTGAGTTCCTTCAGTCTCATCCTCTGTAAATCAGGGGCTGCACCTGCCTCCTGGGCTGCAGGGAGGGTTAAGTTACAAGAACGTGTGCCACACAGCCCAATGCCGAGGACACTGGAAGTACTTTGAGAATGCTGTTAGAGCTGTTAACTCTTCAGGGCGAGAATCAGTTTAGCTGCTTGTGAAAGTAAAGCAAGGTTTCTGAGGAGGTCTACTGCAGCAGCTCGACAATGTGGAGCCTGCAGCGCCCCCCAGTATGAGGTGCACAACCCCGGGGCCAAGTTGCTGCTTGGACCCAAGGCTCTCCTTTGACAGTAGTGCCCTGCATCCGACCTGCCCTCAGTCTACCTGCTCGAAGCCTTCTGCCCCAGTCCCCAGCTTCCAGTATGGTCTTCCTTTCTCAACACCTCACTGCAAGTGCCCCATGGGCCCAGCAGATACAATCTGCTCTTAAAAACCAAACACCCTCAGTATTTTCAGAAGTGCTGACTTAGACAGAACATCCCCTGCAGAGGGATCCCGTAGGATTCCGCCAAGTGAATGTGAAACGCACATTTAAGGGAGGGTTCAGTGGACAAACCCACCACCTATGATAACCTTAAGGAGGACAGGTACACAGATGCAGGTGATGCTAACAGGTTCCCCTACTGTTCAATCAGGCTCACGTCTCAGACCACTCAGTCTCCTGCAGCTGGAAGACACTTCAAGGCCAGACAAAACCTTGAGGGTCTCCAATAACTTTACCCACATCCACCCAGGCGGTTCAGCAAGAGTCACACTCCAGGACAAGTCTTACTTTCATCAAAAAGCTTACAGCCTTACTTCTCCAAGTGTGGTCTATATGGCAGCAGCATCACCTGTATCTTGTTAGAAATGCAGACTCCCAGGCCCACCCAGACCTACTGAGTTAGGATCTGTGTTTTACCAAGATGCCCATGATGCTTTAGAATCATTAGAAGAAAGCAATCTGCCCAAATAGCATGACAGTTTACTTAGGCTTTTACTGGATCTCATCTTTCTTCATGGAGTGGAAGTTTCCAGACAGCACAGACTGTGTCTATCTCAGTTGCTGGTGCATAGTAAGTAAGAAATATGTGTTGAATGAATGGATGAATAGGCAGTCTACTCATGACTAAAGAGATCTATCCTGTTGTAAGTGCAAAGACAGACGCACGGAAGGATCAGAGAGAGAAAGCGAATGCATACCTGGGGGTGGAGGAAGACATTGAAACAAGGTAGTCAGATAAGCATCTCTAAAGGGGATAGCATTAGGATGAGACATTATGGATGAGAAGGTACGTGCCAGGGAAGAGGATGCTGGACAGAGGAAATGGCACCTGCATCTGCCACCATAAAGCGGGTACTTTCTCGAAGGCCAGTAAAGGCAGGCCAGTGTGGCTGAAGCAAAGTGAAAAAGAGGAAAGTGGTCAAAACTCCCCTAACTGCCAAAGAAGAGAATCAGGACTCATAGGTTCGGCTCTGGTGATGGAACAGAGTAGCTCCAAGAAGGCAGACTCAGAAGGCCCCAAAACCATTATGACTGTTGGGGGCAACAGAAGGGCCCCGTACGGAGTCCCTGCTGTCACCTTCAAGGATCTTGCAGTTGGGTGTGAGAGAGGCTGGCCACAAAGGGCAGGAGTCCATCAGCCAGACCTGGCTGGAGATGCCACGGGTCTAGAGCTGCTTACAAAGCAGAAATGAAGATTACTCATGGTTTTCAACAAGTTGATCCAGAAACGTCTGGGCAGCCGAGCATCCGAGGGCCAAGCAGGCCAGTCCAGATGTTACCCTGCAGCAGCGCACTGGCAGAGAAGACACAAATGACATGTGTCAGTGCAGGTAGCCATGTCAGCGGGTGAGCAACATCCTCCCGGCACTGAACAACACTGCTGGGGTTCAGATGACAAAGCAGGAGGAGGGAAAAATGCCACACAGGGTTCATGCTCTTGAGACCCCGTGCAGCAACACAGCTGGCAACCCCTCTGCCTTCAGTTTTGGTGCCAGCCCACAAGCAGCAGCTCCAGAGAAGGCTCTCTGCAAATATCCCACCGTGGAGTCCAGTCATATGACTGCCAAGGGCCGTTGGCAATACTCAGGCCTAAGCCCCTCTTTTCACAGATGAGAAAAGTCAAGACTCAGAAGATAGGCCTTGCCCTAAATCAGCAGCAAGGAATGGCAAGGCCAGGAATAGAATTGCAGAGTCGAGTCTATAAAGCTTACATTTTACCTGTAAACTACCTCTCTAATAAAACTCGGTTTCTAAACAAATGTTATTCTTGCTGTCTGACTCCTAACCGAAGAGACGAAGCAGCCTGCAGTTCCAGATCTTAACCATGCCCCCAGTTCTCTCTCCTTAATCCCAAGACTTGCACCAGCCAAACTGAAACTCCTGGTTTTCGTCAAAAACAAAGTTCGAGAAAGAACTGTTCACATTTGAGCAGGGGAGGAAAATCTGAAAATTGTAGAGGGAAATCGACAAACTTTTTTATGAGATATAAAGAATAAGAACAAGAAGAAAAGCTCTTGTTCCGTACATCAGGCTTACCGACCCAAGACCAGAACCCATCCCAGGAAACGTTTGGAGACCACACAAAATCATGCAGTTTAAAGGCTGGTGGGTTATTAATTTAAATATAATCATCCAAATAGTTGCCTTTTTCCCCTGCATTCTAGTTTTGGTTAGCCCTGACACATCAATGCAACCTCGGGCAGATGACACCTAACTGCAGACCTTCGGTCAACTCATCTATAAAATGAGGAGTGTGATAAAACTCAGGTGTCTTTCAGCTAGAAAATTCAAACATTCTGTTACATTTTTGGAACAGGACTGAAAATTGTTCCTATTAAGTCAGCTTACACAAAGTTTATTTTCTTAACTTGAAGAAATGAATGTCAGTCATTATAAATTTAAATTAGCATATCTCTTAGGAAATAATTAGTAAGTTGGTGTCACAGCGGTTGCATTCTGTTTCTAGGGAGTAAGCTTCAGCAATGACAAATCGTTAAATGAATCTTCAGGGAAACAGAGCCAAATACCCCACCCTCACTAAATGGGTATTTGGCTCTATTTCCCCAAAGGTCCATTATTATTTATAAGGCAAAAATTAGGGTTTCTTTTGCATAGCGTAGAACTCAGGCAGTGAGGTCATTTGTTTTGAAACTACAGCAACCAGTCCAACTATTTTTTTTCCATTAGCATTCTAGTTACTCTAGGTCAAGAGAGTGAGATGCAGATTTCAGAGAACAGGCAAAGGCTGCAAGGCCACCCACAGCATGGCCACGGATTCCACCTGGGACAGCCCAGAGTATAACTTACTGCTCATTTTCCTTTCATTCGCAAACGTAAGAAGCCAATGAAGACTCAGACACGAGCAAACCAAACATATTTCAAGGAATCGTCAACAGCCTCAGAGTCCATTTAAAAAACAAAACACTACCATAACATCCACATTATTCCTTATTCTTTTTTGAGACAGGGTCTTACTCTCCTGTCCTGGCTGGATGACAATGGTACAATCATAGCTCACTGCGGCCTCAAACTCCTGGCTCAAGTGATCCTCCCATCTCAGCCTCCTGAGTAGCTGGGACTACAGGAATGCACTGTCACACGTGGCTAATTATTTTATTGTTTTATTTTTTGTAGAAGCAGGGTGTCACTATGTTGGTCTCAAACTCCCAGACTCAAGCAATCTTCTCACCTCAGCCTCCCAAAGCACTGGGAATATAGGCATGTGCCATCGAGCCTGGCCCACATTATCCCTTATTCTTATTGAGTGAAAAAGGGGCGGAGAGGGGGTGACAAATTCCTCTGAGAATCATAGACGCTTTCACCCAAAAAGGAGAACATAGAGACAATTATGCCTTCAGTTTCTAGGGATTTATGAGCCCCCTGAAATTTCTTTTCTGAACCTCAGGTTTAGGACCCCTGCTAAATTAACATATTAAAAGGAATCCTCTTTTGGTCAGGTGTGGTGGCTCACGCCTGTAATCCCAGCACTTTGGGAGGCCGATGCAGGCAGATCACGAGGTCAGGAGATCGAGACCATCCTGGCTAACACGGTGAAATGCTGTCTCTACTAAAAATACAAAAAATTAGCCGGGCATGGTGGCGGGCGCCTGTAGTCCCAGCTACTTGGAAGGCTGAGGCAGGAGAATGCTGTGAACCCAGGAGGCGGAGATTGCAGTGAGTGGATGTCGCACCACTGCACTCCAGCCTGGGCAACAGAGCGAGACTCCATCTCAAAAAAAAATAAAAAAGAAAAATTCTCTTTTATAAGTCTCTCTGAATGTTGTACAACTCCTTTGTTTGTTTTGTTTTTAAACAGAGTTTTGCTCACTACCCAGGTTGGAGCGCAATCTCGGCCGACTGCAACTTCCACCTTTGGGGTTCAAGCGATTTTCCTGCCTCAGCCTCTCAAGTAGCTGGGGTTACAGGTGCTCGCCACCACGCCTGGCTAATTTTTGTATTTTTAGTAAAGATGGGGTTTCACCATTTTGGCCAGGCTGGTCTCGAACTCCTGACCTCAGCCTCCCAAAGTGCTGGGATTTCAGGCGTGAGCCACTGCGCCCAGCCTTGTAGAGCTCCTTTGTAAATGCAGTTGTGAATGGCAACGCCAATTACAAAGGGATGCACAGGAAGAGCAGGATCCAGTGAGGAAACCGGCTTCTTGTAGCATTGATGAGGGAGAAGTATGACCTCTGAGTTCACACAACTACTGAAGCCCTCTGCTTCAGCTAGGATTCTTCACTTAATAGTTTTCCATAGGAACCTTCCCTTAGATACACAGGTTTGTGCTTTGTACTCAATTTTTCAAAATAAGAATAATAAACAAAAGCATACATTGTTTAGGAATGCATACACAGGTAGTGCAATTACAAAAAGCAAAGATCAGTTAAAATTAAAAGTTGAGATGGGAAGGATTTCTAAGGTATTTGTAACCCGGTTTTTGACTCCGCAGATGTTCATATTACTCCTTAAATTACACCTGCATTTTGCATACTCTTCCGTATGTATACGGAAATAAAGCACTTAAAAAAAAAAAAAAAAAGACAGTTTTGTGTTAGTGACAGGGACCTCCAAGCATTATTCTCAGTGTTATTCCCAACCCCATTTTAAGACACACCAATAAAACTGAAGTGAGCCCAGTGCTGTGAAGGGGTGGGGCCTGGCCAGGAACAGTTGGAAGTTCTGTCCCCAGGGCCATCATCTATAAATACACTTTCATTTTTAAAAGTCTATGCCCTGGGACAGTCCTGTGCTCTGGGCTAATGCCACGCTGACCTCTGAGGCTGCCTCCCAGTCTGGGAAAAGCCAGTGTCAGGTTTCTGCAAACCCACTGGTCTTTCCTCTTACACACCCTGCAGGCCTATTTCCTGTGGCACATTCTGTGACCAGGAACGGTCTCATTAAGGCACCTTTGACAGCTGAGAAAGGAGCAAAGAACCAGACACGGCCACAGACTTAGGAGGAACCCTGGGCCACCCCCTTCCCCCGCTGCACACAGAGGCCTGGCTTCCTTGCCTCTCCTCCTCCAAGCGCCTCACTCACGGTCACTTCACCTTCCTCAGGGAATTCTGTTCATTCAACAAATGCTCAAGTCATCCATTGGTCTGAGAAATAGGTAAAGGCTATAGGAGCATGATCAGTGTGTCTCAGTTCCTAACCCTTCCCACACTCACCACACTCCTTTCCTAATCATTTGAACAAGAGTATGTCATCCAAAAAGACTCTTTTTGGTAATCTCACTAGTAGACAAACCTGTCATTTTTATGTTTTAGTTACAATAGGCAAAAATTGACACCATGACATCAAGCAACATTTGAACTCAGTTTTGGACGGCCCACACCTCATACTCAGTGCAGGGCTGAAGCACAGAAAAAGTGCCTATTTGAGTCCTCACTGTTTGCTAAGCTTTGTGCCGGATGCTGTCTACGGTCCAGAGGCGAAGGGAGCTGCATCCCTGCCTATCAGGAACTCACACTAGTGTGGGTGAAAGGCACACAGAAATAGCCCTCTAGCATGAGGGTTCTCACCGTAGGACAAGATGAGGAAGATACAAGGAATCACCTCGAAGGCTGGGGGCATGTGATCTGGGTTTGGGGAAAGAAAGAGTTCTATCAGACAGCTGGTGTGGGGAGGAGTCTCCTGGAAAAAATGACTTGGACACAGACCCCAAAGTGGGTGAATACAATGCAGGATGTGGTGGGGTGAGGAGATTCCCAGACATCAGTCCTTGGGACTGACTCGTATGGGGGTGGGTGCACGGGAAAGGTGGGAACAGGAGCTGAATCAGGGGAAATCGGGTGAGTATCTATCTAAGTCTGACAGGCCTCCTATCCCAAGGTAAGATATTGGAACTTTATTCTGAATGCAGTAGGGAATGTCAAGCGCAGGGGAGAAGGAAGAAAGGAGGCAGGAAATGCACCACTGCGAGCTGGGCAGAAACGCGCAAGAAAGAAGGAATCCCTCCGCCTCTGCATCCCCATCCTCCTGCTGCCATCTGACTGGCTGATGGGGGAGGCCGGGCTGTGCACCTGCGTGCAGCCTTTGGGAAGACTGTTGAATTTGTCTTGTGTCTTTATTACAGTCCTGAGTTTTCCTTTTTTTATTTTTTATTTTTTTTTTATTTTATTTTTTTTTTTTTTGAGACGGAGTCTCGCTCTGTCACCCAGGCTGGAGTGCAGTGCCCGGATCTCAGCTCACTGCAAGCTCCGCCTCCCGGGTTCACACCATTCTCCTGCCTCAGCCTCCCGAGTAGCTGGGACTACAGGCGCCCGCCACCTCACCCGGCTAGTTTTTTGTATTTTTTAGTAGGGACGGGGTTTCACCGGGTTAGCCAGGATGGTCTCGATCTCCTGACCTCATGATCCGCCCGTCTCAGCCTCCCAAATTGCTGGGATTACAGGTGTGAGCCACCGCGCCCGGCCACCTTTTCTTTTTTTTTGAGACGGAGTTTAGCTCTTGTTGACAGGGCTGTAGTGCAACGGCCCCATCTCAGCTCACTGCAACCTCAGCCTCCCAGGTCAAAGCCATTCTCCTGCCTCAGCCTCCGGAGTAGCTGGGATTACAGGCATGCGCCACCACGCCGGGCTAATTTTGTATTTTTAGTAGACATAGGGTTTCTCCATGTTGGTCAGGCTGGTCTCGAACTCCGGACCTCAGGTGATCCACCCACCTCAGCCTCCCAAAGTTCTGGGATTACCGGCATGAGCCACCCCGCCTGGCAGTCCTGAGTTTTCAATCCCGAACGTGAAACCACTGAATTACGCTGGCCTCTCAGGGAAGAGGGCCAACCTCACCCTTCCCCCCACCAACTGTTATCATTCATCTCAGTTACCTCAAGATCCTCTGTAGAGAAGCATCTTCCCCTCTTCCCAGCCTTTCCATAGTATAACTCTCTTGGGTGCCAGGCCCCAGATAAGGGGCTGGGGTGCCAGCAGGAAAGGGTGGTTCCTGCCCTCAGGGAACTCCTGTTTGACAGAGACAATCCTAGAGCAGTAGGAAAGGGCCAGTGGAGGGGACTTCCCTGTAAGGGCCATGCAAAGATGCAGGAGAGCCGTATACAGGGTGCGGCTGGGGTAGCACACTGGAGCCTACCCAAACTCAGGAGGTGAAGCAGGTTATACCTTATTTCAAAAACATACTCTTTATCTTCATGTATGACCTAAAGCTTCTTACAAACAGCACTGCCTCTAAGTATGGCAAAAAAAAAAAAAAAAAAAAATGTGCTTTATTTTGAGGGAGGATCATGTTCTGTTGCCCAGGCTGGAGTGCAGTGGCATGATCTTGGCTCACTGCAGCCCCGACCTCCTGGGCTCAAGTGACTCTCCCACCTCTCAGTCCCCCGAGGAGCTGGGACTACAGGTACACACCATCATGTCCAGCTAATTTTTTGTAGAGGCGGGGTTTTGCCATGTTGCTCAGGCTCTTCTGGAATTCCTGGGCTCAAGCCATCCTCCTGCCTCAGCCTCCCAAAGTGCTGGGATTACAGGTGTGAGCCACCATGCCCAGCCTTGTGCTTGTTTTTACCCCCACCCTAACCCCAGTTTGCAGCAAAACAGAGGAGTTTTATCCTGTTGTGTCAGTTATTCAAGAGATCCTTCATATATGTCAAGTATTGTCTATAGAACAAATAATTAACATTGTCCCAGAATTATATTTTGCTACTTAAAAAATGTATATAAGGGCTATTACGACTAATGAAATATGAATTCACTCGATAGCCTTTTTGTCTTGATATGCTCTCTCTCAAAGGATACTGAAAGTACAATTACTATTGTCTGCAGGGAGCTGTAGCCAAACTTTTAGACCTTCAAAGATGCCCCCACCTTTCTCTCCCAGCACAGTGCCTGCACTGGCTCGTGGGTAACAAAGGCAGTGGCTGGGGGCTGTCCCAGAGCTCCCGCATGCGCATGTGGATCTCACCTGCCACTTGAGAACTGCATGCCATTCTCACCTCCCCAGCACCTGCTCCAGGCCACTCTTAGGGCTGCTGGGGGCAGGAGGCTTGGAGCCTGTGGCCTCTTCCTGCCCGTGCTCTCTGAAGCGTGTGAAGAGCCAGCTAGAGTGAGTCACTAGGAATTAAAGTTTGGCAGCCAAGCGCCCCAGAGATGCAGAGCTGTTATCAAAGGTCCACTGTCAGCCCTAGCCAAGGCCTTTGACTTAAGGGAACTCGCCATTGGATGTAGTGACTAATGCCTGAGCATAAGCCAGGGTCTCATTCCTCACTGAAGAGTTTCAGCCCCTCCTTGGCTGAGGAGCCCGGGTCGGTCGACTGTCTGGGTTAAACATCAAAGAGCTACCTCTGGAATCTGTTTCCTGGTTTGGCCATCCTCCCGAATGGGTCCCATAGGTTGGAAACACTGACTGTGTCTCTAAGTGAGCACTCAGAATTTGAGAAGGATCCCACTCATGTGCAGTCTCAGTGGGAAAGGGGCATGAGATCATTTTGTTCCCATGTTAGTTGCTGAAACCCTTTGTCCTTCTGGAATTGGCAGGCCTTTACTTTTCCTGAGCTCTTAGCAATGGTTTCCCTATAAAGCTATTGTTTTGAGTCAATCACGAAGAATGCTGGACTTACATGTGCATGTGCACGCTCGCTCTCTCTCACACACACACACACATAAACACACATCCACACGCAAGAGCCATGCCCATCTTGAGCTCAGGAAAGATGGCAAAATCCACCAGGATGTTTTACTTTTGAAGAAGGTGACATATTGAGGAGTGGGTTCTGTATTCTTAATTTGGCTTTTGCTTTTTTTAAACTACAGACTTAAGCTAGAAGAGTCAGTAAGAGCAAAGGGATTAAAATATTTCCTTCATTAGGTATCCACTTAGGAATTGCCTGTGTCTTAGTGCTTTAAGGGTGCTTGTGGGTGGCTCTCAAGAGTGCCAACTCCAGAATCAAGCCAAGCACACAAGCAGCCTGAACAAGAGCAGAGTTTTTCTTTGCACACTCCACCAACACAAAGTATTCAGTCACATTGCTCCATCCATTCAGGCTCTATTTCCCAATGGCAGAACAACTAGACTTCCTCTGCTCACTCCAGCATTCCTCTGGGGCCAATTTTAAAAAGCTTGGGACTTCAAAATGCACAGGCACACTTTTCTTTATAAAGAAAAGCTTTTGGGTAAGCAGCATTGTGAAAGGAACTGAATTTATAAATCCACACAAAAGCCATGATTTTTCTTTTGAGACAGATCGGTTCACACACTTTTTCTTCTGATGCACTGTGTGTGCTATCTGGTCTACAATGTAGACAGTTCCCTAGGTCAGAAAATGCATCTGCTCACGAACAGACAGAAATGGCAATGTTCTTAACACTTGTCTTAGATGAGAAGTCTGCTTACACGCTCACAACAAAATAAGGAAGCAATTTTTGACTCTAGTCAAGAAGCCTCTGGAATATTTTTTCCAACACAAGTGTTTCTCATTTAGTCCAAGCTCTGTTTCAATTACACGCCAAGAAAAGACAAAGAAAAACCCCCTCTACCACCTACTCCTGCCTTCATGAAAACATTATAAATTATCTTTATTACGTCATATAGAAAAGTCATCTTACATAAGGTAAATTGTTGACAAATGGTTACAGCAGCCGTTTTCTGGACAATTGCTGTATTCGTAGGTGTTCTTTTGCTCACCTGCCAGGCCCTGGCCTTATCTCTCTCAAGAAAACACCATGGAAATGACTATCCCTGTCTGAAGCCTTTGACATCAGTTTCTAAAGAATTGTCATGAATATCAACATCAAAAAACAACTCCTTTGTAACATTAAATAATTTCAGAAATAAAAACTGACTGGCTGGAGTGTCTTAACATCTTAACTTTCCCCAGCTTAGTAAATCCCAGCTGTGCGGGGGATGTCAGTTTAACTTTCACATGGCCCCCACAGCCAACACCCTTGTCATCATTCTGTTACAGGCATTTCAAAGGAGTTTAAAGCAGCATGCTATCCCCTCTGGCTCATTTCCTAGGTTAGGTCAACTCTTAGGTGGCAATGCTTAAGCTCTGAGGGTCCCACACCAAAATGAGGCCTGCTCTCTTTTCATTTTTGGTTATGGGCTCACACTCCAGAATAGAAGGCAACAGCTTTCCAATGTACACCAAAAGGATAGAAGGAAAACTTAAGTGTCTGGATTGTTAAAGGCTACACAACCTTTATTACTGTTGTTTATTCTTTCTAAGGCTCTGCTGGTGATAAGTGTGTGAACTTACCCAAGACTCTACACCAAAGATGTATCTTTTCAGCTCTGACCAGAAATTTTAGATGCAGAAGGAACTTTGGAGATCCGGCCCCGCAGGGATTATAAAATTATCTGGCCAAAACTCCACAAAGGACTAAAGGGGTGGGCCACCTGACACTAGGGAAGCCACTCACAGCAAGTCTGAGGTTTCCTTCCTTTATGAAGTCCCGTGTTCTAGCTTAAATTCACGTCATGCAAATTTTGCAATTATTCAATATATGCATGCTTATTTTCACACTAATTTTTTTTTTTTTTTTTGAGACGGTCTCGCTCTGTCGCCCAGACTGGAGTGCAATGGCACGATCTCAGCTCACTGCAACCTCTACCTCTTGGCAATTCTCCTGCCTCAGCCTCTCAAGTAGCTGGGATTATAGGCATGCGCCACCATGCCCAGCTAATTCTGTATTTTTAGTAGAGACGAAGTTTTGCCATGTTGGCCAGGCTGGTCTCAAACTCCTGACCTCAGGTGATCTACCCACCATGACCTCCCAAAGTGCTTGGATTACAAGCGTGAGCCACCATGGCCGGCTTTAAAGTAATTTTTTTGTCTTCCATATTACCTGAGTAAAATTAAGGCTCCAATTAGATGTCTGAGGTTTATCCTGTGGTTTCACAAATTCAGGCTCACCACTTAGCACTTCACCCCTATCTGGGAAGCAGAAATTTTGTCTCCCTCCTTCTCTTACAGACAACAACCTACCACTACCAACCAACCTATCAATTATGTTTGGTGACTTGACCAAAAGACTTGGAGGCAGGCCAAGGCATAGAAGGTCAGGCCAGGTCTCCGGCCTCCTATATGGGGCTCTCCGCCACTTTACATCCATCCAGTTCACAGGCACCCACAGCCATTTCGGAACTCATCAGGCAATGGTCAACTTAAAATCTGCCCACATATCTTCTCTATATTGAGGGAGATTTAGGTTGGTGAGTGTCCCCCAAGCTTGAGGCAAGGCTCACAAAACGGAGGGCTAATTCTTCACTGGCTTTCAGAGTGCCGAAATCTCATTGGCTTTTGGAATATTTTGACATCTTCCCCACCCACTAGGCACTTTGTCCCCATTCACAGCTATTTGCAAAAATTAAAAGTACAAGCTGCTTAGCGGAGACAAGTCAGAGCCAGTATCATCAGCATCCCGAATCTGAAAAAAAAAAACAAAATCAAATCTCCTCAGGGGAAAACCGTCAACCCAAACACAAGGCGGTTTAATTCAGAACTGTGTTGACCACTTTCCTAACAACAGGCTTTTCAGCCATGTTATCTACTGGAAGAGCTACAGTAAATACTAATATCTTAGCTGTGCATTTTATATTCCAAAGCAAAAGGAGAAAAGGGATCGTGCTAATATAAAAGCTGTGTTTACAAATTCCCAGGGACAACATATTCCTCTAAAGCAACGGTTCTCAACAAGGAGCAATTTTACTCCTCAGGGAACATTTGGCAATGTCTGGAGACATTTTTGGCTGTCACACCTGAAAGGGGGTGGGGATGCTAGTGGCATCTACTGGGTAGAGAGGCCAGGGATGCTGCTAAACACCCTACGATGCACAGGCCAGCCCCACACAACAAAGAATCATCCAGCCCAGATGACAACAGTGCTGAGGACTGAGAAACCCTAAAATGTAGGAAGCAGGAAGAAGACTGGAGCAAAGTCACGAGTCCCAGTTCGTTCCCCGATAGGCTGCTCTGTCCGGACACACCACCGGACCTCCCTGGGTCTCTGGTTCACTGTCACTAAACAGAGAGGTTGGCCTGTTTCAGAGGTTCTGCAACCCCTAGACTGAGTTCAACCATTAATTCTCCAGGGCTTAAAGGACGGCTGCTCTCCAGGCTGGCAGCCACTGCCTTTCAACATACCTCCCTTGATCAGGGGGCATTTTCCACCAGTTCTCCCAAAGCCCCATCACATTTCCTCTGGAAAAGGGAGCAATGCTAAAAGCAACTTCTTTCTCCGTATCACCAGCCACCACGACAGTCCCTGGCAACCTCCCAGTCCACAGGAATGAGATGCAAGGAGTTCCTGGACTCTACAATCTCCTTCCAACCCTAAAACCTATGATTCTATTCAGTCAACAAACTAAGGACAGACATGGAAGCTTCATTTCCAGCTCTATGTTCTGCTCTGCAGAAACCTATAAGCAGAAGAGAAAAAAAAAATGCTTTACAATAAAATTAAAACAGCACAGCTACAATTGCACTCAATGTACATATAAGAATTTTCCATTTTCATACTTTGCAACCATAAAATCAGCTCACCCTCCCATCTTAGGGGACAGACTTAGTATTAAAGCCATTGTTTCGTGGATAGAGAAAACGTGCTACCACCTTGCCATTCCCAAAACCTTCTCCACTGGCTCCAGCTGTTTACACAGCTCCATGGAATACAACAACTTAGCTGAGAGGCTAAACCCCTCCACACACAACCCGATGGTCTCGAGAATGACAGAACACAGGGACTGTTTTACATGTAAAATGTTCACGTTCAGGAAAAGGAATATAACTGGCCTGACTAGGGGAGAAGATTACGGTTTTAACTGCATCCATACAAGTATCATCACACTCATTCTCTGAAAGAGTCAGAGACAGAAACACTTCCCCAGCCCCGCTGCACGGGAATCCTATGACCTCCATCACACACCAAGCCACGGGATTCTCCAGGTGGTAAGCTGGGATAGGGCGGCTAGGCCAAGGGGAGAGTAAGCAACAGCTCCCAGCAAAGAGAGAACCAGAGGAATATTCTAAGGCTAAAAGGAAACAGCACATACTGCTGCTGCCAAGTAGAAGAAGTAAAGGGCTTAGCATATTTCATTTGCCTTAATTAAAAACAACAACAACAACAAAAAATGCACTCACCACAAGTTTCCCAAGTATATGCATTATCCATACACCAAATGAGAGAGGAAATCTAAAGATCATTTAAGGGGGGGAAAAAAGACGAGCGAAAACTCTGAGTAATCACACATGCACCCCCATAGTGCCCACGGGCAACAGAGGGTTAACATCCCGGGGCAAAGTTTCCTCTCAGCAGTAGAAATCCGAAATCATCACAAAGATGCTGAGTGATTTAGTCATGAGCCCTCCCCTCAGCCATCAGAAGGAATGGCAAAAATGCAAAGTGAGTGCTGGGAGCCAGAACAATTTCATTTTCCTCCTAACTGTGCAAAGAATTTGCATTTAAAATGAGCATTTCAAGAATGCCCAATAGTTGGCTGCTAACATGAACAAGAATAAAAGTGATCCATCACCCGACAACACCAAAATTTTTTGCAAGTATTTAATTGCAAAAAAAGTATTTGGGTACCCAGAAGACTGAAGAACACTTATGGCTAATTACATCTCACAAGTCAGGTGTCAGATTAACTTTTTTTTTTTTTAATATACTTTAAGTTCTAGGGTACAAGTGCACAACGTGCAGGTTTGTTACACAGGTACACATGTGCCATGCTGGTTTGCTGCAACCATCAACTCATCATTTACATTAGGTATATCTCCTAATGCTATCCCTCTCCCTCCTCCCGACCCCACAATAGGCCCCGGTGTGTGATGTTCCCCATCCTCTGTCCAAGTGTTTTCATTGTTCAGTTCCCACCCATGAGTGAGAACATGAGGTGTTTAGTTTTCTGTCCTTGTGATAGTTTGCTGAGAATGATGGTTCCCAGCTTCATCCATGTCCCTGCAAAGGACATGAACTCTTCCTTTTTCAGGGCTGCATAGTATTCCATGGTGTATATGTGCCACATTTTCTTAATCCAGACTATCATTGATGGACATTTGGGTTGGTTCCAAGTCTTTGCTATTGTGAATAGAGCAGCAATAAACATACGTGTACATGTGTCTTTATAGTAGCATGATTTATAATCCTTTGGGTATACCCAGTAATGGGATTGCTGGGTTAAATGGTATTTCTAGTTTTAGATCCTTGAGGAATCACCACACTGTCTTCCACAACGGTTGAACTAATTTCACTCCCAGCAACAGTGGGAGTGTTCCTATTTCTCCACATCCTCTCCAGCATCTATTGTTTCCTGACTTTTTAATGATCCCTATTCTAACTGGAGTGAGATGGTATCTCATTGTGGTTTTCATTTGCATTTCTCCAGATTAACTCTTAAAATGCACTCACATCGCATTAACAAAAGGTAACAAGGAAACAAGATACCTTCTTGTTGGCTAAGCTTCCCGAGAATCAAACTTTTATGCTTTCTACATCATAAGCTAAGTGAAATAGAGAAAAAAATCGGGAAATAAAGACCTGTCAATTAACAACAATGGTTCTCATCATTCATATCCAAAAACACAGAATTGCAGTTTGATTTTTGAAGGGAGGAAGAGATCCAGAGGGGAACACAGAGGTAGGGGGGCAGGTCAGAAAGTGGGAAGTCAGTGGCTGGCTGTAGCCTTGCTCTGTAAGAGGGACAGTTTCAAGAGTTTCATGAAAGACACAAGAGCCTTTTATCTTCTTTCCTCACTAATAAAAATGGAGGGTGAAAATACACACTAGAAAAACATCCAAAGAAGTTCAGAAAAGGGCTGCCAGAGGCAGGGGGGTTGGGGGAAAGGCAAGAGGTGCCCCTACTCTAACGGGGAGTAAGTACCCCTGTGGCCACGGCCATCAGCCAGCTGCACAGCAAAGATGGAGCTCTAGAGAGTCTGGCGCTGTCCTTAGCGTCTCCTTCCACATCCTCCTCCTTATGGGGGTGGCAGCTCTGCGGTCAGGAGAGATTTTCCCCAGCACTAGACAATTTCCTAACAAGGGCATTTTCATTAAAGATGAGACACAAGGCAATGAACAAGGGAAAGAGAAATGGCCAGAGGATGCTGTCCAGCCTGCAATGTGGGTCTCATTCCCACCAGAGCCTCACACCACACTGGTTCTGGTTCTGGAAGAGAGGCCCAGACCCCAGCTGGCAAGAGCCACACCCATAGCGCCAGGCCATTTCCTCCTGCTCTGGTCTCTCATTATTCAGCCTACAGCACTACCTCACTCATCTCCTAAAAACAGGGGTCCGCTCTGGCTAACCAGACTTCCCTGCATCCCCAAGACGCTAACGTGCCTGGCACACTCTCAGCCTGGGAATCTGGACCCTCAGGGTCCAGGGAAGATGAGTCACTGGCTAAAAACCAGGAACCCAAGAGTAGTGCTGGTTTCCAAAACAGATGGCCCTAACAACGTGTCCAGCCAGTTCCCTCAAGTGGACAGCCCACGGGCCTTTCAGAAGACCCAGGGGCTAACCGAGGACAGCATAAAGCAAAGTGCATGTTTCCTGGTCCTCTTCTGGGAGCTCCTATGAAGCAGCCCACACTGATGCTCCTTCTTCCATCATTTAGTTTTTTTTATTTATTTACTTTTTTTTTTTTTTTGAGACAGAGTCTCACTTTGTGGCCCAGGCCGGAGTGCAATGGTGCGATTTCAGCTCACTGCAACCTCTGCCTCCCAGGTTCAAGTGATTCTCCTGCCTCAGCCTCCCAAGTATCTGGGATTACAGGCACGCGCCACCACACCTGGCTAATTCCTGTATTTTTAGTAGAGACCGGGTTTCACCATATTGGCCAGGCTGGTCTCAATCTCCTGACCTTGTAATCCACCCACCTGGGCCTCCCAAAGTGCTGGGATTACAGGCGTGAGCCACCGCGCCTGGCCTGGTTTATTTTTAAAAGTACAGACAGACGGCCAGGCGTGGTGGCTCACGCCTGTAATCCCAGCACTTTGGGAGGCTGAGGCAGGCAGATCACCTGAGGTCCAGAGTTCGAGACCAGCCTGACCAACATGGAGAAACCCCGTCTCTACTAAAAATACAAAATTAACCAGGCATGGTGGCGCATGCCTGTAATCCCAGCTACTACAGAGGCTGAGGCAGGAGAATGGCTTGAACCCGGGAGGAGGAGGTTGCTGTGAGCCGAGATTGTGCCATTGCACTCCAGCCTGCGAAACTCCGTCTCAAAAAACAAACAAACAAACAAACAAACAAAAGTACAGACAGACACAGCCCTTCCACCTGACTCCAACAATGAAAAGTTAAATGTCCCAGGCCATGACTTCATCGGCGTGGATAGGGTCAGGCCAACAGTTGGTCACTCTGCGCTGACCACTCCTGAGCCAGCAGCAATTTCTGTGAGTGCTCCTGTGCGTGCTCTTCCCCTTGCATGGAGTACTCTTCCCTAGACGCCTGTTACCTGGCAGCCTTGCTCTCATTCTTCAAGCCCTTGCTGAAATGCCGACTCTTAAGAGATCATCCAGAACAGCTGCCCCTCTTCCTCTACTACACCTTGCTTGTCGGTTTCTGCTCTCACTCCAGGGCCTGAGACAGAGCCTGGCCCACAGTGATGCTCAGTAACTATTTACTCAATAAATGAACGCACTAGGAAAAGCAAAGCAAACACATCTAAATACTACGTCTAGGTAGAACCCCATCCGTGTCAAAGGCATAAATAACATTATTCATATTGCTCTATACATCACAGCCTGAGTCTGGAAACTGCCTACATGCCTATGTACAGAAGAATAGGTATATAATACGAACAAAATGAATGAGTACCATACTACAACGAGAATGACAGACCCACAACTCACACGAAGAGAAGATGGAAGCAAATCTCACAAGCATCATGTTGAACAAAACCAGAAACAAGAGGACGCACTGGGCAGGTCCATTTATATTAAGTTCAAAAACAGGCAAAACTGGCCAGGCACGGTGGCTCACGCCTGTAATTCCAGCACTTTGGGAGGCCGATGCAGGCGGATCACGAGGGAGTTCAAGACCAGCCTGGCAAATATGGTCAAACCCCATCTCTACTAAATAATACAAAAATTAGCCGGGCATGGTGGCGTGCGTCTGTAGTCCCAGCTACTTGGGAGGCTGAGGCAGGAGAATTGCTGGAACCCAGGAGGCAGAGGTTGCAGTGAGCTGAGATTGCACCACTGTACTCCAGCCTGCTGGGCAACAAAGCGAGACTCTGTCTAAAAAAAAAAAAGCAAAACTAAGTCAAGATTATGACTGCAGGAAGGCGGTGGGTGCACCAGCAGGGGTATCAGGGGTCTTCTGAAGTACTAATCGGGTTATTTCCTGAGCTGGATGCAGGTAACACAGGTGGAGTTCAGTATGTGAAAATTCATCAAATCATCCATTTATGATTTGTGTTCGTTTCTCTATGCTCTATTTCAACAAAACTTCATTGCAAAGAGAGAAAACATGTCTGAAATAAACACGGAATTCTTATTTTTCTTAATAAAGCCAGCTGAAGATTCCTGTCCACCACGAAGACTGGCACCTGACACAGAGCTTCCCTTGGATGAGCAGCAAACACCACCTGCCTCTTTGCACAAGACCATGTGGCTAGTTATTCGGGTGAGGTGTGAACACATCAAATACACCCCGAAGCTGAAACCTGCTAGGACACATGGCTGGCTGCTACAATCTTCTTCCCCCTTTGCAGCCCTAGAAAGTATGGGTCCCGATAAATATCAGTGGCTTTAAATGGAAACAGGTGGTAGGCATGTCACTGCCTGAGGCTGAGGCAGCACCTGGGCAGACATCTGAAGCTGCAACTCTGCCCAGAGCCTACAGAGTTGAGGTCCTGGATCACGCCAGAGGGGGAGAAGAACAATCATGGCTGACCTGCTGCCTCTTTCTAGTAATTTCTTCCTTTTAAATTATGTCATGAAAATTGATCATTCAAGGGGAAAATCCTCTCTGAGGCAAGGTCAAAAAACTACATGAGTAACAAAGCAATCGCTTTGGCTAAGCTTTGGCTCACTCCAAAGCTTAGGACCTCAGACACTAAGTGGCCCCAAGCCAACTGTGACCCAAAGGACAAGCCCCTGGAAAAGGATCACATTCGGCAGAGGGAAAGAAAAAAAATGAAAGCCTGCCCCAGGACACCTACTAAGACTCAACTCAAACTAAAGGGTCCAGACAAGTGTTGGCTGGATGTCGTCAACCTGAAAAATAGAAGTTTAGACTTGACTTGCCTAGCATACCTGCGTGCGTTCATTCACACACTCATACACATAGGCATGCATGCTTTCCATTCAAACTCCAGTAAATTTTCCTCTATCATAAAGTTTTAACTGACTAGGATGTTCAGGGCTTGGGGAATAGTATAAAGGTATCGTTACTGATCTATAAGACACAACCCCTTTTAAAATAAAGTGCCTTCTTATTTTGTCATCCTATTCATACTCTGCCTCACAGGGCAGACAAGAGCAGATAAACTGATCTCCATTTTACTTAAAAAAAAAAAAAGAAAAGAAAAAAGGCCGGGTGTGGTGGCTCATGCCTGTAATCCCAGCACTTTGGGAGGCCAAGGTGGGCGGATCACGAGGTCAAGAGAGCGAGTCCATCCTGGCTAACATGGTGAAACCCCGTCTCTACTAAAAATACAAAAAATTAGCCGGGCGTGGTGGTGGGCGTCTGTAGTCCCAGCTACTTAGGAGGCTGAGGCAGGAGAATAACTTGAACCCAGGAGGCGGAGGTTGCAGTGAGCCTAGATTGTGCCACTGCACTCCAGCCTGGCGACAGAGTCAGACTCCATCTCAAAAATAGTAATAATAATAATATAGATTCTACTGCTTTCCACATAGAGCTAGTGCCACATAAACCAGCAGACCCCTGAAATGGAGGTTTAGCCACTAATAGCCTCCCCTCCTTAGGTCTTCCAGGCACCAGAGAGGAGGGCAGAGGTAGGAGAGGGATGCAAAAAGGAAGAAATGCTGATTAAGCAAGCTGGGACTTGCAAGGAGAGTCGCACTCAAGCCCTGCATCACCCTTGAGTTTTTTTTTTGTTTGTTTGTTTGTTTTTTATTTATTTATTTATTTTGAGACAGGGCCTCATTCTGTTGCCCAGGTTGGAGTGCAGTGGTGCCATCATGGCTCACTGCAGCCTTAACCTCCTGGACTCAGGTGACCCTCCCACCTCAGCCTCCAGAGTAGCTGGGACTATAGGTGTGCACCATGATGCCCAGCTAATTTTTTTTTTTTTTTTTTGGAGGGATGAGGTTTTGCCATGTTCCCCAGGCTGCCCCCTCAAGAAGATACTTCTTAATTAAGTATCTTCAAGAGGAATCTCTCCCTTCTAGAGGTTTGTGAGACACTCCAGGAATGGCAAAGAAAAACCATGACCAACTAGCAACACCTCTTTATTAACAAGTCATCAATGTGCCATCTCTCATTAGGCCCAGCTCAGAAGGAGAAACTGGAAAAGCACAAGGAGCCAAGTCGCCAATGTGAAAGATTCCAAATGTACTATTTCTAACACCCATCTCAAGGAATCAGGGAGAGGCGGCGGGCGGCAGGGGTGGAGGGTGACCCCACCTGACCCTTAGCATGGAGAGACACTGGAAAAAAGGCCTGGGCACAAGAGTAAGCCTTGTCCCCACTGGCCATCGCTACATAAGCCCTCACTCCCACCAATGAGATGCCCACGCCACTGCAGAGGTGGCGCTCCGAGAGCCACCAGCAATAGAGGCTCTATTGTTGACTCATACGAAAACTTCAGAATCCCAAGAAAGAGACGCCAAGGCCCAACAACAGTGGATGAAGGACCATTGATCAGACCTGACCATCAGGTCACTGTCAACTGAAAAACATTTTTTTTCCAGTTTTCTGGCACAGTTGCTTCCAAACTATCCCAAACTTCCAAAACATGGCTAATTACACAAGGTAAATGAGTCCTGACAAATGACACAAAGGAAAAACCGCAGGAATCCATTCTAGGTGCTCACTGCAGGAGGTGACACAGGAGAGGGAACCTGAAGCCGAGCAGTGAAGTGGGCAGAATGGGACTTCATGCTCCCTCCAGCCCCCACGACTCCCTCACCTGCCAACCAGCTCCCACACAGGTGCAGCATTATTGCCTGTGCACCCTCCTGCACTCCTCCCCTGCTGGCCGTGGCTTTATCATCTAGACACATGGAAAACCCCAATACAAAGCAGCCAGCTCCCTGCCTTGCCACCAGAATGCTGTCCGTCTCCCAGCAAGAACTCTCCCTGGGTCACTGGAAAAGGCACTTCGGCCCCTGGAGGTCTGACCCCCAAGGAAGATGGGACCCAGTTCCTCTGCAGTCACCAGCCTCTGGCTTAAAGAATCTGCAGTTCAAAAATCTCCAACAACCCCTGCTATGAACTCAATCATGTCCCCTCCAAACTCCTATGCTGTGCTGGAGACAGGGCCGTAGGGAGATAACTAGGTTTAGATGAGGTCATGACGGTGGAGCCTTCATGATGGGGTTAGTGCCCGGTTAAGAGGAGATGCCAGAGAGCCTGCTTGTGCATGCACGCTCGCACGCTCGCACGCTCTCACTCTGTCATGTGAAGACGCAGCCAGAAGGCAGCTGCCTGTAAACCAGGAAGAAGGCCCTCACCAGAACTCAACCACGCTGATCTCAGACTTCCAGCCTCCAGAACCGTGAAAAAATTTCTATTGTTTAAGCCATCCAGTCCACAGCATTTTGCAATAGCAACCTGAGCTAATACCTTCCCCAGGGAGATTCCCCTTGACCAAGAGTAGACAGGGCCACAGGCAAACTAAACAGTGTGTCAAACATTCACAGGTTGTAAAAAGCAGCTTGTGAGGCATGATGCCCTACTGTCAAATTCTCCCCCACCCTGAATTCCCCATCCCACAGCTTGATGGCCTAATGTCAGAATGTCAAGGAGCCTTGAACCCCCCCCTTTTCTGCCACAGGGCAGCAGAAGGGGACAGCGCCAGGGAAAACCTGTGCAGTGAGACAACGGATGGAACAGGAAGCCCCAGGAAACAGAAATGGCCACAGAACCTTTGTACTTGCAGTCTCAGGGAGATCAGAGTCTCTGAAAGCATACTAACTATGTGACAAGCCCTCATTCCCAACCTCAACACTGGGAATCTAAAATTAGCCAGAGAAAGAGTCTACTCAGCTCTGTGTCTCCTACACAGGCCCTGATAAGTGTCACTACCTCCTTTGGCAATAGCTTGTCTTGTGAGTGCTATAAATACTACCTAAGCCTACCCAATGTGAATTATGAATACCAAGAATCATTTCAGGGTTTTCAGGCACTGGCTATGTGACAGGGGTATCAAATTCAAAGTCGCCTGAACAAGACACATACCCAGGGAACACATAAATCCCTCAGGTCCAACCCTGCATTTTAAACGGTGGAGAGGACTCACTCAAGAGCACCTCCACCTTCCGTGCGGCTGAGGCTGCAGCTGCTACTGCTGCAGCTCTGAAGAGCCGATGAAACGCTTTTCACCTTTCGTCTAATTGCTAGGAAGTAGGAGGCTGAGAGAGATGAGAAGCTTGAGATTATAGAAAAGGACAAAAAGGAGTTTTGGCCTTCTTGGATATTTAGATCTGGCTCAGAGCTTTCCAGTGAAGAGGCCCTTGGAAAAGGAAGGCTGGAGAAGCAGTAGGTACTCTCCAGATGATCCAGGGCTGTTACTTGTCACTTGTCCCCTTGGGGGCTTGATCCAGTAAGGTTCGTTTTTTTTTTCTTGAGACACAGTCTCGCTCTGTCGGCGCCATCTCAGCTCACTGCAAGCTCCGCCTCCCGGGTTCCCGCCATTCTCCTGCCTCAGCCTCCTGAGTAGCTAGGACTACAGGCGTCCGTCACCACGCCCAGCTAATTTTTTTTGTATTTTTAGTAGAGACAGAGTTTCACCGTGTTAGCCAGGATAGTCTCGATCTCCTGACCTCGTGATCCACCCACCTCAGCCTCCCAAAGTGCTGGGATTACAGGTGTGAACCACTACACCTGGTCAAAGGTTTTTTTTTTTTTTTTTTAAGAGTCTCACTCTGTCACCCAGTAGGCTCTTAATAGATGTCTGTGGATTGAATTTCAGTTTTTTGGGTTTCTGGGGTTCACAACTGCAGACCCCTAACCCCCAGGAGCAAGGCCAGCTGCACTGGTCTGCAAAAGCAAAGTGCCAGCCAGACTCCCCGCACCTGGCCGAGAGGTAAAGCTCAGGCACAGGGAACAGGTGGAGGGGTAATGGCTCCGAGGTCAGGATGCTGGGGAATGGAGATGTGTGTCAGAGTCAAGAGAGATAGCAGAGGGGGACTGGAAAAGAGCCCATCAAGGCATATGGAGTCCCAGAGGCAAAAGGGAGAGAGGGTGTTAGAGGATGATAAGCAGTGACCCGTGACGGGCAGCCCCAAGCAGGGCACCTGGGAACAAACTGTGAGATCTGGCCACCAAAGGGTTGCTAGAGGCCTTCCAGAATGGTGTTCTGGCATAGTAGTAACCGCAGAAGTCCATGAGGAGGAACGAGATACAGGTTACTCTTTCTAAAAGTCAACAGACAGCTCACAACCGACACTAGGCCAGTGGTTAAAAAAACAAACAAACACATTGCTCCCCATACAGTGTGGCGCCCCAGTCTTTTAACAACCCCTGTGCTATCTGACTTTCTCCCACTGTGCCATCCCATCTTTTTGTCTTGGTTCATTCAGTCTCTCCCATTCAGAACATCATCTCCCACTGACTTTTTGACATTCTGCAGATTGCTGAAGGCGCGGCTGAAGTGCACCTCCAGGAACCCCTTCCTGAGTTTCCCATCACATCCCCTCCATCGGGTACCTCTCTCCTGACCTGGAAACTGCAATATTGCTGACCCACACACTCCTGCAGGCAGAGTCGGGGACTCGCTGCCTCTGTATCACTCTCAGGAGGGACCACAATCTTTTGCCCACGACAAACCCTCAAAAAAGAGGAGTCCATTGAATACAGTGGTTTCCTTTAAAAACAGTTATTTTTCTCCCTCCTTTGCTCAAATTCCTTGTGCTTAGTAACAGACATAACTGCCCACCACAAAACCCCTGTGTCCAGGATTTCACAAGTTTGATTCTGCCAGCCCCCCAGGGGGAGGAAAAGTGAGGAATAAGCTGTGTGGAGGGACCTGGGACTGGGGGGATGACAGTGTCTATCTCTTTTCTCCCCACCTGCCCCGATGTCACAGGGTCAGCAGAAGGCAGGGTCTTGGGAAGAATGCTCTGGAAGCCATCTGAAAGAGTTCAGTCCCTGCTGGGCTACTCTGGGCCACTCCTCTAAAGGGCTGAATGAAAGAAGCCAGTTTTCCAGTGTCTAAGGCAAACTAAGGAACTGGACCTATCTGCTCAAAACTAAACCCTCCCTCTCACCCATGCCCTTGCCCTCTCCCTCACCCCCTGTGTCAAGCTGAACTCCTATGGAGACGAGCCAGAGGGAGACTTGCGGAAGGGATGGGGCACAGGGGCCTGTGCTGCACCCCACTTCCTGAAACACATGCTCTAAGGCATCTGCCAGACATCCCACCTAAATGTCCAGACCTAAAATAATGCCAGATAATAATGACCAGACCTAAAAATAATCCCATACCCCATGAGGGTGCCCCCACCTGGCATTCCAAAGTTCTCACAGAGAACCCGGCCGGAGAACCAGCAGCCCTGCATGAGACGGCCCTCAGGTCCCAATCATCCAAGCCCCAACCAGACCCCTCCAGACTCAGGTCCCAATCATCCAAACCCCAACCAGACCCCTCCAGACTCAGGTCCCAATCATCCAAACCCCAACCAGACCCCTCCAGACTCAGGTCCCAATCATCCAAACCCCAACCAGACCCCTCCAGACTCAGGTCCCAATCATCCAAGCCCCAACCAGACCCCTCCAGACTCAGGTCCCAATCATCCAAACCCCAACCAGACCCCTCCAGACTCAGGTCCCAATCATCCAAACCCCAACCAGACCCCTCCAGACTCAGGTCCCAACCATCCAAACCCCAACCAGACCCCTCCAGACTCAAGTCCCAGTCATCCAAACCCCAACCAGAACCCTCCAGTGAGTCTGGAAGCAAAAGCACTGGGCATTAAAATATCAGGGCCTGGCCTCCCGAAGTGCCCCCTCGCCTCTTCCTTCCCTTTCTGCCTCCTTCCCGCACAAACATTTGCTGGAGGACTGCTCTATAAACTGACGTCAGTGGAAAAGAAACATCCGGAGTACAATCTGAGTTGAGTCATTAAACATCACAGAATCCCTTAGGGGAAGCAAAAGGCCAAACTGAGCCACTAAATGCTAGGGCTTCAAAACCCCAAAATAAAGCATGTCTACCACTGCTCTGAAGGGAGCATCACATGTGACCATCTCCTCCGAGCCACAGAGGCCCATGCAGCAGGCAGCCACTCACACTCCTGCACGGGTGGCCCCTGGCACCTGGGGGTGGGCCCGGCCTGTGGACAATAGCAGCAAAACTGATTTTATCCACCCACCCACCGGCAGCTGCAGGAAGGGCTCACACTGTTTGCAAACCCTGAGAACTATCATTTTATGCCCTCCAAAACACTGAGGAGAAAGCAAACCAGTCACAGGAACCTAGATCCAAAGGGGAGGAGGTAAGTGAAAACCAGCCACACAGAAAACACAGACAGAGGGATTCAGTGCTGGCCTGACTTACTCACGGCAGACGCTTTGCATCAGTTGCATTTTTGTTGAATTCTCACATGGGGGGCTGATTCAAAGTACCACCACAAAATAAATTCGAGGACAGCTGACTGTTCATTAAACAGGAAGGGACAAGAGGGAAACTTGGAATCAACTTTCAATTACTCACACTACTTAAAACCACCTCTCAGCAGCTGGTGCAATCAGTCAGCAACATAAACCATGGCCAGGGGCAGATAAGCAGCTGGATCTGGGTAACTCTTCAAGAACTGCCCTCCTTCAGTCCCTGCTATCAGTCAGGTAGCCCAGCACCTGCAAACGAAGAAAGGGTCTTCTATTAGAGCACACTTTTGGCACCTGCCATGTGCAGATCATACTGTCATTAGCCAGTACTCGCTGCTTGTTTCTCTGAAGACACAAATGACAGGAGTCTATGCAGCTACTTTCCAATCCTACTTTTAGGATCCAAGTTAATATTCTACCAAAAAAAAAAAGTAGGCTGACAATGCCAAATGGCCTCTCTCTCTGCACCATCGAATCTACCCATCTCTCAAAATCTTTCTAGCCAGCTGCATGCCCTTTTACCAATGAGCTGCTTTATTGTGTGTTCACCATTGCATCACCCAAATTTAGCAAGCAAAAATGGAGGAAATCTAGTTAAACTTGTATTTCAGGTAAACCACAGATAATTCTGCAGTATAAGTATTTCCCATGCAATCTTTGGAAGATACTTATACTATAAATGATAGACTGCTTATCTGAGATTTAATTCACCTGGGCAGCCTGTAGTTTATCTGGCAACCCTGCTTCATCTTCATTCCAGAGAAAACACTAAATCCCAAGAACAGCTGGAAGCAAACTTCGAGAGCCTCCAGCTGCCAGCCCATTCTACACAGAGGATTAGGCAAAGAAGTACACCGACCCCGCCACTCTGGGCAACAAGGGCAGGCAGAAGGGAGCAGGAGGATTGCCTCCAAAGGAGAGGCAAGTCAAGTCCCTTCTCCCCCTTCTTAACTTATTGGACTTACTCAAAATATCGACACAGAAAAATGTGAACTTAAAAATCAAATGCTGTATGATTCCACTGATTGAGGACCTAGAGTAGTCAAAATCATAAAGACAAAGTAGACTGGTGGTTGCCAAGGGCTGGAGGGAAGGAGGATGAGTGGTAATGGGCAGTTTCAGTGATACAAGATGAAAGAGTTCTGGAGATGGATGGCGGTGATGCTGCCCAGCAATGTGAATGTACTTAATGCCACTCAACTATACACTTACAAATAGTTAAAGTAGTAAATTTTATGTTATGTTTATTTTTACCACAATGTGTTCTTAAACTTTCGATTTCCTTCTCATTTCCAGCTTAGCCAGCTCTTTCTCTCTCTCTTGTGTCTACTTCATCTCTAACTTCATGGAATAGGTATCTACTAAGAACCTTACACAATGCAAAAGGAAATCAAATCAGCAGGATATAAATGAAATGCAAGGAAGGCCAGGGCAGAGGGAGGAGCAGGTTTGCAGCCAGGGAGAACATTTCGCAAGCCCGCCTGGCTCCCGTCTGTCTAGGCCTCGGGGCTCCCTGCAGAAGCACCCTCACAACTCCACTATTCTTTCACCCTTGGTGCATCCTAAGGGCCTTGGCATCACCTCATGCTCAGCTCTAAGAAACGATCCAGGACTAGAACCCTACAGGCAATGAAGCTTGTCTCCACAGGCGCCAGGGAAGCCTCGGGGCTGGAGGACGCATGGTCTCTGCAGTTAGAATCACCCTTTGCCCAAGAATATCAACACGTACACACACACGCACACACACCCCACTTCTGACTCTGGAGACCCCTAAGCAGGCATCATGTCACATAAATATATGATCTAAAACTGCAGGTCGTCTGCCTTGGAGGGTGTTTGACACAAAACAAGACTTGGGGCACTCTAGCCATGGCTCTGATATGTACCATCAAAAGATAAAACAGAGTCAAGGGCAGAAAGCATTCCTGAAGCCCACGGACCTCTGCAAGGCCCAAAAGCTAGTTAAGGACAGCAGCAAAGGCTCCCTCACCACAGTCCTGGTCAATCCCTGGCCAGGTAATCAGGTTTGTGGAGCCAATTCCTCTTTTCTTTTTATGAGATGGAGTCTCGCTCTGTCGCCCAGGCTGGAGTGTGATGGCACCATCTTGGCTCCCTGCAACCTCTGCCTCCCGGGTTCAAGCGATTCTCCTGCCTCCACCTCCTGAGTAGCTGCGACTACAGGCACACACCACCATGCCCAGCTAATTTTTGTATTTCTAGTAGAGATGGGATTTCACCATGTTAGCCAGGATGGTCTCGATCTCCTGACCTCGTGATTCGCCCACCTCGGCCTCCCAAAGTGCTGGGATTACAGATGTGAGCCACCGCGCCCAGCCCAGTCAACTCCTCTTAAGAATCCAGATTCTCCTCGGCAGCCCTTACTTGCCCACCCAACCCTGACCTGGCCAGACTGCCACAACTAGCCCCTCACACCATGCCCTAGACACATGGGGCAGTCTGCAGACTCCAGGGGCTAGCAGTGGGGCTGTGGTACACATGGCCCTTAGAATCACATCAGTGTGCCCTGGTCCTCTCCTGGACTCTGCTCTGGGTCTGCAGTAGTGCCCAGGAATCTTCAAATTTAGCAAGAACCAGGCAGGTCAGACACAGTGGCTCACACCTATAATCCACTAAAGCACTTTGAGAGGCCAAGGTAGGAGAATCACTTGAGGTCAGGAGTTCAAGAACAGCCTGGGCAACATAGCAAGACCTCATCTCTACCAAAAAAAAAAAAAAAAAAAAAAAAAAGACCACTCCAGGCAATTGTAAAGGCAGGGATCCTCAGACCATACACTAAAAGAACAAGAATGGAGAAACAACATTTAAGCTAAAAAAAATAAAATAAAATAAACAAAAATAACAAAGATAGATAGATAGATAGATAGATAGATAGATAGATAGATAGATAGACAGACAGACAGACAGATCTATATATATGCCAGGCATGGTGGCTCATGCCTATAATTCCAACACTTTAGGAGGCTGAGGTAGAAGGACAGCTTGAGCCCAGGAGCTCGAGACCAGCCTGGGCAATATTGCAAGGCCTCAGCTCTACAAAATTAGCTAGCTAGCTAGGCATAGTAGCACACCGGAGCTAGTACTCAGCTACTCAGGAGGCTGAGGCAGTAGGATCTCTTGAGCCCAAGAGGTGGAAGCTGCAGTGATCAGTGTTCATGCCACCACACTCCAGCCCAGATGACAAAGTGAGATCCGGTCTCACACACACACACACACACACACACACGCAAACACACACAGAGGATGGGGGCCACTTAATGATGTAGGGCAATACTCACAGATGTTAGGTTAAAAAAAAAGCTGAATCCCCAACTGTATCTCCTACAGGGGACTATCTATGCTGAATATGTATTTACATACAAGTTCAACTCGTGCCCCAGTTAACGAAAGGATAAGCTTTCTATAAACACAGTGACTCGGATACACCATCAGCTTCTGGATTTGCCTCCTTGCTAGGCTTCAGATATCACACTCCAGTGCACAAGCAACAATTCCCCGCGCATACTCCATCCAAGGGTAGGATCTAGTGGTTGGTGGGGAGAAGAGCATTTCAGGCAAGGAGTCTGAGTAAAAGCCGAAAGGTGAAGACTCTACTGAGACCCACACTGAGAGGTCAGCCTGGAAGCTGAGAGAGCCTGGAAGCCAGAGGAGAGATTCTGCAGGAGACACTAGAAAACATTAGGAGAGGAAGTTGGGGTCCAGGTACAGGGGCAACTGGGAACTACTGAAGATTTGTGAGCAAGAGAGTGACAGTGGCAGAACTCCACCAGGAGCCCAAATTCTTTTACAACCAGGACAGAGAAGAAACAGCAAGAAGGAAGCAAGGGGGAAGTTGTGATTTCAGAAAATAAAGACAGAAAATCACGGAACCATGCACTTTTGATTGTGAATGCCAAGCCTGGAAATATGGCTACTTGCCAACTTTCTCTTGTCCTTTCTATGCATAGCTTTGGCCAAGGTTCTGTTGTTGTTTTCTCAAAGACGGGGTTTGGCTCTGTCACCCAAACTGGGGTGCAGTGGCTTGATCATAGCTCATTGCAGCCTCAACGTCCTTGGGCTCAAGCAATCCTCTCACTTCAGCCTCCCAAGTCGCTGGGACTACAGGCCACGTCCAGTAATTTTTATTTTTATTTTTTTAACTCCTGGGCTCAAACAACCCTCCTGCCTTGGCCTCCCAAAGTGCTGGGATTACAAGATGAGCCACCACGCCCAGCCTGTTTTTAAAGGGGAATTTGGCCCTGGGAGGACAGGGATTCTCCACACTAGAGCAGTCCTGATCCAAAAGGTGCTGCACAGGAATGTTCAACTTTCCTGCCCTCTGCCAGCTCATCTACTGGGCTATCAAGTAACTACTGCAGCCCCAAGGATCTTAGCAGAGGAGAGAGGAACAGGAAGAAAGCACTTCAGCATCAGGACCAAACTCTTGACAAAGACCCTCCCCTAGAAACAAAAGATCTGGGTCATGCATAAGACTTTTCAAGATCTACGCATGGAGGAATTATAGCCCCAGATACCCCTCCCCATACCACTCACCAATCCATTTGAGTCCCCTCCTCTTAAGACTTGCTGCATCGCCAGGGCTTCTGTTGATGAGTTAAGCCACTTCATTTCAGGTTTTGAAAACTAATGCTCTCTGACATGTTATTTTTCCTGCTGCCAAGGAGTTTAATACCCAGCATTCACTATTTTATATTAAAATCAGTTATGATTTTTACTACACATCAAAGCTCATTTTCCCCTAAAACTGCAAAGCTGAGACACCACTAAGGAATGCAAAAGGAGTAAGAAGCCAGTTGCCCTGCAAAATTATGCAACTAATGCCCTCTCTCTGAGGAAAAAAGCAGCCCCCTAAATAAATAAAGAAGAAACTCAAAGAGCATGCTCTATAGTAGTTTTCTCCTGATAGGATGAGCTGCACTTTAACATTTTAAACTAGGTCAGTACATGAGTTCTGATGTTGAGCTTTAAAAGGACTTGCTTGCTTCAGATTTGGGATAACATACTAGTGAATCTAGAGACTGCTCCATGAATGACTATTCCTAACAACCAAAGCTTATTTCTAACATTTTGTATCTCAGTTAAAACAAACCTCAGCATTTCTCTCTGTGATTAAAAATAAGCTACGCCACAGGATTACAACGTCCATGTCTTTCCCTCCCGCTGCATGTCAAGTGTTCTCGCCCTTAAAAGTAATAAACCTGGCATCTCTCTGTAATAAATAATTCCACACAGGTTTTAGAAAAGCAGCACATGACAGAGAGGGTACTGGAGGAACAGCAAACACACAACAGAATAAACCGAATCCAGAGGTGAAGCTCCTTCAGCCTGCCCAGTGCAAGCCTCTTTCCTCCCTGGATCCTTCTAATATGATCGTGCATTTCTATAACTACATTTGCAAATGAGTGACTCAATAACTGCTACCTAATTCTGTAAAGCAATGGGATGTACTTGTTCAAGGGAAGCTATATGGAATTAGGCCCTTAACAACTGGGAATCCCGTTACTCCTCAGTGCTGTGGACTGGAGCTGATAGCACATAGATCGCCCAAGCCTTCCCCAGGGCAATTGAGAGGATCCAGTGAAATTTAATGTAAGGAGGCACTATGCAGGCTCCCTGGGCCCAATTAGAGCCATGCTGCTTCTGCTCCAAGTTCGTCCCCTACATCCAAGGACTTGAGACCTGTTGGAAATACAGATTCCTGGGCTCCTCATGGAAGGATTCTGCATCAGTGGCAGCCAGCCCTCGGCCAGCCTTTGGAAGCTCAGTCCTGGCCAACTCACAGTGAGGAAATAGCCAAGTTCTATTCTGGTGTCATGAGCACCTCATGGTAGGTAGCCCGTCAGACTGAGCAAGCCCAGGAATTGGCTTGTAATGGGACATAGCAGGAACAAAACCAGAAATGCACAGGAGTGAGTGGGGCGGGGCCCGAGAGCCCTTCATAGCCTCTGGGGATTTCGAACTTGGGAGAAAAGTTAACCCTGGGCCGGGTGCAGTGGCTCACGCCTGTAATCCCAGCACTTTGGGAGGCCAAGGGGGGCGGATCACGAGGTCAGGAGATTGAGACCATCCTGGCTAACCTGGTGAAACCCCATCTCTACTAAAAATACAAAAAATTAGCTGGGCGTGGTGGTGGGCGCCCGTAGTCCCAGCTACTTGGGAGGCTGAGGCAGGAGAATAGCGTGAACCTGGGAGGCGGAGCTTGCAGTGAGCTGAGATCGAGCCACTGCACTCCAGCCTGACAAAAAAAGAAAAGAAACTCTGTCCAAGGAGCACTTCCAGGAAAAAGACTGAGCCTCAGAGATTTTGAAGTGTGAAGCATCCACCACTCCATTCCATTCACTTGTCTCACAACTCAGCCACATGCTGTTTCCAAGTGCTCCTCCCAGCCTCTCCCTCTATGCAAACCCACCCCAACATTCTGGACCCACCACCTCCTAAAACTTTCCTTGGCCGTCCAGGCTGAAACTACCTCTCTCACCTTAAACTTCTAACACACTTAGCACTAAAACCAGCTTCCCAAATTGCACTTCATTCAATTAGTGAACAGTTCCTCACTTAAAAAAAAAAAAAAAAAAAAAATTAAGGGCTTCTTGAACAAAGTCTGGCAAACCAAAGATTATGCAGCTATGCGTTCATTATGGAGATTAATTTATTAAAGGCCTCAAGAAGGCTTTAATAAACAAACTGTTTAATTTTGTTTGACCCAACATTTTCTAAACTCCACTGACCTAAAAACCCATTTGTTCAGGAAGCCCTATTAACTTCTTGCAGAACTGATGATCCACGTTAGAGTTTGGGAAATGCTGATCTATTCCATTCATCTAACAACTAATTATGCCATGTCTGACTTGAATGGTTATTTAATCTTATTTCTTTAGCTCTGGGTGTATTTACATATTATCTTAAGTAGAATATTCATTTGAGCTAGGAGCGTGTCTTACATGTCTTTGAACACCCTACAGCCCCCAGTCCAGCCCTTGTAGAGGTTCTGAATACATAGATTGATTTGAAAGCATTAGATCCAATAGTAAAAATCACAGATGTGTCTTAGAATGCAAAAAGTGTTTAAAATCACAGCGATCAAGTTCCACTCACTTTTTATATAAGAAAACGGAAGTCCAGAGATATAAAATAGATCATCCAAAGTCACAAAAAAGTCAATAGTGGAACCATGACTAGAACCAAGACCCAAGTCTTCTGACTCACTAGCTAGTGTTCCTTCTGTGATTTAAATAAGCCTTACTCTTCCAGACTCCAGCTGGTTTTCCAGCAGGTAAAGGAATCTAAGGTATTCTAGTGATCTGAACACCCAAGGCAGTAGGACAGAGGCATACCAATTACAAGAAATTAAAATACAAAAAGAAGACCCAAGCTCTGCTAAAATGGGAGTTAGGCACTCTGAAGATTCCAGAATGCTTATTAGGAGTTTAAGACTACAGAGCTCAGTATCAAGAATATCAAGAAAGGGCCAGTGGGCGATGGCTCATGCTTGTAATCCCAGCACTTTGGGAGGATCCCTTGAGCCCAGGAGTTCGAGACCAGCCTAGGCAACAGAGTGAGCCCTCATCTCTACTAAACATTTAAAAATTAGCTGGGCGTGGTGGCATGTGCCTGTAGTTCCAGCTACTTGGGAGGCTGAGGTGAAAGGATTATTTGAGCCCCCCAGGAAGTCGAGGGTACAGTGAACTGTGATTGGGCCAATGCACTCCATCCTCGGTGACAGAGCAAGACCCTGTCTCCCCCAGCACCCACCCTCAAAAAAAGAAAATCAAATACTGACATTTGTAATTTGTATAGCTGAGTAAGACACTTGACTTTCATTGAAACATCACATTAATAGTTTCAGCATTTTACTTCTCAACTACATTTACGTTTACTGATACAATATATGTAAGGCCTGATTATAGTCAAACGAATGCTACTTAAGGATGTGTGTGTGCACCAGTGTATTATGCATGTGAGTCACTGTTTGTTCCTAAAGAGTTCCAATGATGAAACTATGATACCTCTTATTCCTCCACCAGTCTAAAAGTATCATGAGATAAACTCTAACATACATAGCATATACGTTAGAGTTGCTTGGGGGCAGAAGGAAAGGGAGTTGTTATTTGCTAATACAGATTCAAGACCTACAAAGGTGGAGGTGGAGGTCACTGTAATGCCACAGGTGATTCCCATCCACAGGCAGGGATAAGAACGACTGCTCTGGAGGCCTGGGGTCAGCTGGGTCACACCTGCAGGTGCTGCAGCCTGGGCATTTCAACAGCTCCAGTTCTATCTTAAAGATCAATTCTGCTAACAAGGCCTCCCTGACCCCTGGTATCCCCAAGCCTGGTATTCTCTCTCCTGCCCAGAACTTGACCTGGATAGCTGACACTGGGCATTTGCCTGGTAACTCCATGGTCATGATACATAATAACTGTAATTTCGTTAAAGCATAGTGGTTCTTTGTACTTTTAGTTCATCAGTAAGGCCCAGTGGCTCTCAACCAACTCCCAAACATACACATGCACCAACACTGCAGATGACAGGCAATGCTGCACAACCCCACATGCCTTTGTCAGCATCCAACACCATATGAACCCCAGCAGCAGCTGGCTCTGCTTCTAGCCCTCCTGCCGCACTCAGTAAAGCACTTTGGAATTCATACGTGGGAAAAGCAATAATACAATAGTTGCTTTGCTTCCTTTTTCTAGTAAGTCCTCCATAAAGTCTAGAGCCTTAGCCAATAATTAGAAGCAAATGGCTTTAACACATCTCACCATTGGTCGTGACACAAGAGTGAGTCAGGACCATGCGGTGAAGAACCAATGACAGCACCAGTTACTAACAGCCTTGTGCTGGTGCCAGAAATGGAGACAAAGGCAAAAGGACTAAGAAATGATGGTTCTTTAGAAAGCAGAAATACTGACCAATTCAAAATCTTCAAAGTCTACATTATTCCATTTTATAGGGTAAGTTATATGCTATGGGAGTATTCACAAATTTGGGAATTCAAAAAGCTCCAAGACAAAGGCCTATGCCGCTTCATGGAACGTATTTCTTACCTAAGATTCAAACCACTCCATCCAGAGAATGAAGTCATCTGAAGATATGGCCCACATGGGATTTGTCACCTCCATGAAGACCAGTGACCTCACATCATCGAAGACCAAGGCCATTTCTCAGATCTCCTCGTCCTGCCCTCTAAGCAGCATCCAGAATTACTAGCCTTACTCTCCTCCTCAGCATTTCCCTGGCCTGCCTTCTCCCTCTCTGGCTGTAGCTTCTTAGACTTCTTTATAGGTTCAAGCGGCTCCACCCCACCATTAGCTATTAGAATCCCTCCAAGGCTCACATCAGTAGGTGCTCAATAAACGTTCCTGACTAGATGGTAAACTGCTAACATCAATGAACTGCTAGAAAACAGATTCTCCCCTTTGTTTTGAAACAGGGTCTTGCTCTGTCCCCCAGGCAGGAGCAGAGTGGCACAATCACGGCTCACTGTCATGGGCTCAAGGGATCCTCCCACCTCAACGTCCCAAGTAGCTGGACTACAGTCGCATATCACCATCCCTGGCTAATTTTTTGTTTTCCATAGAGACAGGGTTTCACTGTTACCAAGGTTGATCTCAAATTCATGGGCCCAAGAGATCCTCTGTCCTCTGTCTCCCAAAGTGCTGGGATTACAGGCATAAGCCACTGCATCTGGCTTAGACTCCCATTTTATACACACCCTATAGATTGAATCTCAGATTCTCCGATCAGCAGGTGAATCTCAGATTCTCCAATCAGCAAGTGACTCTCAGATTCTCCAATCAGCAGGTGACTCTCAGATTCCCCAATCAGCAGGTGACTCAGATTCCCCAATCAGCAGGTGACTCTCAGAGTCCCCAATCAGCAGGTGACTCAGATTCCGCAATCAGCAGGTGACTCTCAGATTCCCCAATCAGCAGGTGAAGCTCAGATTTCCCCAATCAGCAGGTGAATCTCAGATTCCCCAATCAGCAGGTGAATCTCAGATTTCCCCAATCAGCAGGTGAATCTCAGATTCCCCTATCAGCAGGTGAATCTCAGCTTCTCCAATCAGCAGGTGAATCTCAGATTTCCCCAATCAGCAGGTGAATCTCAGATTCCCCTATCAGCAGGTGAATCTCAGCTTCTCCAATCAGCAGGTGAAGCTCAGATTCCCCCCATCAGCAGGTGAATCTCAGATTCACCAATCAGCAGGTGAAATCAGGGAAAATGAGGAAAGAATGTCCATACCCTACTCTCATCTCATCTCTTTCCAATGCTCCTTTAATCTAAAGTTTGAAGTTTAGGAATTTTAATAGATGCTGATTGGGCCTCCTTTGAGGTAGCTGCAAATACAAATTGATGAAGAGGAAAAGAAATCTTCCTTTACAGCTTTAATAAAGAGCTCATTCATAGCCCAAAATATGTTCCTATTGCCCAACTGTTAGTATTATAACAAAGACGTAGAACTTTTACCAATTAATGTCACTGTCCAACAGAAATTGTTGATGGTGATAAAACAAATTAAAGTTGTATATTAGAACCAGTTAAGGAAGCAGGAAGGGCACAAAAACCAAACACTGCTATCAGAAGAGATAACCGAAGGCATTTATTAAACTGGATTGCCAAAGAATATAACAAATTTAGTATTAAATTATAACTACAGTAGTCTGAACAATGGCCCCCCAACAATGTTCATACCCCAATCCTTAGAACCTGTGAATGGTATCATACATGGCAAAAGGAACTTTGCAAACATGATCGAGGAGGATCTTGAGATGGGGAGATTAGTCTGGATTATCCACGTGCACCCCATGTAATCACAAAGGTCCTGAAAAAAGGGAAGGTAGGAGGGCCAACGTCAGAAGACAGGAGGTGGGACAGTGGAAGGAGAGGTGAGAGAGAGCTTAGAAGACATGGCACTCCTGGCTCGGAAGACGGAAGATAGGACCACAGGCCAAGGACTGCAGGCGGCCTCAAGAAGCTGGAAAAAGCAAAGAAATGGATTCTCCCCTAGAGCCTCCAGAAAAATCACAGCCCTGCTGACACCTTGAGTTTAGGACTTCTGAACTCTAGAACCCCAAGTTAATAAATGTGTGTTGCCTTAAGCTACTAAATGCGTAGTAATTTCCCACAGCAGCAAAATGTTTGTTTTGATTTTATTTTGAAGGTTGGGTATTAAAATATAGAGAAAGAAAAAACAAAATGTTTTTTTTCCTATTATCTCACACAGCACAGTCAATACTAAACTTCTGGTCACCAAAATGTATGGGGATTTCTCCTCACACAGCAACCAAGCAGTTTCCCAGGTGACTCTCCAGCAGACACCAGCTGGGCATCCTCTAATTTATTTATTTATAATTTTTTTTTTTTTTTTTTTTTTTTTTGGAGACGGAGTCTTACTCTGTCCCCCCAGGCTGGAGTACAACGGTGCAATCTCGGCTCACTGCAACCTCCACCTCCCGGGTTCAAGCGATTCTCTTGCCTCAGCCTCCCAAGTAGCTGAGTTTACAGGCACGCACCACCACACCAGCTAATTTTTGTACTTTTAGTAGAGACGGGGTTTCACCATGTTGGCCAGGCTAGTCTGGAACTCCTGACCTCAGGTGATTCACTCACCTCAGCCTCCCAAAGTGCTGGGATCACAGGCGTGAGGCACCACACCAGGCCACATCCTCTAATTTAACTCAATTCTGACATTATCCACCTGGACATGGTGTCGGGCTTGAGGGCTCAGTTCCACAAGACTGTCCCCTACAAGCCTCAGGTTGTGACCTGTGCTTCTGACCAACAGGCTATAAATCAGGGTTCCCATGACCCATCCTTAGGTTCACTTAATTTGTAAGAGCAACTCACAGCTCTCAACGAAACACTTCACTGACCTTTACCCTTTTATCATTAACATTACAAAGCATAAAGATGGACAGCCAGATAGAAGAGATGCTTAGGGCGAGGTATGAGGGAAGGGGTGTGAAGCTTCCATGCCCTCTCGGTGGGGCACACCACTCTCCATGAACCTCCATGTGTTTATCCATCTGGAAGCTCGTCTGAACCCAGTCCTTCATGTTTTTAATAGAGGTGTCATTAAACAGGCATGATTGATCACATCACTGGCCATCAGTGATCAATTTAACCTTTGGCCCCTCTCCCTTTCCCAGCAGTGCGGACTGGCATCTGAAGTGGGGACAATCTTGTGAGGCTAAACCATCAACCTGTGGGATCTGACCCTCTATCTCCAGGTAGATGGTGTAAAAATTGAGTTAAATTAGAGGCCATCCAGTTGGTGTCCACTCAAGACTCTGCCTTGAATAGATTTGTGTGGGGAACGCCCTCCCGCCCCAATGCACAATGGTGTCAGGAGTGTTGAGTGACTGTGCAAGAGTAGAGAGGAGGACATAATATCTTGGTTTACTCTATCTTTAGTTTACCTCAGTGTTTTCTGTTTACTTGTATTCAGGGGTGGGTTCACATGAAGCTAACACAAGTTAAAAAGCCAGGCATGGTTGCATGTGGCTGTACTCCCAGCTACTCAGGAGGCTGAAGCGCAGAGATCACTCGAGCCCAGGAGTTCGAGCCTGCAGTGAGCTATGATTGTGCCACTGCATTCCAGCCTGGGTGACAGAGCAAGACGGTGTCCCAAAAAAATTAGATCAGTAAATAATACAAATGAGCACAAGGCCTCGGAAGGGATCCCTCCATGTGAAGGGCCCTAAAGCTACACATCTTGCCAAATCCATCTCTGCTTGTACTAGAACCATGTTAAACTCACCCACACCTGACCCATCACTAATTCAATGGATTTTCATCAGAAAGTGAGCTTCATCAGGAAACGCTGTCCCAGAGCATGAATGTGAAGTGGGCAGGAGATGGATAAAGCACCTGAGGAACCAGCTCTCTATTATATACCAATGTGACTATATCCAGAACCTGGCTTTGTTTCCACAGGCTGTTTTCCAAGATAGAAATAGCCTGTTTTATAGACTGCTTCCTTCAGAGCAGTATTTGCTGTCATAGTCATTCATGCTTTCAGTATTTGCTGAGCAGTGCATGGGGAGGATACAAAAAATGGTTGAAACTGCCTCAAGGAGCGAAACTTTTGAAGGGATAAGAGATGTACACTGGTATCACACGCTGCTTTCCATCACAGCTCTACTTTAAAAGGGAAGTATCAATCATAAATAAAAGTAGGACGGTCAATAATTCCAGCTGCGGGGATCCAGGAGGCCACAGCCAAGGGCAAGACAGGGATAGGGGTAAAAGAGAACACCAAGAGAGGTTGCCATGGAAACATTCACCACAGCAGAGGACAGTGAGGACAGTCGGCACCTTCCTCCCCAGTGTTCGGCACAAACACCACCTCACCCATTAGGTTAGGAGTCTATTACAGAAAAAATGCTCTGCCATTTGGTTGTATTTACCGATCTGCAGACAGGACTATGCTCTTGCCAAGTTCACAATGCTGTTCTCCCAATGAATGAAACCTGTACCACACGCTTAAGAAAGGAGAGGGGGATGATATGTAAGAATTAGGGACAATTTGATCTCTATCTCAATCTTAAATGCAGGGAGTTTAAAGAAGCAAGGCATACCATAAATCCATGTTTCAACTCAGAATTAATTAAATGCTAACATTAAGTTACATATTCCCTCTGAGAGGCAGAAAGAATCAAGTTCAAGAGAGGCCCAAACTAAGACTTGAAAGACAGAAGACCACGAGATTGAGGAGGCAGGTGAGCCAAGATATAAAATGAACCTGGGATAGACAGCAGTATCGAGCACATGGCGGGTTCTTCATGAACATCTGTAAAATGAGGAAATAAGAACACGCCTAAATCAAGTAAATGAAGAGACCATCCAGGTTATCCTGCCCTGTCTAAACTCCGGTCACTGCCCTGGGAGTCCTGCTTTACATGGTATCATAGGCCCTGTTTCCGCACAGGGAGTTCCTGTCCCTAGAATAACCCTGACCCTGGTTAACCCAGAGACAGCTGAAATACAGGAACACCAAATATCTTCTTGCCCCCTAATTAACGGCCTCTGACTTCAAGCCAAATCAACTTTCGAAACTGTAAGCTCACTAGAATGAAGGCCAAAAATCTCAATGTTCACACAGGACAATGCATACCCAAAGGGAAAAAGTCTAACACTAGCCAGAGGCTTTCACAATTAGAGAGTCATTGACTTGCCATTCAACAGAAATAAACATTTATTCTCACTGTGGGGCTTCCAGAGGCTGGTGGCATGCTGACCCAACCCATAAAAACTGGCTAAGATACAGGTGCACGGTGGCTCACACCTGTAATCCAAGCACTTTGGGAGGCCAAGGTGGGCAGATCACCTGAGGTCAGGAGCGCGAGACCAGCCTGGCCAACATGGCTAAACCCTGTCTTTATTAAAAATACAAAAAGTAGCCAGGAGTGGTGGCAGGTACCTGTAATCCCAGCTACTCGGGAGGCTGAGGCAGGAGAATCCCTTGAACCCAGGAGGCGGAGGGTGCAGTGAGCTGAGATCGTGCCACTGCACTTCAGCCTGGGCAAGAGAGCAAGACTCCATCTCAAAAAAAAAACACAACTGGCTCAGATAGGTCAAATGTTCTGTATTCCAGGATCAATCTATTAATAGGTCTAGGCTGACAAACAGGTTTTATCACATGTGGCAACTCCCATTGATTGGCAGTGGCTGTCTTTCCTAGGGTACATAGTAAAGTGTCATAATCTTCTAGCAATGTCTGCCATGACAGCAAGAGAAAAAGTGATGGCACAGGGGTCAGGCATTTACTATCCTTGATCCTAATTATACTGTATACATATGCATAAACATATAATGCATATATTTACAACCACATATAATTATTTTTCCCTAATTAGCTTTTAAACAATAAAGAAAAGCCCTACTACAGACAGCAACATCTAAATCACAACCATATCATTATCCTAAGTACAAAAGAAACAGGAAATTAAGAGTAGGAAGTATGACTTTAACCCGAGTCCAGCATGTGCTAGCACAGCTGTTGCTAGAAGGATCCAACTGTTGAAGCCTGCTCAGCCAGGGGACCCTTCCCTCCCTAGGTCCTTGGGATCACCTGAGCATCTGTCCTGGTCCGGGCATATCACACACAGGGGAACTTGGCAGGGTAAAGAGGACTGACTCTGCAGAGTGCCATTTACTGGATAAGGCATTGTTCCAGGGGATTTATGTGGTCTCAATAGCCTTGTGCTCATCCTTATTCCCAGGCTCAGACCTAAACATGAATGTTGGCCCCACCTACCTCCCTACTTCCCTCTTACACTTGCTACGCTGTAAAGGATACGGGCTGACTGATTATGCACCAAACCGTATGTGACAAACAAATGCTGCAAGTGGCCAGAGGTAAGGAGATCACCAACTCCTTAAGGTTTAAAGGTTGACATGTTTAGAACAAAATCTCAGCAGATAAAGCTGCACTTCCATCCACAGAGGGGACTGAGGCTGACTGGAATTTGGATAGCAAAGGATCTTTCAGACACACTAAGCTTTACAGACAAGACTGTCTTCAACTTTACAAGGATACGGCATATTTCCACAGGGAGAAGTGCATTAGCCCCTACTCCCTTTAAACATCCTGCCAAATGTGCAAAAAGCAAGGATGTGATCTGGCTGCTCCCCAGTGCCCCTCTGTTTTCCCTTAAATAACCACTACTGGATTAGGTCATGTCATGGACTTTCTAGAGCAGCACGTGATGGCTCTTTGCCAGCCATCCTGGAAGTCAATTTGACTACCTGACCAAGGCTGGCTTGTAATGGTTCTCTAAATGCTGTTTGGCCCTCAGCTCATCGCACTACATCCTCTCTAATGCTTGCCTTCCCCGGTGAGCTCTTGGGGATCAGGGTGCGTCTGCTGCCACCAGAGGCGAAAGTGGGAAAGGGGATGGTCCATAGATGTCTCTTCCTACACCCAAAAGTCTGTAAATCAACCCGTTGCATTGCCAGTTGTCGCATAAATGATTCATGCCTATGTTAATCAATACAGTTTTGCAGATGCTATTAACCCTGATCGTTTCAAGGGGAAAATATAGCTCAGGATGCAGAGGCCACTGCACCAATTGGTAGACAGACACAGATAGACAGACAGACAGACACACACACACACACACACACACTGCCATGGTGTTTTTTTGAAAGTAGTTTTACAGGGGAAAAAAGTAAACCTGACCTAAAACAGAGGCATCAGTATCCTTAGGCAGGGGCTAGGATTAGAAGCTCATGTCAGTAAGGAGAATGGCTCCAGGTGACACACAGTACTATGATTATGACTCTTGCCCAAATATACCTATATCAACAGACACCTAGGGGCAGGGTAAAATAGCACCTTTCAGCCAGGTGTGATGACTCACACCTATAATCTTCAGGAGGCAGAGAGAGAAGGACTGCTTGGGGCCAGGAGTTCACGACCAGCCTGGGCAACACTGTGAGATCCTGTCTCCACAAAAAAAAAAAAAAAAAGTCATGTATGGTGGCTTGCACTTATAGTCCCAGCTACCTAGGAGGCTGAGGTGGGACAATCACTCGAACCTGGGAATTGAAGGCTGCAGTGAGCTGTTCACACCACTGCACTCAAGCCTGGGTGACAAAGCAAGACCCTGTCTGAAAAAAAAAAAAAAAAAAAAAAGGCCGGGCGCGGTGGCTCAAGCCTGTAATCCCAGCACTTTGGGAGGCCGAGACGGGCGGATCACGAGGTCAGGAGATCGAGACCATCCTGGCTAACACGGAGAAACCCCGTCTCTACTAAAAAAATACAAAAAACTAGCCGGGCGAGGTGGCGGGCGCCTGTAGTCCCAGCTACTCAGGAGGCTGAGGCAGGAGAATGGCGCAAACCCGGGAGGCGGAGCTTGCAGTGAGCTGAGATCCAGCCACTGCACTCCAGCCTGGGCGACAGAGCCAGACTCCGTCTCAAAAAAAAAAAAAAAAAAAAAAAAAAAATTAAATTAAAAAAAAAAAAGTCGGCCGGGCGCGGTGGCTCAAGCCTGTAATCCCAGCACTTTGGGAGGCCGAGACGGGCGGATCACGAGGCCAGGAGATCGAGAGACGATCCCGGCTAACACGGTGAAACCCCGTCTCTACTAAAAAATACAAAAAAACTAGCCGGGCGAGGTGGCGGGCGCCTGTAGTCCCAGCTACTCGGGAGGCTGAGGCAGGAGAATGGCGTAAACCCGGGAGGCGGAGCTTGCAGTGAGCTGAGATCCGGCCACTGCACTCCAGCCTGGGTGACAGAGCAAGACTCCGTCTCAAAAAAAAAAAAAAAAAAAAATTCCAACAACAGCAAAATAAGAAATACTACCTTTGTACTTAATGTTCTAGATCACAAACGGCAAATAGGAGACAATGTGGCAGTAACTTCCACCTCCATGGTGTGGCCGATATTAATCCATCACCATACTCTTGACCACGGAAGCTGACCTGGCCTCACGATCTCTCTCAGCAGCCACCACCAATCACCAGGAGATAAAACTGAAGATGAAACTTGCATGTGTCCCCAATAACTCCTAATATACTGCTGTTGATGAGTGTGCTCCTCAGAAAGGATTCCTAGACCTCTGACAGGCTGTACACCAGCATGGGAGATGCTCTCTTAAGAGTCCTTGATGGTGTTTTTCCTAAAGTGGCTCATGATCAATGAGAGATGAAATACAACTGTGCAAATAACAGAAAGCCAAAGTGATTAAAAAGTCCATTGAACAAATGTGTTGGGAATTCTACTGAAATGTTAGAGGATGTATACAAAAGAAAAATCATAGAATTGGGCTGGGCACGGTGACTCATGCCTGTAATCCCAACACCTTGGGAGGCCAAGGCGGGAGGATCGCTTGGGGTCAGGAGTTTGAGACCATCCTGGGCAACATAGTTAGTCCCTGTCTCTACAAAACAAAATTAAAAATTAGCCAGGTACGATGGTGCATGCACGCTTGTAGTCCCAGCTACCCAGAAGCCAAGACAGGAGGAGCCCTTGAATCCAGAAATTCAAGGTTTCAGTGAACTATGATTGTGGTACTGCACTCCAGCCTGGGGGACAGAGTGAGACCCTGCCTCAAAAAAAAAAAAAAATAGAGAAATCAAAGAATTGTGGAGCAAATGACCAAGCCATAATAACCCCAGAGATACTCCCCAAACAACCCAATTCTTCCAAGTCCCTTGAGACCTCCTCTGGCCACACTGGCCTTCACTGGTTTCTCAAACACACTGAGCTCCTGTCCACTCTGCAGGGCTTTCCCTAGGCAGCTTTCTCAACAGGGAAAGCTCTCTTCCTCCTCCTCCACTGACATCCTGCCACCTGCTCACGAAAAGCGGGCAAACTCCCACTCAGGCTATAGGGTTAGACACATTCCCTCAAGGAAGCTTTCCCTGATCGTCCTCTGCCTCACCCCAGGCCAGGGTAGAACACCAATTCCTCCGGCACAGCACTCCCTGCAGTTGCCAAGGACTCTTAGTTTGAATTCTATCTAAGTGGAAGCCTGGCTATGCTTTCCATGAGCTCCTGAGCATAGGGCACATGTGCACCACTGTATCCTTACCACACAGCACAGTGCCTGGAACTTAGAGGGAACATGGAATCAATGAACTAATAGATCAATGGATGATTGAATAAATGATGAGGCAGACAACTGAATTAGAACCGCAGGTCAAACAGGAGGTTAGCAGAACATCTGTGATGCAGAAAGCAATGAGAAGTATGGAGAAATGTGTTTGTGACATAAGTTTGAAACAATTAGGCACAAGAAACATCCTGATAGAGTGGAGAAGGCAGGCAACAGTGATATCATGGAGCATGAAATAAAATCCAAAATTCATAAAGATTAATAAATTTGACTACATATAACAAATTTTCTACAGTGAAAATGCTAGTAACAAAGACAAAATGAGGGAAAGTATTCACAGCATGTGACAGATGCTAATTTCCATAATACACACAAAGGAAGGCCAGGCGTGGTGGCTCACACCTGTAATCCCAGCACTTTGGGAGGCCAAGGAGGGTGGATCACCTGAGGTCAGGAGTTCGAGACCAGCCCGGCCAACATGGCGAAACCCCATCTCTACTAAAAATACACAAAATTGGCAAGGCATGGTGGTGGGCGCCTGTAATCCCAGCTACTTGGGAGGCTAAGGCAGGAGAAGTGCTCAAACCCAGGAGGCAGAAGTTGCAGTGAGTCAAGATTGCGCCATTGCACTCTAGCCTGGGTGACAAGAGCAAAACTCCATCTCAAAAAAATAAATAAAATAATTTTAAAAGTCAAATACAAATGAATAAAAGACAACAACATAATAGACGAAGGACACAGAAAGTGAACAGAAAAAGAAATTAAAATGACAAGCATATAAAAGACAGTCAACTTCTGAGGAGAAAAATGAATGGTTTTACACTGTTGGTGGTAGTGTAAATTAGTTCAACCATTGCGGAAGATAGTCTGGCAATTCTGCAAATATCTGCAGGCAGAAATACCATTTGACCTAGCAATCCCATTACTGAGTATATGCCCAAAGGAGTATAAATCATTCTACTATAAAGATACATGCATGTGTATGTTCACTGCAGCACTATTCACAATAGCAAAGACATGGAATCAACCCAAATGCCCATCAATGATAGACTGGATAAAGAAAATGTGGAACATATACACCATGGAATACTATGCACCCATAAAAAAGAACAAGATCATGATCCTTTGAAAGGACATGGATGGAGCTGGAAGCCATTATCCTCAACAAACTAAGGCAGAAACAGAAAACCAAATACTGCATGTTCTCACTGATAAGTGGGAGCTGAACAATAGGAAAACATGGACACAGAGCGGGGAACAACACACTTTTGGGTCTTGGGGGTGGAAAGGAGAGCATCAGGAAGAACAGCTAATGCTGTTCTTAATACCAGGCTTAATACCTAGGTAATGGGTTGATCTGTGCAGCAAACCACCATGGCACACGTTTACCTATGTAACAAACCTGCACATCCCTCACATGTTCCCCTAAACTCAAAAGTTGAAGGAAAAAAAAAGATGCTCAACCTCACATCACACACCATAAGTGATATGAGATTCCATTTTTACCTAGCGGACTGGCAAATATGGGCAGTCCGACAATACACTGTGTTGGCAAAGACTCCTGGGAACAGGCACTCTCATACGTTGTTGGTTAAATGATTAAAAATGATACAACTTCTTTGGAGGACAATTTAGCAATATTAAATTAAAGATGAATATACTTTCTGACTTCATCATTTTAGGACTTTATCCCACAGCTGTACTCACACTTGTATGCAAGAGAAAGAGCGCACGCATGCGCAAGAGTGCACACACATCAGCAAAACGCAAAAAATGACCCAAATGTCAATAGGGATCCAGTTAAAAGACGCAATGGAATATACTATAATGGAATATACTATTGCTGTTAAAAAAGAATGAGGCTATTCTATATAATCTAATAGGATATAACTTACAATGTTAACTTTTTTTTAAGTAAGATGCATAAGTACACACACCTTATAAACTATATAGAGTATTCAGAGAGGAAGGGAGTCAGAACTTAAAGACACATATACATAGAACGCTTCCAGGATAATACACAAATACCACTAAGAGTGGTTGCCTTTAGGAAGGGACCTTAGTTTTTAGTGGATGGGTTGGAGCAAAGTTACTTTTCACTGCATACCTCTTTCTACTTTTTAAATTTTTACCACATGTGAAATTTAACTTTTTGAAAATTAAAATTATATTAAAAAGAAAGGAGAACAGATGAGCCTAAATGAGGGAGACAATCTTTTTTTTTTTTTGTGTGTGTGTGTGTGTGTGTGTGTGTGTGTGTGTGTGTGTGACAGAGTCTTGCTCTGTCACCCAGGCTGGAGTGCAGTGGTGCAATCTCAGCTCACTATAACCTCTGCCTCCTGGGTTCCAGTGATTCTCCTGCCTCAGCCTCCTGAGTCACTGGGATTACAAGTACCCACCGCCATCACTCCCGGCTAATTTTTGTATTTTTAGTAGAGACAGGGTTTCACCATGTTGGCCTGGCTGGTCTTGAACTCATGACCTGAAGTGGTCCACAAGAAGGGAAGTGAATCTAGACAGGAGACTTGATTCACTCAAGCTTCAAATAACTGAGGCAGGTATGGTAAGACAGTATCCCTTACACCAGAACGGGGCCCTGATGTACAAAGGCCATCTGGGGGAAAAATCCAGAACCTTGATTCAAAAGCAGAAAACACAACTCAGCCTATAAGCAGACCCGAAGCAAGCAGGTAACACATTCACAGTCCAGAGTCAAGAGGATTAAACAGAGAATTCACATACCTGAGATTGGCTAACACCAAGCCTAGAAACAGAGGTGGTATGCCCCAGAGATCTGCCTCGGTGACACTCAGGTGGTACAAGGATTTGTCCTCTGGTTCTTAGCAGGCCCTATGGAGTTTTAGAACTTTGGGGCATCAGGCCTCCTGGACCAGGAATTGATTAGTCCAGAGGGATACCACAGCCTTACAGTTGATTTAATACAGATTTAACAAGAAGTTACAAGACAAAAACCCTCAGGCTTCTGGGTCAGGTTGTCCCCTGGGTCCCTGTGGCCAGCAACAGGTATAGGTGAGAGCCTCTGAATGAACCGCCCAGGCCAGAGCCCTGTCAGGGCTGCAGTCTTCTTCCCAGAAAACACTACGATTTGTATTTCAGGTTGAAATTCACATCACCAGATGAAGACACCCAGTTCCTCACCCTAGGAGTACACATCTCACACCCTCTGCCCCTCTATTTGGGGACCAACGCCTCTGTCAACATACCTATCTTAAAATAGAAACCGAGTGGCATATGCCCTGGTCTATTTCAGAAACTATGTCAAACACATCTGGATGAGTACTCCCCATGCCTGCCTGGCAAGGGCTTCTCCTTGGCTCGTAGGAAAATAGGGCACAGACACTTCTCTCTCCCCTGCCAGTTATGTGAGGGATTTTCTGGAGTCAGCATGTTTCACAAGAGGCGTAGAAACTCTATAAATATGCATTCTAGGGCATAAACCAAAGGACCTTAAATTAGTCATGGCCAACTACTAGTTTTAAATACATGTACTCGAAGGAGCAAAACAACTCCTAGTAAATTGCCAAGAACACAGTAAAAGCTCCATAAAACACCTCCTGCAGTTTTTTCACCTCCAAGAACCCAAACCTCAAAACATTTAAAAATTAAATTAAATTAAATCACATAGCACACATTAGCATGCCTCTGGTTGTTTTCAAAGTGCCTTCACATACATCATCTCAATATGGTACCCTGTGTACATCCAGCTCAACACAAGCGGAGCTGAAGCCTAGTACACAGCTGCTCCTCAGTAAATGATAAATGAATAATTCATCTTTGTGAAAAATGTAAGTTTTCTGGAAATATAAGAGAAGTAACCACCTTTCCATTCTTATGCCCAATGGTTAGATTACAAAAGCCACTCAGTCAATCCTAGCCCTCCCAGCTCAGAAACATTAGATACTCTGAGAAACTTCTCAGTGTCACCTATTTTTCCCAGTCACACTAATGTTATTGCTATTATCTAAATGCATCATCCAAAATTCGTATGTCAGAAACAATCCCCAATGCAACAGTGTTGAGTGGTGTTTAGGTAAAGAGAGCTCCAACCTAATGAGTGGATTAATGCTACTATAAAAAGGGCTTGCCGGAATGGATTTGCTCTTTTGCCCTTCTACCATGTGAGGACACAGCAAGAAGGCCCTCACCAGAAGCCAGCACCTTGATTTTGGACCTCTCAGTCTCCTGAACTCTGAGACAAATACATGTCTGTTCTTTGAAAATTACCCAGTCTCGGGTATTTGGTTTTGCAGCATGAAATAGACTAAGATGGTCATTTTGTCTTCAAATAGAGGATTACTTTCCCAGAGTGTTTCTTTTCCAGAGAACCTAATAAAAAATTCGATGAAAAATCTAATAAAGATACAGTAATAAAAAGTAAAGAAATGTAATTAAACATACACACACTGAGACACAGAAGGAATACAGCCCAACTACTATTACACCAGGATGAGGCCTGCTATGATTCTGAGCTACAAGTGAATTTGTTGTCTACATTCAGGAGCTTAAAGAGCAACATGTCCTTTCCAAGGAGCATTCCGTAAGTCCCACTGACCCAGAGCAAGAAACGGGCCTGGGACCATGCCTGGGGCTGGAGGCCTGGAGCAGCTCGCCCACTCTACATTTGTATCCCTGATATTGTGTTCAATAGAGACGAAATCCACAGAACATTTACACCAAAGTTGAACAAGGGCATAGAATTAAATATACATGGGTTTCTGGTCTTCCATGTTTAGAAATTTCCTTTATTTTATTTATATATCTGAGGAACGACTGATGCCATTTTCCCTTTCTTCCTTCTGAATGTTTTTCCAAATGGAGAAAGCTAAAGAAAGCTGCACAAGTCCATGTTTGCTGAGCTATAAAGATTCTTTCAGCATCCAAACTTAAACCACCAAATTCAAACAAGCCACTTGTCAATGTTTCGTTTCAAAATTCCAGAGTCTCAGGCTACATGTGATCCTTCCAGGCACAAACCCTGAGAAACCAAACAAGCAGTATGGTCACGTTTACAGTTACCTGTTCTGGTGTCCTCGGGATATGACACGTGTTTAAATTGCCTAATTATGTAATTATCTAATTTTGTGTTTAACATGTCATCAGTGCACAGTGAAATTATATTCCACAAATATGTAGAGAACATTCAGCCTTAATTAGTTGTTTATCCCTAGTGCTCTGCTGCTCTCATCTCAGATTCAAAAACGTTATTGAACTAGGTCTTTTAAATGTTCACTTTAATGTATACACTGAAGTATACATACATAAGTATATTTCCCTTCTCCAAGGGGAAAAGCCCTACATGCAGTGTCACATCTTCAACAGGCTTGTGACCAAGGACTGGGGACACTGTGGTAGGCAGAGTCCTCTGCTTAAACCCTGGGAGCCCTTCAGAGAGATGTCTGCTGTTAAAAGTCGTTTCCCCTCAAGCCTCACTCAGTGGGCCTGGGGCTCAAAAGTCAGCTCAAGGTCATTATTTCTCAGTGAGAATCCAGAGCAAGGTATCAGTCTCTCAGATCCTCCCTTGTGCTTGATCATCCAAATTACAACCATCGTCCTGGAAAGAGTTGGCTGTTTTTCTGTATTATTATTACTTTTGCTTTTCCTGTTTTATCATCTTTCTCACCTCCTCCAGGAAGCCTTTGAGACTTCCCGACCAAATTGATCTCTCCAATGGCTAAAGTGAATTATCATTCAGTAACAGCCCCAAACAATTTACCCTGAATTACTCACACTTCTACATTACCTTGTGATTGTTCACTCTAACCATCTTACTGTTCAATCTGAAATACCTGGCCATGATTTATACTTTACTCATGATCCACACGGAGTTTGAGCACAATGCAGGGTGCCAGTAAATGCTCAATAAATATTTATTGGTTCGTTTGACTAAGTATCAAACAGAGATGAGATCTGTCCACTAGACATCTGAACTCTTGCAGAATTAAAGTATTAAAGTCACCATCCCCAAAAATGTGGCGCAAATCATTAACTCAAACAAGTGGTACCTCCTCCTAACAAAAATTGCTACTTCACAAATAATCCAGATTAAGTGTAATTGAGAGGACAAACATCTAGGAAACAAAACAGAAGCTAAAGTGTTAATTGAGGCCAAGATTCCTCTAAGCAGGAAGAGTTTGGACAGAAAATAATAGTTGTAGTTGTTTTTGATAGTTTCTATGTCTTCAATTTAACCACGAATGGCCCAATAAGACAGATACACTATTTTGAAAGTCATACAAATTTGCTTTCCACTGAAGAGACAAAACAGTTGTTTAACTTTCTAGACACTGGTATGTTCTCCAAAGTCAATTAAACCGTAATAGAATTTTCCCCCTTTGAAACACCAACAAATGCTAGCTTACAACAGAAGTCCCGTAAGTGTTCAGAATATGTCAACATAGCCACAAAGACCTAATTTTTTTTTTAAAATCTGTACACTTATATATACAGTCCAGAGGACTCAAAGGAGAACTAGAATAAACTAATTTGGGAGTATCACGAAATTGGAATCATCATAAAATCAAAACCTTTTTTCTTATCAGTTGGGGCCAGGTCTCTCAGGAAGTCTCTGCATTTATATCGGTTATGTAAAAACCTTAACCAGTGATCTTGGATAAGTCACGTATAGGCTGAAGGGACACGATAGTTCTCAGGAAAATATCTCAATAACATTATTTTGGGTCTGAATAATCTTTGCCGAGGAAACTACAGAGATTCAAAACACTTCAGCATTAAGTTATGTTTGCTTCTAGAAAGTTTCTGGTATTTCTGATATTGGTGTGCCTGATGTTTTAGGAATTCACAAGAAAAATGACCAAACCACCCCAGGCACCTTGACCAGGAGAGAGCCACCCCCTCTTACAGTTCCCACCCCCAAAATTAACCCAAACCTGTCGGCATGTCTAAAGAAAACTTCCAGACTACTTCCTCTCTCTAGCTTCTCCAAAACGCACCAGCAATTAAATACACCGGCCAGAGTGAAGTTCCCTGTTAAACTACAAACCCACCATGCCAAAAAATTAGAGGGTAACTAAACCCTGGCCAAGACAGGTCTCAAGTCGGGTAGGGAGACGTCTCACTAGCTAGAAACCACAATGCAGAGTTGGCTAGACACGATCATAACACATGTGCTTTTCATAAACGATAAGTTTTCGATTTTCAAAGCACCCAAAGGGAAAGTTTCAAGGGGGTTTCACCAACCGATGAATCAGTTCATCCTCCTGGCTCCCAGAACAGCAAACTCAGATATCCCAGGCAGAACCATCCCCCCCGCACAGGCCTCTCCTCAGTTTGCTACCAGGCATCTTCTCCTCCTCCTTCCTGAAACAGTGCCATCAAAAACAGTGCCATCAGGATACTGTTGTGGATACAACAGTATCCACACAGTGATTGCTTAGGGCTCACCACTACCCACCCCCCACCCCCCACCCCCCGCCGCCCCTAGGACCGGTCTCCAGACGGAAGTCAGGCTGATGATATCTGTCTCCCCTGGGGAAGCTTTCAATAGGGCCCCAGGTCCCATTCCAGAAGCTCTGAGTCAGTGAGTCTGGGTGAGATTCTGAAATCCGGATTTTCAAAGCTGTCCCAGATGATTCTTGAAGATCAGTCAAGAATTAAAGCATACTAAATTCATATTACTAATAACCACACATTATAACATTACCTACTGGAAACTACAGTGGCACTCACAGAATTCACACTTTTAACACACGACATATGACACGTGGCACATACATCAGTATACTTTTGCCAGAGGTACCTGCCAGGTTTCACATGCCATCTCTTTAGAGAAATAAGCACAGGTAATTCTCATAAAAAGAGCTTTTCCTCTTCTCAAAAGCATGTCCCACATTCAGCTGTGCGAAAGAATCTAAATAGATTCACCTGTGAATACGGAAAGCGAAACATAATCAACCCACTCCAGACACACCGGGCAAGGAGTGAAACTGGCTTATTAATAGGCCAGGCGATCAAGGCACGTGGCTTCACATGCTTTCTTCCTTAAACCAAGTTTACAATCTTGCTCCTACTGTTGTTCTTAAAATAAATTCTAGAGGCACAAACATTACATCTACACTAAACACAAACCACAGGAACCAAGTAAAGAAGGAAACGTCTGTGCATCCACAAAGACAAACAAAATAAGCTTCCTGTTGAAAACCTTTACTATGTGCATTAACTGGACTCAAGTTGCAGGTCAGTTGTCACCAGTGTTAAGGCCACCACAGCAAGATGCAACTCCATCCTCTTCCCATGACTCTTCCACCGTATTTCTCAAATTCCCTGTAAGAAATGCAAACCTACCTGGGAAAAGTGACACTTACGAACTATTAAACCTTATTTGTCTTCCAATAAATAAACCAATCTCCTTCCTTGGGACTGTGAAACCCAAGACCAGCAGAATTGGGGGTTGGGGCGGCGGGGGCTGGGGGGAATGATGAATGTTCAAGAACAGAAGGCTGAGGGTCTTGGTGTCTTCTCCCACTTACAGACCCTAAAGATTCTACCTTCCAAGAAGCAAGAGTGAGGAAGTAAGATATATGTGTCATATACATCGCATAAGTCACTCTACAAAGATGTACTGATGACTTCCACGTATCTGACACTGCCTAGCCCTAGGAATAAGCCTCAGTTTTCAGGCAAGAAACAGGGCAATTACCAGAGAGTTTGGAGGGCAACAGCCAAGATGAACAAACAGGGAGTCAAAGCTTCCCAAGGAAGAGACCCCAAAGCTGAGATCCGATTTACATATTTGCTGTCTGCATGGCATGGCCAGGGAGCAGAAACTGCAAACTGCCCCCAGAGAGACATGGCAGGGTCACCAGGGACTCAGATCCCAAGGGCATCATCTGGAGGGCAAAGGCAGGTCGCAATCTGGAAGGGATGGTGCTGCAGAAGGGGAGGGGTGGGAATGCCAGGCTGGTCTCATCCACCCCCCGCCCAGCAGAGGTAAACATGGCTAAATCCTGCCCAGCTCTCACCCCAATTCCATGCCCCCTTACAACCTCCTCCTGTTGCCTTCCTCTTCCTGCCACCTTCAAGTCCCACTTGGGGGGCTCACCCCAAGTCACTCAGCAAGTGGAGGACACCTCAGAATAGGGACTATACCAAGGACAAGGTAATAGAAGCTTAGGCCAAGGAGAAGAAAAGAAAGAGAACTCCAAGTAGACAGAACTTTCTGTGCCCAGCCATAGATCTGTGCTGGACCCACAAACTACCCCCACAGTTCCCAGGATACACACACTATCCCAGCCCTCCCCTTCAGACCCATAAATCCTGTTTGTGGATGAAAACAAAGTAAGTTCTAGAGGGATATCATGCAGAGAAGGACCTCAAAATCAGCATGCACACCCTCCCCGCCCATCACTGATACCGGCCACTAAAGCACCCAGGCCAATAACCTTGGGGGTGCTCCTGATACCTCCAATCACTCAAAACACTCTGCTGGCCCTGCCTCCTAAAGAACCTCTGAGCCAGCCCCTTCTGTCACCTTTACCAGAGCAAAGTTTCTCTACCTTTTGCTTGGGCTATAAATGGAGAGGGGCAGTCTGGGTGGCTTGTTATTAATAAAAATGCAGATTTAGTAGCATGAGGTAAGGCAACAGAATGTGCCATTTTAACAAGCACAGAAAGTGATTCTGACACAGCTGCTCCCAGAACACACTTGGCCCAACAGACTTTGGAATCTCAGCCACTGGAGAGCAGCCACCGTGGTCAACTCTGTCCCGAGCAGTGGCCACAAGGCAGGGCCTCCCAAAAAAAATGTTTGCCGAGGGAATGAAAAAAATACCATGAAGCTTTGGACCAACTAGAAACCACAGTGGAAAGACAGAACTGAATGAACAGCTCACTCCCAGCACACCCGGGGTCCCCGGTGATCTGACTAGGAGTTAGTTTAGGCAAATTTCCATACTTGAGGCTTAGTCCCCATTACCATATGAAGAATTCACCAGCTGGTCCAGGCTGAGGTCTGTCTGGGTCTGAAAGGCTCTTGTCCACATTACCTCTTTTCCCCTATCCCAATCCCTGCCAGTTAAAGCCCACAGCAGCCGTCTGTCTCCTCCCAGTCAGAGCCAAGGCACTGAGGTACAGACCTGGCTCCCAGACTAGAGGGGCAGCCCCAGGAGGGCAGCAACGGCTTTGCTCCTCTCTGCCTCCCAACGTGTCTGGTATAGAGCCTAATAAATGCCTGCTGAAATGTTTAAATGAAATGGGGAGAGAGAAAAAGGTGAACCTTTACAGGCTGTACCTACCCTACTTTCAGCCTTCATACAGGCACTTGGCAGCCCCCTCAAAGGATGCAGGGAGCAAGGGAGTTGACAGCAGGAGTCACCTCTAGGACACCACTCCATGGCTTCTCCAAGGCCCTCCTCAGGCAGGGTCTTAGAACAAATGCTTCCACGGAAATGTGAGATACAGGTGGACCATACCTTAGTAGAGGCTTTCCAGGTGTTGGAGAAAGGCAGTTCCCATAATCAACTCCCCATTCCCTCACCCACTAAAGAAGCAGTTAACAGGTCAAGGGGACTTACAAACTGAAGATTACAAACAAGAGTGGTGGTTTAAAAGGTTCCTGGCAGCTCTAATGCAGTCTGGGCTAAAGGCTCTCAACAAAGAATAACTTATTCCATGTGGGACAATAAGTAGGTTCTCCCCTCAACCAATGATGGCAAATTAACTGAGCAACTACTACTAAAAGCAACCTTGCACACACATGCTGCATACCAACTGAGTCCTGCAGAAGGCGGGCAAGCTGAGACTCCAACCCTAGAGTCCAGCACTTGCACAAGGTGAAATTATACCCAGGGAGGACATATCCTATGAAACATTTTCATAGCACTCATACAACAGAACACAATTATGACAGTACAGGAGACAAACACCAAAGCAGGAAGACTCAAGCCCTTTTAATATTAAAAAGCTGAGACAATTCTCCCAGTCCTCTTGGTAAAGGTCTCTGGTAACATCCAACCCTCCTCTATAAAAATCCACGCAGTCTCCAGGGTGCTAGGAAGCCTTTGTCTTGTGACAGGGTCCCACTGAAGTCAATGCCCCTCACTGCAACTGCTAGGCAAGGTCAAGGGGCCCCATGCAAGAAGGGGAGTTACCAGGCTGTGAGGATGCACATCCCAAGGCAGAGCTCAGAGGACACAAGAGAATCTGCTGGAGACCAACCGCAGACAGTATTCCCCAGGGGTGCTCGCCCCCTAGCAGCACATGAGAATCACCTGGGAAGCTTTTAAGACAAATAGGGGCTGAGTGCAGTGGCTCACACCTGTAATCCCAGCACTTCAGGAGGCAGAGGCTGGCGGATCACTTGAGGCCAGGAGTTGGAGACCAGCCTGACCAACACAGCATAACCCCACCTCTACTAAAAATACAAAAATTAGCCGGGCATGGTGGCAGGCTCCTGTGGTCCCAGCTACTCAGGAGGCTGAGGCAGGAGAATCACTTGAACTGGGGAGGCAGAGGTTGCAGTAAGCCGAGATCAGGCCACTGCACTCCAGCCTGGGTGACAAAGCAAGACTCTATCTCACGGAAAAAAAAAAAAAAAGGCCAGGCAGAGTGGCTCATGCCAACACTTTGGGAGGCCGAGGTGAGTAGATCATTTGAGATTAGGAGTTCGAGACCAGCCTGGCCAACATGGTGAAACCCCGCCTCTACTAAAAATACAAAAATTAGCCGGGCATGGTGGCATGCACCTGTGGTCCCTGCTACTCAGGAGGCTGAGGCAGGAGAGTTGCTTGAATTGGGGAGGCAGAGATTGCCGTGAGCCAAGATTGGGCCACGAGACTCCAGCCGCCTGGGTGACAGAGAAAGACTCTATCTCAAAAAAAAAAAAAAGAAAAAAAAAGGAAAAAGAAAAATAGGGATGCCTGTGTGTGGTGGGGCTAGGCCCTGGTGTGGTTTAAAAGCTCCCAGGTAAGCCTAATGACTCTTGGCAGCAAGACTCTTGGGCTAATCCCAGGAGAAAGCAAGAGATGCAGGATGCAGGTGGAGGTGCGTGCACACACACACCAACAGACGAGTGACGAGTACAGTGTTCTTGCTATTTGCTGCCACCAGAGCCATCCTTCCCTACACACGGCAGATCTCACTTAAGGAAGACAGGACCAAGCCTGCCTGAGGCCTTCACCACTCAGCGTCTCATTCCTCTTTCCTTTCTTCAGCCACTCACAATGCCGGCTGCCTCCCTTAAGAGAGGCTTCATCCATGGCCCTCAAAGGGAGCGCAGGGTGCAGCAAATCATGGCACAAGTGGGCTCCCCGCAACCACGTCAATCACTACCATCTTTAGGCTTAAGGCTCCATGCTTTGTGCCTCATATGCAACGTCTCAATCCCACCACAACCTACTGAGGTAGTTACTATTATTATCCATCTTTACAAATAAAAAAACGGAGGCATGGACAGTTAAGAACTTATGTGATGCTTCACATCAAGTCCATGTCTGAACCAGGATTCAAATCCCAGTGCAGAGTTCTAACGTCTAATCATTTTGCTACCCAGATTACATCCAGTTGAAATTAATATCAGCACTGGTCAGCCTTCGAAAAGAGGGAAAGTTACCAAATGAAAGCAGAGTAGGTTAAAGCCCTGAATGTGATGTCTTGAAAATCAATTTCAGGCCGGGCACAGTGGCTCACACCTGTAATCCCAAAACTTTGGGAGGCCAAGATGCATGGATCACTTGAGGTCAGGAGTTCGAGACCAGCCTGGCCATCATGGAGAAGCCCTATCTCTACAAAAATATAAAAATTAGCTGGCTGTGGTGGCAGGCATCTATTATCCCAGCTACTTGGGAGACTGAGGCATGAGAATTCGTTGAACCCAGGAGACGGAGACTGCAGTGAGCCGAGATCGTGCCACTGCACTCCAGCTGGGACAACACAGCAAGACTCCATCTCAAAAAAAAAAAAATCAATTTCATCAGTAGAGGTAGGAAAGGTATGGTTTTTACTGGCAGTTCATGTGAAAAAGATCTGTGGTTTCGGGTGACCATATGTTCATTCACGCACATTTGCAGGACACCTACCATAGGTCAGGTACAGGGCTAGGCCCGGGTAACATGGAGACACAGGTCATACCCTTCTCCCCAGTGACTTTGGTTTTTTTTGTTGTTGCTGTTTCGTTTTGTTTTTTTAAAAAGGGTCTCACTATGTCGCCTAGGCTGGAGTACAATGGCACAACCTTGACCTCCCAGGCTCAGGTGATCCTCCTGCCTCAGCGTCCCAAGTAGCTGGGACTACAGAATCAAGCCACCATGCCCAGATAATTTTTTTGTATTTTTTTTTGTAGAGACGAGGTGTCACCATGTTGCCCAGGGCTGGTTTTGAACCCCTGAGCTCAAGCAATCCACCTGCCTTGGCCTCCCAAAGTGCTAGGATTACAGGCATGAGCCACTGCACCAGGTCCCAATGACTTTTTAAGAGCTAATGTGATCCTAGAGCTAACGTGATCCTGGGCAGCATCAGGATAACCTCTTCTCCCAGGAGAAGCCAGCTGCAGGCTGCACTACACTGTGCAGACCATGCGGGGGCCTCCAAAGGAAGCTGTTTGTGGGCTTGTCTGAGTGATTGGGTGGTCCCTCAACACTGGTGTTCAAGAACAGCACCCACGCTCTGCTCCAGATGAGCTAAATCAGCATCTCCAGGAGAGGGGTCCAGGCATCACCAGCTTATGAGTTTTCACAAGTGTTTCTGAGCAGCCAGAACTGAAAACCAGTCTCCAAAGGATGGAACCAAACCAGTCTCCAAAGGATGGAACCACGAAGGTGAAAAATCCAGAAACCACACATAGGAGGAGTTGACGATGGGTTGATTAAAGATGGCAGAGGTATGGGAGTGAGACTGGAGTCTTCCTGGGGAAGGCATTTCTGCACTGCTGCTGGAGTGCGCGGAGATGGGATAAGGACCAAGGGCAGAAACCCTCAAGAGAAGGTATCCCTGGTACCTTCAATTTGGAGACCTCCGGGGCTCCTCTAAACTCTGTCTTGGTCTGAAAAGCTGCATAGTAAATGGCCCAATGCTCAGATAATTTGGGTAGACAATTACTGTAATACAGTAAAAACTATAATTTTATATTAATAGCAACTAACTGCTTTAATTCTTCTGTACAAGAAACAATCTGAAGTCACACACCCATCAATGTGTCCATTTAGGGAATACATAAGTTTTAAAAATTCACATTTCTGACCGGGCGCGGTGGCTCAAGTCTGTAATCCCAGCACTTTGGGAGGCCGAGGTGGGCGGATCACGAGGTCAGGAGATCAAGACCATCCTGGTTAGAAACCCCATCTCTACTAAAAATACAAAAAATTAGCCGGGCGTGGTGGCGGGCACCTGGAGTCCCAGTTACTAGGGAGGCTGAGGCAGGAGAATGGCGTCAACCTGGGAGGTGGAGCTTGAAGTGAGCCGGGGTTACGCCACTGCACTCCAGCCTGGGTGACAGAGTGAGACTCCACCTCAAAAAAAAAAAAAAAACAAAATCACATTCCTGGGCCTTATCTCCATCCATGACATCTGCACTTTAAACAACATCTTAGGTGATTCACCTCTGATGAGGGTCGATGCCTGGACTGCACTTTGAGAAACACTTTGATAGGCAAGTCTTTTTTTTTTTTTTTTTTTTTTTTGAGATAGAGTTTTGCTCTTGTTGCTCAGGCTGGAGTGCAATGGCTGATTCTGCTGCCTCAGCCTCCCGAGTAGCTGAGATTACAGACACGTGCCACCAGGCCCGGCTAATTTTGTATTTTTAGTAGAGAAGGGGTTTCACCATGTTAGTCAGGCTGGTCTCAAACTCCTGACCTCAGGTGATCCACCTGCCTCGGCCTCCCAAAGTGCTGGGATTACAGGTGTGAGCCACTGCACCAGGCCCGATCGGCAAGTCTGACACAAAGAATGATTCCCTAAAACCTTATCCAATGCAGTAATAATTCATCCTAACGCGACCCTCAGCAACACTCACTTTTTTTCTTGCTTAAGTTAGAAGACTTAATATTGCTAAAAAGAAATTTCCCCCTGCAATTTTATTTAACTTTTAAGTTCAAAGATACATATGCAGGTTTGTTATATAGGTAAACTTGTGTCATGGGGGTTTGTTGCACAGATTATTTCATCACCCCCACGTTAAGCCTGGGTTAGTTTCCCTGAGCCTCTCCCTCCTCCCACCTCCTACCCTCCAATAGGCCCCAGAGTGTGTTTTCCCCTCTATATGTCCATATGTCCTCATCATTTAGTTCCCACTTATAAGTGAGAACATACTGTATTTGGTTTTCTGTTTCTGCATTAGTTTGCTAAGGATAATGGCCTCCAGCTCCATCCATGTTCCTGCAAAGGACATGATCTCATTCTTTTTTATGGCTATGTAGTATTCCATGAATAACACTCATTTTAAGTTCCTTATACAACCTGAAGTTGTTTTCCTTCATATGTACATAAAGGTGCAGCTGTGTTAACCTGCCCCCTAGTAAAATGACATTTTACACCCCTCTCTATGCTTAAAAAACACCAAGGAGGGGCTGGGCGCAGTGGCTCATGCCTGTAATCCCAGCATTTTGGGAGGCCAAGGTGGGCAGATTACCTGAGGCCAGCAGTTCAAGACCAGCCATGGCCAACAGGTGAAACCCCGTTGTTCCCAGACCAAACTGAGGGTCGGAATGCTATTTCTCGTGGCCCAGTAACAAGATGCAGATGAACTGGGGAGGAAGAGAGTTTTTATCTCTGTAACTGGTTACAGAGAGAAGGCCTGGAAATTATCGCCAGACCAACTCAAAATTACGAAGTTTTCCAGAGCTTATATACCTTCTAAACTATATGTCTATGTGTAAGTGTGCATTCATCTAATGACATAAGTGATTAACTTATTTTAATCTGTAACTGAGGTATTAGTCCTGAAGGCCTTGCTCTAGAGCCTCAGTAAATTTACTTAATCTAAACGGGTTCAGGTGCTGGGGTGATTACCCTTATCTTGTCTCCTGCTAAATCACGGAGCTTTGAGGAGTTCCTTCAGATCCCCAATAAACTTGTTTGTGGAGGCCTGGGGAGTTTCTTCGGACCCACAATAAAGCTTGTTTAATCCTATATGGGTCCTGTTAAGAATTCCTTCGTTATTTTGTCATGCTTTAAGGCCCGGGAAAGGCCTAGGCAAAACTCTTGATGGGCTTTTGTTACATCCCAGCCTTTGTATAAAGTCACTAGCTTTTAATATTTAACTTAACCACTCAGTACTGAAACAGCTGTTAGTGACACCTGGCCTGCACACAGCCTCTACTAAAAATACAAGAATTAGCTGGGCATGGTGGCGCACGCCTGTAGTCCCAGCCACTCAGGAGACTGAGGCAGGAGAATCGCTTGAACCCAGGAGGCAGAGGTTGCAGTGAGCCGAGTTCACGCCACTACACTCCAGACTGGGTGACAGAGCGACACTCCATCTCAAAAAAAAATATAGCAGGTAGGATATCTACACACAGGGGTGCTCCAAGAATGTTTTCTTAATCACCTATTAACATAATGTCAATTTTTGAAAAATCTGGACTGGTTAATCATTACCATCCAAAATGACATGAAATTCCATTGAAAATATTTATTTAACACAAATTATCTTATCTTTTAAATTAAGCATTTAAAAATTTTAACTACAATTCCATTAGTTGATGCCAGCCTACCACTCCACTATGAATACATTAAATTCTAGACCATACAGCTTTCAGCAAGTCTGCTATAAAGTGAGTCAGCACTTTTAATTTCCCAGTTGTATAAGGCTGATTGGCGTTACTGTTCTTCAGTTGAGGTCCTAACATAACAAATAAGAACAAAGCAAAGTGGGATCAATAGGAATCTCAAAGAGCCCTGGCAGAGGCCCATCTTTGAGGAAGTAAACCTGACAGGGATAAGGAGCCCCTTGGGTTGTCAAGAAATAAAGAGTTCAGGAGGGGCACTGTGGCTCACACCTGTAATCCCAGCACCTTGGGAGGCCAAGGTGGGAAGACTGCTCCAGCCCAGGAGTTTGAGATCAGTCTGGGCAACATGGTCTACTAAAAATACAAAAATTAGCCAGGTCTGGTGGTGTGCACCTGTAGCCCCAGCTGCTCAGGAGGATGATGCAAGAGGATAGCTTGAGCCCAGCAGGTCGAGGCTGCAGTGAGCCACTGCACTCCGGCCTGGGTGACAGAGCAAGACTGTCCCCATTAACCTCCCCCCCACCCCAAAAAAAAGAAACTCTGCTTCAGAGGTAAAGCAATTTTCTAACCTTTCTTCTTCAAAGGTTCTTCAGTGCAACCTTTCTAGAAAAAGGTGCTCTCTCCAGCTTGCTCCTGGAGGTATCGCATTAAGGTCAGGAGGGTGCTCCAATAGTTCCTATTTGTAAGTGGCAGCTCTGATACATAATGTAGGCAGATCACTAAGGAAGACTCCAGAAAGCATCGCTCTCTGGGAACTTCTAGCATCAACAGCTGTCTTGTGGCCTCTAAGCGCATTTCAGACAGACCAAGGCCTAAGGCAGCACAGTCCAACAGAAATATAATGTGAGCTGCGTATGTGATTTTAAATCTTCCAGTAGCCACATTTTAAAACATAAAAAGAAACATGTGAACTTACTTTTAATAATATATTTTATTTAACTCAATATATCTAAAATATTATGTCAACATGTAACCAATCTAAAAATTAGTGGGATAGTTTATATTCTTTTTTTGTTTGCCAAGACTTTGAAATCTGGTGTGTATTTTACATTTACAGCACATATCTCAATCTGAATGCTAAATCTTCATCAGAAATGCTTGATCTTTATTTCGATCTCATAACATTTATAGCTGAAAAAGCTGATTCACATACCCAAGTTATTCCAAATGTACTTAAAAGTTTTCCAATAACTAGTTTTAAATTTGAATAAAATAAAATCAGAAATTCAGCTCCCCAGTCCCACCAGCCACAATTCAAGTATTCAATAACCATTCTGGGCAGCGACAACAGAGGTATAAGCATTTTTCTTTCCAAGTTATTCCATACCAAATGCTCTCCTTTCTTAATTATCAGAAGCTATAAAAGCAACTCGAAGGACAAAATCATGAGGGATTTGTGTTGATTCTGGAATAGTCTATCATTGCAATGTTGTGTCTTAAGGATGAGTGGGAGTGTACCAGGCACAACTGGGAGAGAGGGAGGGAGACAAATTCCCAGAGCCCCCACCGTGGGTCAACCACTGCACCCAGCATACAACATCCACTGAACCATTTGTTCCCTACCATCTTGTAGGTGACATATTAAGTGGATTTAATAGATAGAGAATCTGAGATTAGTCACAATGGGAACTTGTACACAGCTATTCCCAGGGAGACCCTTCCTTCCTTACCTTGCCACATCAGGATCCAAGGATAAGCAGGGGAAAAAGCAACGTATGTCCTCTCTACATTAAATACCAGGTAGAACTTAAGACAGGCCAGGGGGCAAGTGACCAGAGGTGGCAAAGCCAAGCACTTGGACAACCACGCCCTGGTCTGAAAGTGAATGTGGGATGGGAAGAGGGACCAGAGCGGTAAAAGGGAGGGCAAGGCCTGACAAGCCTAGCTTTTACATTTCTGTCCCACTGAATACATAATCCCTCCAATGGTGCTACTTCAATGCACCCCGGTTCACAGGCACTGTCGTGGCTGAGAGTCAAGTACAGTACCTAATCTCTACCAGCAGGGCTTGTAGCCCTGAGAAGCTTTACTTAGCTCCAAATTCACAAACCTCCTTGTAGACTCGATTCAGTTCTTCCTGAACTCAGATGCAAAGTCTGAGGTTCCCACAGTAGGGCTGAATCAGGCGGAGAAAACCATTTTCTGATCCAATAACAGAAGGGTGAATCAAGTAACTGAAGCAGTATCTGAAAGGGCATTTCTATATGTGAACACTGTCATTTAACTCAAAGTTTCTTGGAAAGTCCTTAATAAGGACACGGTAAAGCAATTTTCTAAGCTGCTTTGGGCATGAGAGGAAGCAAAATACACTTGGTCTAAAAGGCATGTAAAGCCTTACCACTTCCTCTAGAGATAGCCCAGAAATGAAGCTGATGAGGAAACAAGGATTTTTCCCTGATTCTGACTGGAGAGCAAAGGGACAAAGATGCTGAAGGAAGCAAGCTGGAGAGGGTGACAGGCAAATTAAATGACTTAAATAAAATTAGAGAGGCATAATAGCCAGATAGGAAGAGCAAGGACTAGACAACAACTATCAGATGCAGAATTGTCCCCAGAGATCTTCATGCCTTGGGGAGGAGGAGGTGACCTTGCCAAAGGGTGCCCCAACACCTGATGCCATCTCCACAGCACTCCCCAACGTCAGCTCCAAAAGCTGCTCTGTAACTCCATGATCTGCGGAATCGATCTGTTAGGCTTCTGAGCCTCTGGGCAACTGCTGGCTAGGATGTTCTGGAGATGGGAAGAGGAGAAATGGCAGCTTGGAGAAATGGGGAGGGGAACAGAGCCCCCATGCCATGGCATCACAGCACTCCAGTCCAACTCCTCATTTTCCTGAGGCCAGCAAGAGTAGGTAATTATCAAAGGTCAACACCCTTATTGCAGGCAGAGCCCGGTCTTCTAGGAGCCTCCAAGAGCTCAGAGCAGGCCTTGAATTCCAACACACTCAAGCCACACTCCTGTGGGCAAATGGGCAGGGCGGCTCCTGTCAGGCCAAATGCTAAATAAGCCTCTCTCACAATGGCTTCAGAGTCATCTCTTTGATATGTAATATTCCGGGGAGGAAATGGGCCTAACTTCAGCTGTCACCTGACTCCAAACTGCAAACCCTACCTCCAGCCTCAAAGATATGACAAATTTAGCAATTTAATCTTGAAAACATAAATATAATGAGTTGTATCTACTTAGCTACACAAAAGAGCAAGATTTCTTTCCCTTTTTGCAGTTCCTGTAGCAGACTGCCTGTGATACAAATCGCATTCTGGCTTAACGCTTAGCCAGTAATAAAATTCTGTTCCTTCTCTTTTACCTTTGTGGAGAGGTTTTCTGTACTGAAAAGGGATTTTGTTTTTCATTAATTAATCTACTTATTTAGTTTTTGAGATAGAGTCTTGCTCTGTTACCCAGGTTGGAATGCAGAGGCGATCACAGCTCAATGCAGCCTTGACATCCTGGGCTTAAGCGATCCTCCTGCCTCGGCTTCCCGAGTAGCTGGGACTACAGGCACGTGCCACCATGCCTGGCTAATTTTCGTATTTTTTGTAGAGACAGGGTCTCCCCATGTGCCCCTGGGTGGTCTCGAACTCCTGAGTTCAAGCGATCCTCCCACTTTGGCCTCCCAAAATGCTAGGGTTATAGGCATGAGCCACGGTGCCCAGTCAACTTTGTTTTTAATTTATATTTCCCCAACATTCTTCACAGAATCATCCCAATCACCACCCAGACCTGACTCCCTTTAAATTATTTTTAAGCCAATTACATCTTCAACTAAAATAGGGTCCCCTGAAGTTTTATGATATGATTTACCGCATGGACATGGAGGGCCACCCCCAACAACTCAGAGATCCTTAAACTTGACACGGGGACCTCTGAACATAGCTTAGTAACAATCTCTCAGCCTCACACACTGCGAAGACCACAAATTCCAAGCGGAGGAAACAGTCACAGCGACCCTGGGCCCACTGGCCCAACCCTTGGAACATACTGCTCCCTGTGCCAGCAGCGCCTGGCAGCGGGCCCCTTCCTCTGGGTCACCCCAGCAGAGCGGGACTCCTGTTTTGTTGGGCTGCTGTTTCCCCAGAATGGGACGAGCAGAAGTGGAATGAATGAGCACTGTTAGCTGTCCACTTTCCCCTCAAAGTCAGAGTAAATCCTATCTCAACATTCAGTTTGTTTCAGTTGGAATCATTTGTTCCACCAGGAAATGTTTCTTAAACAGAGAGCTCTGTTTCAACTGTTACAATGAAAAAGTCCTTTCAGCAGCAGAATGTTCCTCAAACATCTCTGCTGCCATGCAGCCAGCTGAACACAGGTGAAAACATCCATATCCACGTCTCAGCCCTGCCACTTGCTGCACTTTCTCAGAAGAAACTTGCATGGCTGTCGGTCAGTTCGGGCACCTCTCCCACCCGTTCCTCCCAGAAATCTGTCCATCTCTGTCCCTAAAAGGAACATGACTATCAAAAGCATCCTTGACACAGTGGCTCACACCTGTAATCCCAGCACTTTGGGAGACTGAGGTGGGCGGATCACCTGAGGTCAGGAGTTTGAGACCAGCCTGGCCAACATGGTGAAACCCCAGCTCCACTAAAAATACAAAAATTAGCAGGGCATGGTGGTGCATGCCTGTAATCCCAGCTACTCAGGGGGCTGGGGTAGGAGAACTGCTTGAACCCGGGAGGCAGAGGTTGCAGTGAGCCGAGATCACACCATTGCACTCCAGCCTGGGCAGCAAGAGCGAACCTCCATCTCAAAATAAATAAATAAATAAATATGTAAAAAGGTATCCTTGAGAGGAAAAATTCTTTTATTTACTCCTCCTTGGGTCACAACCAGAGTCTGCTTTTGGCAGAGCCAAGTTAGAGGTAGACTCGAGGGTTCCGTCCAGCCAGACCTTGGAGCTGTCATTAATTATGACTAAGCACTAATGGAAATCTAACTTTATTTACCCCCCATCAACTTGGCTTGTGTTACCAGAACAAGGAGGCAACCAAACATGAAATGCTTTGGGAAATGACCCACTAGACTGAACGTCCAAATCACTTTTGCTGTTACATACTGTATGACAGCGGTTCTCAAACCTCTATGAGCAGAACACCCCTGAGAACTTGTTAAAACAATGGTTCCTAAGCCCCAGCCCCGAGCGTATGGTTCAGTAGGTTGGGGGCGAGGTTGGGGAATCTGCATTTGTAGTAAGTTCCCAGGTGATACTGCTGCTGCCACTGGTCCTGGACTACACTTTGAGGAGCCTGCTGAACACAGCACCTCAGCCGCTACTTGAAGGACAAACTAGCTTCTTACTGGATTCAGTGGCAAGACTAAGCCCACTGGTTCTCAAACACAATCCCCTTGGAACACTAGTGTTCTGCCACTGAAATCAAAGCATGGGCTCACTCTCCTCCCCCACATTCTCAAATCAAATTAAACCTCAAGCACCACTTACTTGCTCCTACTATCATCTAAAAGGATTTGATTTCTCAAATTATACATACACATTTTTTGCTAACATTTCACTGAGTTCAACCAATATGACATATGATTATGAAGAAGTTGTAATGGCCCGGCTGCCACAGCCAAAACCACATGGAAGGACACCAAACTTCAGTGCACTTGGCCTCCAGCTCAAGTTCAACTTCCCAAGGCAATCTCCCTTGACCACTGCAGCCAGATGGCTCAAATCACTTACTATGCCCTCAGACTGCCAGATAAATAAGGGGCTTGGTTCCTGCCTTCAAAACTCAATCTAGCAGACAAAAATAAAATAGGCATACACATTAAACCATTTTTAACCAAGACAGTGTGTAATCTATTGCTGAACTGTGCAGCATAAACGTCAAAGGCTTCAGATTTTCTGCACAAGCAATCTGGTGTTTCATCACAGAAAACGGCTCTATCCACCCCATGCCTCTGCACTGGAGCCCTTTCAGATCCCCTACTCATGCTACAAGAATCACTGTAAAGTTTCAGCCTTTCTACAATTTAATTTTAAAAACTGAATGTGCACCTGTCCCTGCAGACCTTGGCAATAGCATATAAATTCACGCCATGACTTTGAACACAAACATCCTGCCACTTACAGTGCAGAGGTTTTCCCTGTTCTGTGTTCCGTAGGTCGCTCTATCTGGTGCATCAAGCCAAGAGAAACAGCCTGGTGTAGCACCCCCAACGATAGGGATATTTACTGTCTTGAGATTTTTCCTTCCTGATCTTTATGCCTTGTACACTTAAGATGGACTAGCAATAAACCCCACTATGTTAGCTTGGGGGTGAGGGCAGGGCCAACACATCTGGATCCAATCATTGTAATTTTACATTGTTAGCAACTTCCAAGGCAGCAGAGCACAGGGGGCAGTGCATGGACTAAATGAGATCCCAGGATCCTGATCAGGTTTTATCCCTAACCCCATATGTCACCTTGGGCAGGGCCCTAACCTCATGAGGGCTCAGTTTTCTAAAGAGTCTTCCAAGGTCAGGATACCAGTGCTAACTAGCAATACGATTCAAGCGTTGATGAATTTATAATGACTTTACCTTTCCCACTTGATTTTACCTGCAAAGATTTCAGTTCTTCTTGGAGAAGACATAGGCATTGTTCATTTCTCTTGAGGGCATATCACTCCCTTTTCCCCTCCTCCCTGTCCACTCTCCCAAGCCTGGCAGCCTCTCCACTTCCCTAGTTCAGCTTCTCCGAGCAGGGGCTGTGATGAGAAAGAGCCCCCGGGAGAGTTTCCCAAATTGGCACTGAGCTCTCTCCAACTAATGTCTAGCACAGCAGGCCTTTAGTTCCTCAAATAAGCTTCTAATTGTCTTTTCGGAAATGTGCACGGACGCTTATTTCAAGCCATTTGGCAAGTGCCTCGCAGTGTATTTTCTCTGACATGGTGCTTGGAGAAGGAGAATTTAAGAGTCTAGGGGAGCACTGGAAAAATTGTATTCCATCTGATCCTGCCCTTGGACAAAAATATAACAACTTTTTCAAGGACCCACTGCTGGTATGATGTAAACTTCCACGGGTCTTCAAAAACTCAAAGTTGCTGACTCTTACATTTGAATATAAATCTTTACCCAGGGACAGGAAGAAGGTATCCTGACAGAGTTAATGGATGCCAAGAATTGTGACACATTTGGGTGGTCCCGGTCGTGCCAAAAAACACATGCTCCTGTCTCCCTGGGCATCATTCTTCCAGGGTCAACATTAACAGGACAGCTAGCACCCTACCATCAGAGATGACGACAGACCACAGGATCAAGAGGATTTGAGCACAGCACTCAATTTGGAGCCAGAAACTTGAGTTCAAATCCCAGACCTCCATCTCTTCCAATTCTTCAAAACGGTTATCAGCCCTTGTTACCACCACCTGACTGGTTTCAGATGTTGACAGGTGTTCCAGTCCTCTAGGCAAGTCTCTCCCCAAATTTAGTCCGCAGGCAAGTTCATCTCAGGATCTGATTCACGTGAAGATTCTGGGTCCGTAGGTCTGGATTAACTTAAGATTCTGCATTTCCAACAAGTTTCCAGGTGATGCTGACATTGCTGGTCCACAGACCAATTTTAAATCGCAGGGACAAAGAGACTTATGTCTAACCAGTGTTTCCCAAATGTCCCTGGTAAGAATGACATGGACTAACTGTTAAAGACACCAGCGCATGCCCAGTGAGCTGTGTAAATTTACTTTGAGTTAGTACTCAGACGAATCTTATCATCAGAGAAGTCTGGAAGACCCTGAACTGGTTCATCCACATCCCTCTTCTAAAGTTTCCACACAACCAGTGGGTCCCCTTGTCTCCTTTCCATTTTTCTCTTTAGTTAACTTAAAATCTAATAGCCAAGCCCCTGTTTCCAGGGCCCCCATTTTGAGAGATGAATGATCTCCCAAACTTTTCCAGGTTCTGGCATACTGGAAAAATTATTGTATCTGTAGGGCCTAAGTCCTGGCAGCCCCAGAGGAACGGAGAGAGGACTAAAGGCATCGTTCACTATCTCAGCTCACCTATTAGCATAATTCAGCTTCCTGACTAGAAAACTCTGCTCCAACCTCAACCTCAATGGGCAAAACCCTGCAGAGCGCTCCAATGTATCTCCCCATTGTTAAGATGACCCAAAAGAAAAAAAAATACCAAACTTCTATCCTGAGGTTGCCTACAAAGGCCAATGCAGCACGGAGATAAAAACACACACACACACACACACACACACACACACATCCATTACTCACACTCTCTAAGGAGGAATAACATCTAATTACCATGTGCCCAGGAACATGAACTATCTGTTTGACATCCATCATCTACTAAATCCTTGCAATAACTTCATTACTTGGATATGATGTACACGTTTTACTCATGAGGACACTGAGGCTTACAGTGGTTAGGTGACTTGTCCAAGGTCACACTAAATTATGGCCACTGTGTGGTGGGTTCCCACATCAGCATGTGTGTGACCTTTGCAGCACTCATCCCTCTTTGGTTTGTTTTAATGCCTCGATCCAAGCATACCCTTCCAGACTGTTCTATCCATGAAGGCAGGGCTCAGGTCAGTTTTGTTTCAGGCTGTATCCACCATGCACTTAGCAGACACCCAGAAAAAGATGTGCCAAACAGATGAATGACTCCAAAGCCAGGGTTATTCTATAAGAATAGGCTGCTTTCACAGCCACAGCGCGCATACGGGTGTACCTTGGTTTAAAAGACTCCCAAACTATAAAACACGAATTTACAAGACACACTATCCATTGAATGCACAGTGGAAGGACACTGGCCTAGGAGTCAGAAGACCAAAGGACTCTCCTCCCACTTACGCTACCTTACCATCGTATTTGAACAAGCCCCTTCGCTCTCTGCACCTTGGCTTCTTCACCAATCTGATGGTTTAATTCATCCCCCAAACCTCTGTGAACTCCCACATGTGCCAGATGTGGCTCTAAGAAAGAAACGAGTAATAGTAATGGATAAGAGGCTGCACCCATCCCTCAGTAGCCCTGCACCAATTCCACTCCACTTAGCCCACTAAGCACTAACGGAGAGAATGCACAAAGAACAGTTTTCAAACAAGTATGAAACAGAGAGGGTCCTTGAGGGAATACATGCTTCACAAAAGAAATCTTTACTTTGCAAGCTAATTCACAAAAAGCATGGCTAAAGTGACAAGTTCCCCTGATACCTTTTTAAAAAATCTGGTTTATTAAAGTATAATTATGTAGAGTAAAATTCATCCTTTTTAGGGATACAGTTCTATAAATTTTGACAAACGCATGTAAATCTTGCTATAGTTTTTAAAGTAGTTTATTTAACTTTTTAAGAATACATTATATAAAATGATGTGAGCATATATGACCCAAAGACACAAAATTAATTTTAGCTTCCCTTTTCTTTTTTTTTTTTGAGATGGAGTCTTGCTCTCTCACCCAAGCTGGAGTGCAATGGCACCATCTTGGCTCACTGCAACCTCTGACTCCCAGTTCAAGCAATTCTCCTGCCTCAGCCTCCTGAGTAGCTGGAATTACAGGCGCGCACCACCATGCCTAGCTAATTTTTGTATTTTTAGTAGAGAAGGAGTTTTACCATGTTGGTCAGGCTGCTCTTGAACTCCTGACCTCGTGATCCACCTGCCTCAGCCTCCCAAAGTACTGGGGTCACAGGCATAAGCCACTGCGCCCAGCCCTAGCTCTTCTTTCTAAAAGTGAAGCTTCCTCATTCTCCCAGAAGGAGGAACATAGAACTAAAAATCTTGTCTTCGGGGGAAAAAAATCCATTTGCAGAAACATCTGCAAAGCACGGAATTTAGAATACCAAGATCTATTGCACTGGTCAAGACAACTGAATCTCTTCTATTAATAAAGTATCTCCTCCCAACCCTCCTCCTCCCATATGAAAGCAGTTACCAATTTTTGAAATATGCACAGACTCCAAGAATATACATATATTTCAACCATGGTCATTCCTAACTACCTGTGCAGTTTAAAACCACAAAGCCTCCTTGAATTAACTCCAAAAATCTAAAATATATTTCACATACTATTAATGCTCCAAAGGAATTTACTTCGACAATGAACGTAACTTTTTAAAAGGCTATCTTAAAATGAATTGCATGAGCCTTTATAAAAATGAGAAGGGGGTGGTTACCCAAATAGAAAGCTAACAGTCTATTAAGATTACATCTCTGTTGCAGAATGAGACCCTGTAGCAGCCCAAAAATGGAAACAAATGCCAATACAAACAATCTAACAGTATTTATAACCCTACTGTGTGACTGGTTTCTGGTAAAAAGCAGAACTGATTTCCAAACCCTAGTTCAGTGACATTTAAACTTCAGTATACCTAAGGATATTTTGATTATAAAAACTACAAGGTGCAGTGGCTCACGCCTATAATCCCAGCACTTTCGGAAGCTGAGGCAGGCAGAAGGCTTGAGCTCAGGAGTTACAGACCAGCCATGAGCAACATGACCAGGCTCTACAAAAAAAATCCCAGTCAGTCAGTCATGGTGGCGCCATCTGTGGTCCCAGCTACTTAGGAGGCTGAAGCAGGAGAATCACTTGAACCTGGAGGGCAGAGGTTACAGTGAGCAGAGATCACACCACTGCATTCCAGCCTGGGAGACAGAGTGAGATCCTGTCTCATTCATAAATAAATAAATAAATAAATAAGTAGAAATAAGGACCAGGCATGGTGGCTCTCTCCTGTAATCCCAGCACTTTGGGAGGCCGAGGCAGGAGGATTGTTTGAGCTCAGGAGTTCAAGAACAGCCTGGGCAACAAAGCATGACCTAGTCTCCACAAATTAAAAGAAGAAGAAGAAGAAAAGAAAACCACAAGTTCTTGGGCCATACAATTAATCTGGACTACCAAATTAAAATATCCAGGGATTGGGCAGTTACAATACTTAACCTTAATTACAGGTAATTCTGATGGTGGTGATCCAAAGACTACACTCTTAAGAAACACAACCCTAGCTAAGAGACCATGTACTTTACTATATAATCACTACAATAAAGCTAATAAGGTGAAATAATTTGGATATTGGTCCTGAATATGGGTTAGAATCTACAGGCTAGTGGCCAAAGCTTATAAATAGTTTCATTATTCAGAAAGATGGTCATTGTAATATCAAAAGCTGAACGATACAGTGACAACATAGCATTAACATTGGGCTGCTTGCTCTAAGTGTGGTCCCCTGACCAGCAGCTCAGAATTTTGAGGGCCCATCTTAGACTTGCTGAAAGAAAATCTCTGGGGCTGGGGCCCGGGCCCAGGCATCCATGTTTTAAAAAATTTATCCAGGTGTTTCTTCTGCACTGTGCATGCTCAAACACATTTTAGTTAATACAAACACATTTTATAACAATAACAATAAATACTTAATAATCACAATTTTTTTCTTGCCTTGTCCTCTTGCTGGTTTTATTTTTGCTTTGATAAGGCATTCAGTGACTTATGGTATGGCCACACCCTCTCAGTTTATCTCCCACCCGCCACCCCACTGTGGTACAAGGTACATCTGTATAGCACAGAAGGTTCAAGCCAGATTTCTTTTCTACTAACTGAGGGACAATTAGCATGGTGTGGGCAGACAAAGAGCTCAGACCCTGCTCACAAGTATGGTGGCAGGGGTACGGTACAAGAAGACACTCCCCTTGGCCTCTAAGGTTTGAAATGCCCCCGACTCCAGTGAGCATGTCTTTTTTTCTTTTTTTTTTGAGACAGAGTTTCACTCCCTCACTCTGTTGTCCAGGCTGGAGTATTGTGGCATGATCTCAGCTCACCGCAACCGCTGCCTCCCGGGTTCAAGTGATTCTCATGCCTCAGCCTCTGAAGTAGCTGGGATTACAGGTGCCCGCCACAACACAAGCTAAATTTTTGTATTTTAGTAGAGATGGGGTTTCTCCATGTTAGCCAGGCTGGTCTCGAACTCCTGACCTCAAGTGATCCACCCACCTCGGCCTCCCAAAGTGTTGGGATTACAGGCATGAGCCATTATTGCACCCAGCCCAGTAAGTACCTTTCCATGACATCTCCTAGCAATTCCGATGCAAGCCAGCTAACAAAAATTAAATGAAAACTTGGTGGTGATGGTGGTTTTCCCCTCTAAATTATGTCCATGATAGAGTACATTTGTTCTCTTATCCTTGAATGCACTGAAATATCCGGGGGAAACAATAAAAATATGTATTCTGTGGTTGCAACCTGAGCTTCGATTCTCAGGTATTCCATAGGACCTCCCAAATCCGTATTTGTAACGAAAATAAGAATCCTGCCTAGGAGATTCTTATGCATATCAAGGTTTGCGACTCACTGGTATTATGGGAGAAACCTATGATACTGAAGAGATCTGAGCTTCAGTCAAACCTATCTACTATTTAGTATATAAACCTTGCTACGTGTTACCGTCCTCAGAGTAGTGATAATACATACCTCACAGGATTATGATGGTAATCAATGTGCAAGGCTTTAATAAAAGGTAAAATCAACAAAATCACCAGGTGCAGAATTCCACAATTAAGGGAACTGTGGAATTCTGCACCTGCAGGCTTTGTTGACTTTACTTCAGGGAATTCCACAATTAGGGTCCCTTGGCCTGTAAAGGTAACTTCACTGACAAGCATTCCATGTCAGATGCAGATTCTGAGACAGAAGTCAGTCTGACAATTTGTGTTATGGGTTGAATTGTGCCCCGCCATCCCCCAAAATACGTTAAAGTCCAATACTCTAGAACCTCAGAATGGGACCTTATTTGGAGATAGAGTCTTTACAGAGAGAATCAAGTTGAAATGAGATCATTAGGGTGTCTCTAATCCAATAGGACTGTTGTCCTTATAAAAAGGGGAAATTTGAACACAGAAACAGACACAACAGGATAGAGGTGAGGCCGGAGGCAGGGCTTACAGGTCGGATGGAGGACTAGCTAAGACACAGGCGGGGTGAAAGCAACTTTCAGTTGGACACGCCCACCAATATGCCATGTCAATTTACCATTGCCATGGCAACACCTGGGAGTTACCATCCATTTCCATGCAATGATCCAAAGACCCAAAAGTTACTACCCCTTCCCTAGAAATTTCTGCATAAGTCACTCCTTAATCTGCATTTTATTAAAAGTGGGTATAAATATGACTGCAAAATGGCCCTGAGCCGCTACTGTCAGCACACTGCCTGTGAGGTAGTGCCACTCTGCAGGAGCAGGCACGGAGCTGTCGCACTGCTGCTTCAACAAAGCTGTTTTCCTCTACCTCTAGCTGGCCCTTGAATTCTTTCCTGGGCAAAGCCAAGAATCCTCATGGACTAAGCCCCACTTTGGGGCTCGTCTGCCCTGCATCAGAGGGATGACAATGAAGAGACGTGGAGAAGATTCCCTTCCACAAGAAACGCAGAGAGGCATGGAACAGGCTCCTCCTCACAGTCCTCAGAAGGAGTAAACCCTTGCTCTTAGACTTCTAGCTTCCAGAACTGACACAATAAATGTCTATGATCCCAGTCACCTAGTCTGTGGTACTCTGTTACAGCAACTCTAGAAAACTAATACAATAATACCGTAATATTGTAATATTTAATTAATTAATATACGGTAATATAATAAAACTAATACCATCAGCTTCCAATTCAAGAGAAAAATGCCCTTCTCCTGTCCCTGTGGTTAGGGATACGGCCACCTGATGCTTCTCGGATTCCCCAGGGCTTGCTCTAGGCCCTTCACCAGGCATGTTCATAAAGCTCCATCTAAACATCTTCTGAGATTCATCAAAGAGCCAGCTCAGTGGGACAAGGCACTGCTGCAGGCTCTACTGGGCCGTGTCCAGCCTATAGCAACTATCACAAGATCACGGCACTCAAACACGCGACAACTTCACCAGCAAAAACCAGCCAACAGTTTACCATCCTTTATTACTGTTAAAATCCATCCCTGCACAGCCAGCTTGTACCCTTCTGCTCCTTCTGTCCCAGGAGCACTCAGGCCAGCTTCTGGTTCTCCACCAGCTTCTCCAAGAGCTGGTTAAACCCAAACCCCACCCCAGAGCCAGTCTCAGCCTCACCTAGGGACCCTAATCAAGAAGACTCACAAAAGCCCTCAGGGAGGTGATTTCCTCACACTAAATGCAGCTTTCATTCTCACCTAAGTAGGACAAAACACACTGGGAAAATGCCAGAAAATTAAATTTCCCCAAAGAAAATAAAAAGCCCTTTCTATATGCATTTTAAATGGAGCCCTACAGGGTCTGTCTTAGAAACCAGAAGCAGTGCAGGAGTGAGGAGTAAACTGCGACCCAGTCAGTCGAGATGGCTGTCGTGTCTCAGTCGAGTCTGTCCAGTGTGCATGGCCAGCAGGCGTCTGCCCTGCAGGGTGCCTGTCCCCAGTCCTCTGGCTGCCTTGACCCCCTACAGGCAACCCTCCTAGGATCCTTCCTAGGGCTCCCGATTCAGTTCAGTGAGTCCGGTGGGGGTTAGGAACTAGCAGTTTTAATAAGCTTCCCTAGAGATATTGATGCGTACCCAGGGCTGAGAACTGCAACCCTGAATTACAGACAGGTTTCAACAGCACATCCCAAGAAAAGGAGGAAGCAGGGTTTTAGTGCCAGCTCTGTCAAGTATCATACCCTTCTGAGCCTCAGTTCTTTCCCTGTCAAAGGGAGACACCCACCTACAACCATTCTGACCAACCTTTCTTTAAAACAAATACTGATAATAAAAGTAAACTTCCCTCGAGTCACTGAGATGTCCCACACAGACATCTGTCCTGTCTTCTTGGGTGTACTAAACCTAACTGCTTTGTGGCTGTGCTTCAGGCTGCCCTTGTCTGATGTCTTACCCACAGGGCAAGCTCCTTGAACCCCATCAGGGAGAGCCTGGGAGTGACAGGTGTTGAGTCCAGTAGAGAGCCCTTCAAGGAGAAAATTAAGCTTCTTAAAGTAGTCTCCATGTAATCTCCCAAACCCGGGAATAATCTACACCCCCCTTGGAAGATCCGCCATGCATGACCTCGGGCTAAACTTGGGAAATAGCCTCACTTCCATGAAACTGGGACCTAGGTGCGCGTGCCAAGTAATTAAATGGACTGTATTGAAGCAATGCAAATGAAAAAAGAGGAGGTTTAATTTAAACACAGGATGAGGATGCTTTGGGGCTCTTTTAACCCGGGTGTCTGAAAGCAGCACAGAGAGGGTCCACTGAACTCCCCAATGAGCTCAAATGCTTAGGAGAAGAAGGAGACACCTCCCTCTGTGATGAAGTGGACTCTGGGGATGAGTGATTCACCAAAACAAGTCACCAGAACATTAAGGTCAATGATAAACACTTCAGACGAGTCCATTTATCGTCTTCAACCCAGCGACAAAAGTTGCCAAGTAGACTGCTTAAGTGCCCCCTTCAGAGATAAAGATGAGAACTGCAACCATTTGTCTCCATCCAGCTGTCCTCTGCAGGTGCCTTACATCACTCAACAAGTGTTTAACAAGGATGTGCTTCCTTCATTCAATACTTGAACCCCCAACTCTCAACACATGACCTAAAAATACTGCACCATGAGACACTGCTTTTCCACTTCAACATTATGCTCTACCTTAGCTCAAGTCTGGAAAAGACTTCTATTCCCTCATCCAAGGCCAACCTCTAACCAGCAAGTTTCCTTCATCAATCGTTCATTAAGAATTTTTTGGCGAGTACCTATCATGTGCCAGGCATTCTTGTAGGCACTTGGGGATACAGAGGCAGAGATGATTCCTCTTCTGGAGCTTATATTCTAAATGCAGTGACACAGACAATAAATGAGTCCTGTATGTAATATCAGGGAATAATGATAGGAAAATAAGGAAGAAGCTTGAGAATAGGAGCCGGGGGATGCCAGTGTGACCTCATAAGAGGTGATCCTGGAGCAGATTCCTAATGAAGAGAAAGGTGAGAGAGCGCCCCCAACTTTAAGCCAGGGAGAAACATCCAGCAAGAAGGCTGGAGCTGGAGAAGCCAGGGGGCAGGAGAACCAGGTTGTGACATGGAAGCCAGTGGAAGGGCTCCAGAGAGAAAGCAATGACCTGGACAAATGCTGAGGAGAGCCTGTAGAAGATGACAACTAAAGAGTTCACCACTGGATTGCACCACATGGATACTGCCGCCACCTTCATAAGCGTGGTTCTCGGAGGGGCAAAGTGGCTCATGTGTGTAATCCCAACACTTTAAGAGGCCAAGGCAGGCGGATCACTTGAACCCAGGAGTTTGAAACTGGCCTGGACAACATGGCAAAACAAAAAACAAAAATTGGCTAAAAGCCAGACTGGGGTGAGTTCAAGAAAGAATGAGAGCAGGAAATGGTGTCAGCGAGTGTGACAGTTCTTTCAAATATTTTTACCATGAAGGGCGTGGAGAGGAATGGAAGAACAGCAGACTAGGACACAGGGTCAAGAGTGTTCCGTTCCTGCTGTTTTTTCTTTTTTTGTTGCTATTTGTTTTTTTTCTATTTTTTTTGAGATGGAGTCTAGCTTTGTCGCACAATCTCGGCTCACTGTAACCTCCGCCTCCCGGGTTCTAGCGATTCTCCTGTCTCAGCCTCCTGAGTAGATAGGACTACAGGCACACAACACCATGCCCAGCTAATTTTTGTATTTTTAGTAGAGATGGGGTTTCACCATGTTGGTCAGGCTGGTCTCGAACTCCTGATCTCATGATTCGCCCACCTTAGCCTACCAAAGTGCTGGGATTCAGTGTGAGGGACCGTGCCCGGCCTGCTGTTTTTTTTCCTTTAGATGACAGGTGCTATTGCATGCTTCTGATGGGGACTATCCATCAGAGTGGGAAACTGATGATGCCAAAGGGAAAGGAGATGGCTGCATGTATAAAAGCCAAGAGAGGACAGATCTCATTCACACGTGGTTACAGGTGCTGGTAGGTTAGTAAGTTTAGTACACGAAGATGATGAAAGTAGCTTCTAATTGTTTCTTCTCTCAGTGAAATGAGCCAGTTCATCAGCTGAGAAGTGGGTCTAGAAACATAGTGGACCTGAAAGTGTCAAGAGTCCCCTTCAGGTTTGTGGCCATAAATTAACAGCAAGACAATGCCAAGGGATATGTGTTTTCTCCAGCCAGGATCATCAGCCTGGAGCTGAAGGAGAGTGAGCAGAGGGTGGGCTTAACCAAGGATGGGGTTTTCTTTCCCAGGACAGTAAGACAATGAGGGGAAAGGTCAAGGGAGTTGAGGGTATATGCAAGAACCTGAGCTGGGTAAGGAGGACAAGAAAGGGATGACGGACAACGAAAAAGAAAGGGCCACCAGGTCAGAAGCCCTTGTAGGTGAAAGCTAGGTGGGACCAAGTACTAGAGGCAATAAGACAAAAGAGAAAGGGGGAGGGTCAGACTGGTGAGTTTGTCAAGATTTTGCTGCAGGTGCAGTTATCAGTAATGATAAGGTCTACAACCATATTTTTCAAATGATGGGGTGCAAGTTTAGCGGGTGGTGAAATCAATTTAGTGGGTCAGGATCAGCATCTTATTGTTTTAATGAAACAATAAAAAGTATGAAAGTGCATTATATCCAGTAAGAGTAAATACTGTTTTGTGAAACTTCTGTGTGTTTGCATTGGGTCATCACATAAGATATATTTCTCCTATGGCTTAGGGTTAAAAAAAAACTTCAAAGACACTAGAGCAAGGGTTCTTGACCCTGGGACTACTGACGTTTTGGATGGCATAATTCTTTGTTATGTGGGGCTGTCCTGTGCATTGCAGGGTGTTCAGCAGCCTCACTAGAATGTCAACAGCATCTCCTCTTCCTCCAAAGTTGTGCCAAAAAAAAGTCTCTAGACATTGCCAAATATCCTCCTTGTCGGAAAAATCACTGAGAATCAGTGGTCTAGAGATAACCATGTGAGCGATGGCTGAAGCAGGGTAGAGGAAAAGATAACCATGTGAGCGATGGCTGAAGCAGGGTAGAGGAAAAGATAACTGAAGGAGAGTTGGTCAAGGGACTGAGAAGTTGGGAATTGGGTGGACAACCTATACAGATGTTCAAGTCACCAAAAACGTTGATGGGAGGAGGGACTGTGGGCCAGATGCTAAAATCTCCCAAGAATGAGGCAAGGTGACCCAGAGGACTGTAGATGAGTGGTCCTCTACCGTGGCTGCACGTTAGAATCACCTGGAGAACTTACCCACCAATGCCCAGGCCCCATCCCAAACCAACTCCACAGAATCTCCAGGTGATTCCAATGTGCGGCCAGGTCCAGGAACACTGCAGAAGAAACCCATCCTGCAAAGCCCCACTTAAACGTGACCTCCTTCACGACAATTTCCCTTGCAGGTCTCTTTTATTTCCTGCACTCCACTATCACTACCAATTTTGCTTTGCTTAGAGCTGACATAGGAAATCACTAGAAAAACATTCAAGGCTCTAAAACTAAGTGGCTGGCACTCCAGCCTGGGTGACAGAACGAGACCCTGTCTCTAAAAATAAACAAAACAAATTAAAACTAAGTGGCTGAAAACAGAATAAACTGTTCAACTGCTAAAAAAAATTTTAGAACTAGGAGATCAGTGAGAAGGAAAGCCTTTTAGGGAATACTCTCTGCTTGAGCTTTGAGTCATCCAAATCTGTCAAGGACATCCAGACAAGCGAGGGTCCCAGAGGACAGCCAAACACTTATGTGTCACTGATAAGCATCATTAGAAACATAACCCCTTTGGGAGGCCGAGGAAGGCCTGGGCAACATGATGAAACCCTGTGTCTGCTAAAAATACAAAAATTAGCCAACCATGGTGGTACATGGCTGTAATCCCAGCTACTTGGGTCGCTAAGACAGGACAATCGCTTGAACCCAGGAGGCACAGGCTGCAGTGAGCCGAGATTGCGTCACTGCACTCCGGCCTGGGCAACAAAGTGAGACTCTACCTCAAAAAGAAAAAAAGAAAAAAAACCCAGAAACATAACCACTTTGCTGACACTGCAATAAACATTTATTGAAATTAATGGCTACTGTACTTAATTTCCTCCAAAAAATGCATGAATGATCAGATTATGACACAATTTATGCCATATTTATCATCTGGTCACCATATTATTCTCAATACCCTTCACATGTAGCCAACTTTTTATTGAAAGAAATCAATAACATCAAATCTTGAATATGCATGTATGACAGGAAAAAACAGGAATCAGAATCTCCTCTTTCCCAAGAGAACTCTCTATAGACTATTTAGAATGATACCCACAAATTCTCACTTTCATTGCTGATGAAACATACAAATATCTATAAAACATCATTAAATCCCCAAATATCTACAACAAATTCAGACAAGAATTAAGTAATATGACTCAAATATTATTTTTTCCCAGCTTGGGGAAATTGGCAGAATTGCATTAAATGTCCCTTGACTGAGATGCTAACTTTCACCCGTATTAGTCCATTCTCACATTGCTATAATGACATACCTGAGACTGGGTAATTTATAAAGGAAACAGGTTTAATTGAGTCACAGTTCAGCATGGCTGGGGAGGTCTAAAGAAACTTACAATAACGGCAGAAAGGGAAGCAAACATGTCCTTCTTCACACGGCAGCAGGAAACAGAAGTGCCAAGCAAAGGGGGAAAAGCCCCTCATAAAACCATCAGGTCTCGTGAGATCTCACTCACTATCATAAGAACAGCATGGGGTAACCGCCCTCATGATTCAATTACCTCCCACTGGTATGAGGATTATGGGAACTACAAGATGAGATTTTTACATGCGGACACAGCCAAACCATATCAATTGCCACCTCCTACTCTCATGTCCTCACATTTCAAAACACAATCATGCCTTTCCAACAGTCCCCCTAAGTCTTAGTTCATTCCAGCATGAACAGAAAAGTCCAGGTCCAAAGTCTAATCTGAGACAAGGCAAGTCCCTTCCACCTATTAGCCTGTAAAATCCAAAGCAACTCAGGTACTTCCTAGATACAAAGGGGGTACAGGAATTACCTAAATATGCTCACTCCAAATGGGAGAAATTGGCTAAAATAAAGGGACTACAGGCCCCCTGCAAGTCCAAAATCCAACAGGGCAGATATTTAACCTTGAAGTTCCAAAATGCTCTCCTTTCACTCCATGTCTCACATCTACATTACACTGATGCAAGAGGTGGGTTCCTATGACCTTGGACAGCTCCACCCCTGTGGCTCTGCAAAGTACACCCTCCCTCTCAGCTGCTTCACAGGCTGGTGTTGAGTGTCTGCAGCTTTTCCAGGTATGTGGTGCAAGCTGTTTGTGGATCTAGCATTCTGGGTTCCAGAGAATGGTGGCCCTCTTCTCACAGCTCCACTAGGCAGTGCCCCAATGGGGACTCTGTGTGGGGGTTCCAGCCCCACATTTTAGTTCTGCACTACCCTAGCAGAGGTTCTCCATGAGGGCTCCACCCCTGTAGCAAATGTCTCCCTGGACATCCAGGCATTTTTTTTTTTTTCTTTTGAAACGAAGTCTCACTCTGTCACTCAGACTGGAGTGCAGTGGCACATCCAAGCATTTCTGTACATCCTCTGAAATCTAAACAGAGGTTCCCAAATCTCAATTCTTGTCTTCTGCACACCTGCAGGACCAACATCACATGGAAGCTGCCAAGGCTTGGGGCTTACATCTTATGAAGCAATAGCCTGGGCTGTACTTTGGCCCCTTTTAGCCACTGCTGGAGTGGTTGAGATGCAGGGCACCAATTCCCAACGCTGCACACAGCAGGGGGGCCCTGGACCCAGCCCAGGAAACCATTTTCCCAGGGGCTCCCGTGAAGGTCTCTTGTTACTTATGCAAATTTCTGCAGCTGGCTTGAAATCCTCCCCAGAAAACGGGTTTTTCTTTTTTACCACATCATCAGGCTGCAAATTTTCTAAACTTTCATGCTCTGTCACCTCCTAAATGTTCTGCTGCTTATAAATTTCTTCCCCCAGATACCCTAAATCACCTCTCTCAAATTCAAAGTTCCACAGATATCTAGGGCAGGGGCAAAAAGCCGCCAGTCTCTTTGCTAAAGCATAGCAAGAGTCACCTTGGTTCCAGTTCCCAAGAAGCTCCTCATCTCCATCTGAAACCACCTCAGCCTGGAATTTACTGTCCATATCACCATCAGCATTTTGGTCAAAATCATTCAACAAGTCTCTGGGAAGTTCCAAACTTTCGCACATCTTCCTGTCTTCCTCTGAGCCCTCCAAACTGTTCCAATGTCACTTCCACATTTTTAGGTATCTTTATAGCAGCACCCCACTCTCTGCGGTACCAATTTACTCTATTAGCCATACCCGAGACTGGGTAATTTATAAAGGAAGCAGGTTTAACTGAGTCACAGTTCAGCATGGCTGGGACCAGGAGGCTGGGGCCGGGGACCTCAGGAAACTTACAGACATGGTGGAAGGGAAAGCAAACTTGTCCTTCTTCACATGATGGCAGGAGACAGAAGTGCCAAGCAAAGGGGGAAAAGGCCGTTATGAAACCATCAGGTCTCATGAGATCTCACTCACTATTATGAGAACAGCATGGGTATAGCTACCTCCATGGTTCAATTACCTCCCACCACGTCCCTCCCAAGACACATGGGGATTATGGCAACTACAATTCAAGATGAGATTTTGCATGGGTACACAGTCAAATCATATCCCATCCATAACATGGCTGGCTGGAAAAGAATATAACACCCATGGAAGAGAGGTAGCTAGTTCCTCTAAACCAGTGGTTCTCCATAGAACTCATCAGTTCTATCAAGATTACAAAAATCACATAAATAGTCTGGGTTGAAAATGGTAGAAGCATAACAGCCAGCTAAGCCAGGATCGTATGGAAAGAGACCTGGGTTCAAATACCAGCCCAGCCCTCTCTGGCTGACCCGCAGGATAAGTCTCTTTTGGAAACTTGTTAAAAATGCAAATCAGGCCGGGCGCGGTGGCTCAAGCCTGTAATCCCAGCACTTTGGGAGGCCGAGGCGGGCGGATCACAAGGTCAGGAGATCGAGACCACAGTGAAACCCCGTCTCTACTAAAAATACAAAAAATTAGCCAGGCGCGGTGGCGGGCGCCTGTAGTCCCAGCTACTCAGGAGGCTGAGGCAGGAGAATGGCGGGAACCCGGGAGGCGGAGCTTGCAGTGAGCCGAGATCCCGCCACTGCACTCCAGCCTGGGCAACAGGGTGAGACTCCGTCTCAAAAAAAAAAAAAAAAAAAAAAAAATGCAAATCAAACCCCACCAAGGACCCATCGAATCTGAAACTCAGGCCCAATAATCTGGGGGTTTAACAAGCCCTGCAGGTGATTCCCATGCATTTTAGTTTGGGAACCACTGATGTAATCTCAAGCATGGTTTTCAAATTGTGCAGCACAGCCCTGGCTTCCAGTGGGTTGAGATTCTGGATCTCCCGTCAGAATTCAGAGTCACACAGTATGTACTTTTTTCAATGTAGAGCAGAGTGTGGTGGCTCACACCTGTAATCCCAGTGCTTTGGGAGGTGTCAAGGTGGGAGGATTGCTTGAGGTTAGGAGTTTGAGACTACTCTAGGCAACATAGTGAGACCTGGTCTCTACAAAAAAATATATAAAATACAAATTAGCCAGGTATGGTGGCAAGTTCCTGTAGCCCCAGCTTCACAGGAGGCTGAGGCAGGAGGATCACTTGAGCCCAGGAGTTTGAGGCTGTAGTGAGGTGTGATTGTACAACTGCACTCCAGCCTGGGCATCAGAGAGACCCTGTCTCTAAAAATATTATTCAGATAAAAAATAAAAATAAAATGTGAAATGCTTTTGAAAGGTTGGCTTTAGCTGCAACTGGCAAAAACTCATCATTTCTATCAAGATTTCAAAAATCACATTAGGAGGCTGGGTTGAAAATTGTAGAGGTGGAACAGCCAGCTAAGCCAGGGATCGTATGGAAAGAGACCTGGATTCAAATCCCAACCCAGCCCTCTCTGGGCCTCAATTAGGAAAACCAAGTTTGAGGAGATGCTGCTGCTATCCAGAAAGGCTTCTCAGGCCAGGCACCGTGGCTCACGCCTGTAATTCCAACACTTTGGGAGGCCGAGGCAGGTGGACTGCCTGAGCCCAGGAGTTCCAGACCAGCGTGGCCAACATGGTAAAACCCCATCTCTACTAAAAATACAAAAATTAGCTGGGAGTGGTGGCACATGCCTGTAATCCCAGCTACTCGGGAGGCTGAGGCATGAGAATCGCTTGAACTCAGAAGGTGGAGATTGCAGTGAGCCAAGATCATGCTACTGCACTCCAGCTAGACCCTGTCTAAAAATAAAAAAAAGAAAGGCTTCTCAATTGGCCAGAAGCTCTCCCTGCAGGGGCCACTATTGGTCTTCCCTCAGAATGGGATCAGAGAAAGTTAAGATAAAGGAGAGTGCTTCTAAGAGCTTTCCTGAGCTCTTACTTTCACCACCTCCTGGGGCAGAGGGAAACAGTTTTTTCGGAAGCTATCCTTTACACTGAAAGTATACTCTACTAGAAGTTGAGAAATCAAAGGATTTTAGAAAATAATTAATTGTGCCGGGCGGGGTGGCTCACACCTGTAATCCCAGTACTTTGGAAGGCCGAGACGGGCGGATCACGAGGTCAGGAGATCGAGACCATCCTGGCTAACACGGTGAAACCCCGTCTCTACTAAAAATACAAAAAATTAGCCGGGCGTGGTGGCGGGCGCCTGTAGTCCCAGCTACTCGGGAGGCTGAGGCAGGAGAATGGCGTGCACCCGGGAGGCGGAGCTTGCAGTGAGCCGAGATCCCGCCACTGCACTCCAGCCTGGGTGACAGAGGGAGACTCCGTCTCAAAAAAAAAAAAAAAAAAAAAAAAAATTAATTGAAAATTTCCAAAGAGATAAGAGGTTGCAATAGGAGGCATCAGAGAAGGTAAGCGTATTTCCCAGCCTTTTTTTCTAAATGGTTGCTGGCGAGTTTCTTATCCATTAACCAAACATTTTTAAACTTGTTTTCATATAGAAAAGCCTGCGTGTTTGAACAAGTCAACCAATTTAAGTGTATATGGAAAAAGTTAATTACCTCTCCCTCCTCACTGCTAATCTTAAACAATGGTAAGTTTTGGGTGTCCTTACACATTTTTCTCCAAGGTCATACACATACAGCTTATTTTCTTAATCAGAAATACGGCCGGTCGCAGTGGCTCATGCAGTAATCACAGCACTTTGGGAGGCCGAGGCAGGTGGATCACCTGAGGTCAGGAGCTCAAGACCAGCCGGGCCAACATGGTGAAACCCGTCTCTACTAAAAATACAAAAATTAGCCAGGTGTGGTGGCGGGTGCCTGTAATCTCAGCTACTCGGGACACCTAGGCAGGAGAATCGCTTGAACCCAGGAGACAGAGGTTGCAGTGAGCCGAGATGGAGCCACTGCACTCCAGTCTGTGCTAACAAGTGAGCCTCCATCTAAAAAAAAAAAAAAATTTTTTAAATAAAATCAGAAATACGGTCATGCAACATATGATACTCTGCAACTAGCTTTTATTTTACATATTATTTTTAATATGTCATGCACAACCCTCACAAAATAATCCATTCTATGTATATACCTCATTTTATTCATTTTACTAATGAACATTTGTTGCTTCTAGTTTATTTACTGCAAAAAATCCTACAACAAACACCCTTACACACAGATCCTTACAGGCCAATGTTTTTCTTAATGTAAAACAAGGTTGCAAATGTGGGATTGCTGGGTCACTTGGCAGGTGTGCTCCAAACTTTCACAGAAACCATCTGCTTTTCCTAAAGATTGTAACAATTCACACTTGTATCAATGGTCTGAGAATTCCCACCACCCCAACCCCAAACAGCAAGTATTACCAACCTTTTAAAAGATGTATCAATTGTATGGACAGGAAATAATACCTGTTTTTAAATTTGTATTTCTCTGTCCACTAGGGAAGTTGAGAAGAGATGCAATAATTTGCATCCCTTCTTCTGGGAATTGCCGGTCACATCCTTTTCTCATGGTTCTATAATGTTGTATTTCAGTTACTATTTCATCACATTCTCATCTCCCCACCCTCTACCCCACCCTCACCCTGGCTACTAGATACACAAAGTACAAAAGTGTATCACCTCCTCAGAATACAATGTGTGGGCACTGTGAGGGCAGAGGATATCTTCTCAGCATAAAGTGCATGGTAAACCCTCAAAAACATTCACTGAATGAGTGAATAACAGACGTAGGGAATTATGTTTGTAAAAATTGCAGCTAAAAGAGTAAAAAGAAAATACAAATGTTCAATCCTTATTCTACATTTTCAGAACAGCATCAGTTTGACTGAAATTAAATTGTTGGTTAAGAGGAAAACAAAACCATGGTCTTGGCACTGTCTCTGAAACTCCACTGTGAAATGGGTGGCAAATGAGCCCAGTCCTAATTCATAGCTCTGGGCGACACATAAAGATTCTCAAGACTAAAGCATTTTGTACCCAACCTTGTCCACCAGCTGTCATTCAAATGGCACCTGCCCCTGAGCCACAGATTGTCAGGGTGGTCAGTACAAAAGAGAGGCCTACCTTAAGCACGTTATCACTCCCCCTCCTTCACCCTGACTTCTTTGCCTTTCTCCAGCTTATTGAGGAGGGGATGTGAGCCCTGCAGGGGAAATTTGACAGAGTTCAGATTCCCTAACTCTTTGAACTTCAGGGAAAACATCTGGTCATACCCTCCATTTATCCCTATTATTTGTAATAGTTATGTGTGGCTTATGTTTTAACTAGTCTCCCTATTAGATAAAAGTAATACGATTAAAAAGTTCTGGGGAAACTACTGTAATTAAAAAGGCACCAGTGGGTATGTTAAGCTGTAATTCCAGGCCTGCTTATTATGTTTTCCTTCTTGTCTTTAAAAGTTTTGTACCTAATAAAAATAACTGAATTATTTAACTCTTTTTGAGTACTTCTTGTACTGGCCAACCACCACTCAGAATCACCAAGAAAACATTATGACTCAAAAGTTCTGGAGCAATAATGTCACATATCACAAGTTGTAGACACTGTCTCAAGAGGCTGGACATGCCACACACATATCACAACACCACCTCACAGACTGGTAAACAGACAGGCAACTTCCCAAAACACATACTCGTTTTCTAACCTTTTTAAGTTACAAAATCTTAAAAGGAAAAAAAAATGCAAGAACTTTGGTCAAGTTATGAAGTTATGACAATAAGAATCAGGTTGGCTGGGCGCGGTGTCTCATGCCTATAATCCCAGCACTCTGAGAGGCTGAGGCAGGTGGATCACCTGAGGTCAGGAGTTTGAGACCAGCCTGGCCAACGTGGTGAAACCGTGTCTCTACTAAAAATACAAAAATTAGCTGGGCTTGGTGGTGCGTGCCTGTAATCCCAGCTACTTGGAAGGCTGAGGTGACAGAGCAAGATTCTCTCAAAAAAAAAAAAGGAATCAGGCAAGCGGCAACAAAACACAATTTATAACAATTCGTTGAGAGAGGCATAAAAAAAATAGATAAATATTAAGGTAGTAAACTTGGGAATAAAGATTGGAGGGTTCACAATAAAGCTTCTCTTTTTTATTATGTAAGGTTTAACATGTATAAAATATATGTGGCATATATGTAGTTATAAAGCATAATGCTAAAATGCATAAATACATTTAGATGCATAGATTTTTTTTCTGAGAATAGTTGGTAAAAATGTATATTGTTCACCACCTGTAATCGTCCTTTACTACTCTAGAGAACCAATGATGTTCGAGGAGTGAAGGATGAAGGAGGGGAAATCAGATTACTTTTGAGACAGAAAAGAAAGATACTGACTAGAAAATGACATACCCACCTCTTCCTAAACCCTAACTTCACTTAAAAATACTCTAGGGAACAGTGTTTGGAAAAACCTGAATGAGTCAGCAGTAGGTGAGTTCAAAACACATATATAGCCTATGCCTGTACAGAATATCCCTGGTAACTCATTCAACAGGGTCACGCTGTTAAAAAGTTCGCTTTCTCTTTGGAGGTAGAAGCCCCACATCAATGCCAAAAAGAGAGACCCTCTAATACTCTTTGGAAACTCCCTGATAACTTGAATGGGTACAAAGGCAGAAAGAAACCAGTGGCTTCACCAATCTGAAGAGACCTGTTTCTGTGATTAAGGTACTCCCTCTAAGACTGGAAACTTAAAACGGATGGAGGCTTTCTGCAACTGACTTCTCTTCTAAATTAGCTATGCTAATTTTGGAAAAATGTATCTTGGGTTCTGGGTGTTTTCCACTATTCTAGTGCTCAATGGAAAAAAAAAAAATCATTCGTGTAGGCATCCCTCTTCTCTGAAGGCCACTTGTCACACCCACCACCATCCTCTGATTTTGCATAGAGGTCCCAAATAAGCAATCAAGGTAGATAAAATCTTGGCTGACATTCATATCGGAGACATTTTTGCAGGCGCTTCATGAAATGAATCAGGGAAAGAGCTGCCTAACACCTAACATCTCCAGGCACATCTCCCACAGGAGAGCCTCTCCCCTCCCTCTGCACACTTAACCCCCAACCCCAGAGGTTTCTGTGGTCCCTTCTAGCCTCCTCAATGATGAAGACCCCAAGTGCGGACACGGCCTTAATACTATGACATCATTTCGGTAACACGCCAAGGAGAACACGTTCCTGCAGTTGGCTGCGTGTAGGTCAGCAAACACGCCCGTGCCCTGCCCCTTCACAAAGCAGAGGTCACAGTCTATTTCAAAAGTAAAGATTCCCCACTCCCGCTTCCCCCTCCCTCCGGAGAGGTCGCTGCCTCCACGCTCTGGAGAAGGGACGTCAGCATGCAACCTGACAATGCCACAACTCAACACACGCAGGTACTATTAGAAGGAATAGTAAGTGGTACTTACAGTACCAGGGCAATTTACGTGTATTTTGGGGTCCACTTCTCCAGGACATCATCCCTACCCAACAACACCAACACTTCAGTTCATTCCTCTCTCATCTTCTGGAAAGACAGAAGTTTTCACTATGAGACACAGGAATTCTGGCCTAAGTTGTCCCAGTCCTTCACGGACAGCAAGAATCCAAGTTTCCCCACGCGTCACCTGAAGCCCCAACTTCTGGAAACGCCCTCCTTTCCTCGCCTCCACGAGCTGCGAGAGCAGAACATGCAGCCGCGGGCGCTACTGCTGTCGCCGCCAAAGTCAAGGAGGCGACTGGAAGCTCAGGCTGGTCGGCGGCCTCGGGGCGACCACAGGCAAGGCCCTGATCCCGATCCACGAACCAAGGCGCCTCATCTCCCCCAGGGAGTGAGCTCCCGCGCCCCTCGGAGTACCCAGGCGAGCCCGGGCGCCGGGAGAACGCTCTGCACTCAGCGCCCAGCCCCGGGACGCCGCCAAGCGCACGGCTCCGGCTGAGCGCCCGGGCAGCGGTAGGTGCGGGAAAGAGGGGCGTGTTCCCTGAGACTCCGAGCCCCAAGGCCGGGTCCAGGCGGGACAGGGGAAGGCGGCAAGCCGAGCACGCTGTCCGTGACGACGGCTCTCGGCCCCAAGCCCCGCCGGCTGGCGTGGCGACGCGCTGTAGCCCGCGCGCCCTTGCAGGGACAGCAGCCGTGAGCGCCTTGCGCGGCCGCCTCCGCGCCTGCCTCGGCGCGCAAACTTTCCCAGCGACAACCGCTCAGGCCTCTCCGACGGGGGCGCGGCCCTCTCCCCGGGGCCCAGAAACGGCTTGCCCCCTCCCCTCCGCAGCTAAAACCCACTGAAAATATGGCGCCCTCGAAAGTCGTTCCTTGGTCCCATCAGGGATCCCGAAATACTCGTCTCCAGGTCCCTCCAGCTTCCAATGGGTGCAAAATTTCAGCTCGTGGGACCGAGGAAGGAGAGGGAGCAGCTGAGTCTGTGTGAGGCCAGCAGCACTGGATGCAAAGCCTGTCCCTGCTTTCGGCCCGGCACTGCCCCCGTCGCTCAGCGGCCAGCAGTTCGCCCGTGGCGAGACTGCCAAGTAAGACAGTCGTGGGATCGGCAGGTCTGAGTGTCCGGCACTGGAGAAGGAACTCCGCACTGGAGGGCTGTCTTAGCCCAGAGCCTCGGCGGGAGACTTGTTTGCGAAGTGGCGCTGGAGTCCCGGCGGCCAGTGCTGGAATGAAGCCGCTCCGCCCGCGCCAACTCTCCTGGCGCGGGGGCCCGGCCGGGGTCGAGGGGACACTCTATGCAGGCGGGGCCGTTTTTCAAAGCCCAGTTACCGGAAACCCAGCGAGAGCCCCGGAGGGGACCGGCTGCCCACGGCCAGGAATCCGCTCTCTGGCGCCGGCTGCGAGGCTGTTTGCAAACCGCTGCGCCCGGGTCCAGTGCAGTTAAACATACATGTGCAATAGACAGGTGCATTAATATCATTTTATTTTTATTTTCCTGCAAGAAGCCCTCCTAGACCATCAAATCTGGGAGCTTTACGGGTTTTTCCTGCATTGGCATCACTCACGAGAAGCAAAAGGGAGGAAAAAAAAAACACCCACATTTTCCTTCTGGAGAGGGGAGGGAAAAGATACGAGAAATTCATGCAACGTGCACGCAGCTGGAGGAAGAGGAAAACCCGAGTGAGCCGTGCGCCTTACCGGGGGATGCATTTACTGTCTCATTGCAGAGCGCCTGCCCGGGAGTGCAGCCCGCGTCCCCCCGCGCGCAGGGCGACCACTCCGCTCCCGCAGCCGCCTCAGCCACTGCCGCCGCCGCTGGCTCCGGGCGCGGAACAAGAGCCGAGGGCGAGCGCGAGCGCACTGCCCGCGAGCGCTGGGAGGGCAGGAAGCGCGTCATCATTCGGGGACGGCGCGGCTCCGGTCCGGCCGCTGCGCCGCGCTGCATCGGGGGTGGGCCGCCACCCAGGCTCTGGCGCCCCTGCTGGGTCTCTCCTCGCGTGGGGTGATGCTGAAAGGGTCCGTGAGGGAAGGCGATGCACAGGCCGAGCTGTCACGTGGAAGGGAGGCTCGAGGTGACCCCGGCTTCCCAGAACTGGGGCTCTGCTGTGTAAAGGGGATGACTGGAGGACCCAGCGTCTTGTGGGCTGGGGCCCCTAGGTCCGCAGAGTGCCCTCTCGGGACCAGTGGCCAGGTCCTGGGGGAAGCGAGGTGTGGCTGACTGGAGGGCCGTGGCGGGCGGTGGGGTCTTGCTGCGAAGCGGAGGGCCGTGATCCCAGGCGAGCCTGCTCCTTTCAGTACAAGGATCCTGAAACCTTGCTAGTCAGGGGTCACTTAGGAATTTAGAGAACGACTATAGGGATGAGTGGCGGAAGGGGTGTGCTCTATTGACAAGGAGAAAGTAATTCACTCCTGTTTGCCATGCCCTGAATAAAGTCAGTTATATACTTCTTACATTTACAGTCATTATTAGTAAATACTGTAAATACCGTGGAACAATGTGAAGGTTATTCAAGGGGGTGAGGAGACAAAACACTATGTACCATATGGTCCCATTTTTTAAAACTGTGATTTCTAGAGAAAGGCAGAAAAGACTGGATAAAGAAACACCAATAAATCTCTCAGTAATTGGTGGAATTGTGAGTAATTTTACTTTTTTATTTATCTGTAAGGGACACATTAGTAATTCAAAAAAAAAGAAAGAAAACAAGAAAAGAATTAGCCATGACCCCTTTACTCCTAGCACTTTGGGAGGCCAAATCAGGAAGATATCAAGCCCAAGGAGTTTAAGATTGGCCTGGGCAATACAGCGAGACCCTATCTCCAAAAAAAATTTAAATTAGCCGGCTGTGGGGGTGCATGCCTGTAGTCCCAGCTACTGGGGAGAATGGTGGGAGGATCACTTGAGCCCAGGAGCTTGGGGGCTGCAGTGAGCGGTGACTGTACCACAGCACTCTGGCCTGGATGACAGAGTGGGACCCTGTCTCAAAAACGAAAGACGACATTATTTCCATCCCAATACAGAATGACCAGGAAATAGGTAGCAAATCTCTTCAGTTACTCAAATGAAACTGCTGGCAACTTTTTAGTGTTTCTCAGAGAAAGAAACTGCTGTCACCATAAACCAGAGAGTGAATTGATTTTTTTGTAAATTGAAATGATTTTGAATAAGTCCATTGGGACATTGGATAAGGCTGGACACTCTGTGAGAACAATACCCTGTCCTTATCCAGGCCGATGAACCGGGTTGTATCATAACAGCACAGATAACCTTAGGGTACAACTTTGTAACTTATTGCAGAAAATAAACTGGAAAGCTAACAAAGTGCATTATCAATGCATAGTGAGAGAACCGATTACTTGGCAACTTGAGAAAGTCCTAAAAATTGCAGGGCACAATTTTTAATTGCACAGGTAAAGTATTTTTGTTCACCACACCTTTTTAAACATTTACCAGTCTGACAGAATAACTAGTGGTGACAGCAAGCCACCTCAGGGGATGATTAAAAAGTACATGTTTATTCATTTCTGTACAAGCCTGGTAATAAGCTCACTAAATTAATGCCACCTAAATTGTTCCCTGGTTTACTAACAAAGAATAACCATATTTTTATGGTCCAACTGCCAGGTTTACCTAAGAGGCTCATCTAGGAGAGGAAAAAATGGTTGCAACTAAAGTGATTTTCCCCTTCCACTTAGTCCTCCGTTCATAGGGCCCAATAGCTTCCTATTAAGCATCTCAAAATCTTTCTGACACCTGGATTTCAAGATTTTCCATTACTTAATGCATCCTCCTGAAAGTATTCCCACACTTTTCCACTACCGATCCGCAGGATGCCATTCAGTATTAGAAGCTGTATTCCATGAGAGCAAGAACCTTATCTGTATCTCTGTGCCTGAAGGAGCCCGGCACATAATATTTAATAGGTACTCAATAAAAATCTGCTTTATGAAAATAGCCTATTTGTTCAGTACCTAGTTTACTAGTTGCTGAGATATTTGAAAAGTTATCTCTCCTATTAGAGTGTCAGCATAATTCTAGGATGCTGAGATCCTGTAGATTTATAGCCTTGGTTTGGTTCAGTTACTTTTCAAAGTTCCAGCTAAATCCTAAGGCATTCAGAAGGTGAGGTGCAGGTGTCTGAATATTTGTGCATTAATAATCCAAATAGCACTATTTTGTGGCTTTCCAAGGTCAATTAAATTCTTTTCCCCAGTGAGAAAGAACATCAACCTTACAACTCAGCTTTAGTTCTGGCTTCAAACCAGTTAGATTTGGACACTTCTTAATTTTACAGCTCCTTGTTTTTCTAACCACTCTTAGGGCTCCAAAATCATTTACTTTTTTTTTTAGAGAAATCAACTAACCATTCTATGTCCTAGCATTATATTTTTCAAAAATTTCCCCAGTAGAAGTAAAAGCAATTTTACCAGTAACCTTTACTAACTTTTCTGAAATTGAGATGCCTCCCTAGACCTAAAAAGAGTTATTTCTAAATTTAGAGTTAGCTACTAGTAGTCTCTGTCTTTATTCACAGTGATCATAGTTCATTGTAGATCAGCCAAAAAAAAAAAAACAAAAACAAAATCTAACTTTTTTAAACAAGATTACATTTTGGGGCTTTGTCTCTACCCAGCAGAGGAAAACAGGATGGGAGATAAAACAGTCCATCTAAGCAATTTCTCAAGCCTTGATAGCCTCTTACTTCTGCCAAGCAGATCTTCAGTAACAAAATAAATACACTTTGTGTGAATCAAGAGTGGAACATTTGGGGAGGTAAGTCAAAGAGATAGCTTCCAAGTCACTTGTAATAAATATATCTGGAACAAAAAAACATTTTCTTCACAAGTTAGATTTGTGATTACCAAATTAGACCTTGCTTGGTGCCAAAGAGCTGGATGCTGAGAGACTGCCCCTCTCCTCCCATTGCACTGAGCCTTAACCTCCTGAATTCCTGTCCAGCACTTGTAAGTATATGGGGTCAACTGTGTCCATGTGGAAAAAATAAAAGAAATTCCATCAAATATTTGTTCTACTTTATTTATAAGAGTTTATTTTGTGCCATATTAAAATATTTTAAAGGGCCTCCTTGATACAATACACCAACAGTTCATGATTTCCTATCCTTTCAAAAATGTTTGTATCCTTTCCCGAGAGCAAGGAAGGTAGGAACCACATTTTCTAATAATTGTCCATCATTCAGAACCAGAGATGAAAAGAAGATACTTAGGCTTCTATTGTAATTTGATATCTTTAGGGTTGTAGAAATCTTTTCTGATTATAAGTTTTAGGAGAGTATATTAACCAAAAATTATAGGAGGAAATATTATCTGAGTTGTCGTACAGCATATAGTTCGTAAGCTATTTTTAATTTATTTGAAAAGCAACTATTTGACATTTTGCAAAAATTAATATATTTTAGCTTTTTATTTATCTCGAAGCATAGGACCTCATTTCATCCCTAACTATTCAGAATAACATGACAGATACAGATTTAAACGTCCTATTTTAAAAAGGAAATTGGGCTGGGCATGGTGGCTCATGCTTGCAATCCTAGCACGTTGAGAGGCCAAGATGGAAGGATCGCATGAGGCCAGAAATTCAAGACCAGCCTAGTCAGCATAACAAGACCTTACCTCTTTTTTTTTTTTTTTAATTTTTTTAATTTTTTTTACTTTTAAGAAAAAAAGAGGCTGGGCACAGTGGCTCACACCTGCAGTCCCAGCACTTTGGGAGGCCAAGGCAGGCGAATCACCTGAGGTCAAGAGTTCAAGACCAGCCTGACCAACATAGTGAAACCCCATCTCTATTTTCGAAAAATGCAAAAATTAGCTGGGTGCGGTGGCACACCCCTGTAATCCCAGCTACTTGGGAGGCTGAGGCAGGAGAATCACTTAAACCAAGGAGGTGGAAGTTGCTGTGAGCAAGATCATGCTACTACACTCCAGCCTGGGCGACACAACGAGACTCCATCTCAAAAAAAAAAAAAAGAGAGAAAGAAAAGAGGAAATTGCTCCCATAGATTTAGCAAATGGTTATCATTGTACTCAATGCAGAACATGCTTGAGATTAATTTTTCTTTTGCAGCATATAAAACACACTACAAGGTTCTTTAAATGTCTCTGAAACAATATACTGTCTAGAAGAATATAATACCAATAATTATTTTCCTAAGTTGAATTGATCCTTAATCCAAATCAAATGATTAATATAGAGTATGGGAGGTAGGATGTTTCTTCTTTTGCCTGCTTGCTTGCTGATTTAAGATGTGTTTGTAGTTATACTGTGATTAAAAATCTTTTAAAAATATTTCATTGTATATCATCAAAATTGCTTTATTAAATATGTGTCATTTAAGTCTCTGGTCACTTGCAATTTTTTTTAAGGTTAGGTATAAATATGTTTTCATGAAATTGTTCCATAATGTCAAGATACAGTAGAAAGACTTTTAAACTAAAAAAGTGTTTTAAAAATCTGTTATCACAGACTGGTGCGCCCCCCGCCTTTCACTAAACTATATTAACTAAGATTGGTCTTTGGGACTCTGGAGATTTTTAATTTATTTATAGATGCGACAGAACTCTTATAAAAAAAAAAACATTTTGTTTAGGGATTGGACCAATTTTAATTTTAAAATAATGTATGTATTGTCATCTAGGAAATATTATTCTAGATCTTCCTCAAATGGAATGGATTTGTTCTAAACAAAATAAGATGATTAGATCATGTCTAAATCATTGTTTTTCATTATTTAATTAAAAGTGATCCACTGAAATATAGAAAATTTAAGCAGAAATTACTTAGATATGTTTAATGTGACTTCAGGGAGGTAAGCGGGGACTATGGGCTTACATCGAAGACAAAATAAGTATGTCCAGCACAATTCTTACTTGCCTATTTCTTTAAATCAATTTAACAAATATTTACTGAGTTGATGCCAGGACTTACTATGAGCAAGCCACTCTCCCTCCCAGCTGTGGCACACATCTACTGAATAAAAGAGTCTCTGCCTTCCCTTTTAAGATTAGAGAGGCCACACCAGATATTCAAATTGATTCTGTTGATAAAAGGTCTTTAGAAGTCTGGCATCATATCACTTCCCCAGAGTTACAAGCTCCAGGAGTTTAGAAAACATCAAAAGGAAACATTTTTTGGTAAGACCAGTCCTAGGCACAGAGCCACAGATATGGTCCTTGTCCTGTCTTCTGTTGCCCAGAGCAGTCTAGAATAGCCTGGAACTTTTAAGATTAACTACGTAGCAGGAGCTCTGATGAAATGGTTCATATGTTATTTGTCTCACCATTTTGAATGTACTTTTATTTCCTGCCAGATCCATCTCCTAGAGTTCAGGAAGTTTTGATTTTTTGCAAATTTGCCTCAAAAGGTGATTCCATTGAGATTTGCAGACTTTTGATGTTTCACATGTATTTATTTTTACAAACTTGGAATTTTCAGCATTAGTCAGAATCACCTTTACAAAGACTGTAAAGTTGGCATGCTACAGAGCCATGTAAAAGGTAAGTTGGAGGGCAGCTGAGGAGAGAAGGAAAAAGAAGAAAATATCCATTCAGGTGATTTGCAATGCATGAGTTCTTAACATTATTTGAATGTTTCCCCAATGCAGTCTAAAATAAGATGAAAACAAAACAACAACAATAAAAAAAAAAAAACCTCCAGCACCAACTCAATTAGCTTAATTTTTTTCTACCCCAAACTAAAATATATTCAATATAATCCATAACTTCACAAAAAAATTAAAAATATAATTAAAAATTAGAAATAATTAGAAAACTTTTTTTTTTAACTTTTATTTTTTGAGACAGAGTCTCACTCTGTTGCCCCGGCTGGAGTGCAGTGGCACGATCTCTGCTCACTGCAACCTCCGCCTCCCGGGTTCAAGCCATTCTCATGCCTCAGTCTCCCAAGTAGCTGGGATTACAGGCACACGCCACCAAGCCCAGCTAATTTTTTGTAGTTTTAGTAGAGACGGAGTTTCACCATGTTGGCCAGGCTGGTGTCAAACTCCTGACCTCAGGTGATTCACCTGCCTCGGCCTCCCAAAGTGCTGGAATTACAGATGTGAGCCACCGCTCCCGGCCTGGTAGGTTTTATTTTTAATATGTTTTATGAAAATTTTCAAATATGTAACAAAAGTAAAGAGAATTATGTAACGAACCCCATATACCCCATCACTCAACTTCAACAATCTCAAGATAGTGCTACTTGGTCCATCTATCCTTTGTGTGTACATATTTTAAAGCTAATCTCAGACACCATGTGATTTCACCCCTGCTCACTAAATATACTCCATTCTCTACAACATATGGACATTTTCTTAGATAGGCACAATGCCATTATCATACCTACTAAAATTAGTAATAATTCCTTAATGTTATCTATATTGTGATCACACCCAGTTTATATTCACAGATTTCCCTAATTGTCTTTAAAACACCAAACAGTAGATTAGTTTCTTGTTTTTCTCAACTATCTTTTAATCTTGACATCTAGAGTAGCCCATTCTTACCTTTTCTATGGCATTAACTAAAAGAAAACTCCTTAACTGTCCCATAGAATGTTCCATATTCCAGATCTATGTGTTGCTTCCTTGTGAAGTTGTTTAACTTGCCCCACTAACCTCCTATTGTAAACTTGACGTTGGTTCTATCAGCTTAGTTCAGTTCAGGTTTGACTTTTAGGCAACCATACTTCATAGCTGGTGCTGTGTGTTCCATACTACATCACATCAGGGGGCACAGAATGTCAGTTTGTCAATTTTTCAATGAAGCTGAGATTGATCAATATGTTCAGGACATGCCAGCTGGATCCCACTATTGTAAAGTTCCCATCTGCCTTTTATCAAATGGTTTCACCTACTTATTCCTATTGTCTGAATTGAAGATTCATTAGGGGCTGCAAAATAGGGATGCTCTTTTTTTTTTTTTTTTTTTGAAACGGAATCTTAACCTGTTACCCAGGCTGGAGTGCAGTGGCACTGTCTCGACTCACTGCAACCTCCGCCTCCCAGATTAAAGCAATTCTCCTGCCTCAGCCTCCCAAGTAGCTGGGATTACAGGCGCCTGCCATCACACCCGGCTAATTTTCGTATTTTTAGTAGCCATAGGGTTTCATCATGTTGGCCAGGTTGGTCTTGAACTCCTGACCTCAGGTGATCCACCCACCTCAGCCTCCCAAAGTGCTGGGATTACAGGTGTGAGCCACCGCGCCCTTCCAGGATGTTCTAATTGAGCATTAGCATGTGAAGGAATATACTTGGTGGCAGGCACCTTCTTTCCCTGAAAGGTCCATGAGATCTTAGAATTCATTGAATTAGAATGTTTGTAATAAAGTTCATGAAAATACATGATCACAAGAAGGCAGCTAAGAAGGCACCAAATCCCTCTAAATTCCATTCAAATGAAGATTTTAAAAAAACCTTTAGTTTCAAAAGCTTGGTTTGTTATTTAAGTTGTTAAAAGTCTAGCTCCATTCAGAAGCAGCTGATATTTTCACTTTGTCAATATGTCATATTGTCACTGATATTATCACTGTCATATTGTTGGGGAGGGGTTCCACAGTTATACAATATTCCAAATATGATCTATTGGGAAATTTTCCCCATTTGTATAACAGAGCTCATCCATATCTGCAAGAAGAAACATTCTCACCCAATCTGAAATTAATTATGGAATTATTCCCTTTATAGAATGTTAAAAAGTTGGAAACAATTCTCTCTGAGGGGGAAATCTCCAGGGAAATGAATATTCCCAGATTGCAGGTAAGGCCACACAGAGAACCACCATGGGACTGAAAGGCTGGAGAGAAGAAGGCTTTCTAAGCATTGGGCATTTCTCTAGAAACAGACTAGATTCAAGAGACTGCTCATTCAAATGCCTAGGCCCTGCTCCCAGAGATGTGGATTTACTAAATCTTTTCCTTTAAAAATCCTTTCTGGATCATGACGCAGCTGATCCAGAGACCACATTTGAAGAAACCTCATGATGCTAATAGAATCAGGTAAAATAGAAAACATGCTGTCATTTGGAAGGAGGTGAGCACTCTTAGGACTACAGTTATGGTTTACCAGACAACTCTAGATGCCACCAGTGTGGCCTGGTGTTGACTCTGGTGGTTTCTTGCCGGTATATTCTTTGGTGTTTTTTTTTGGGGGGGGGAACACCCTAAGAAACCATTTCTCATTTCCACAAAATGAGCATGGCTAGAGCTGCCCATTCCTTCAGAAGAGATGGCAGCCTCCCACATTCCCACAAATAGACAAGTGATGAAACAGGAAATTATTTATAAGGGGGATCTTTCTACTCCTTTATCTTGACTTTGCCCGTTTTTAAGACTCCCCAAAGATACTGGCTCAAATTTAATTCTGCAATCGAGGACTATTTTGGGGTTTCTGTTTTCTACTTTATCGGATTCTGTTCAAGATTATGCAGATCAATCCTGTCAAAAGTAATCACTCCCAATGGGGGCAGTTTACTAAAGAGGAAAATGAAAATTGAAGCGGGAATCAGGAAACCTGGGTTCTACTGGTGGCTCCACAGTAAATATGTGACCTTGGACATGTCTCTTCACTTTTAACATCAGAGTAATTTTATTTGCAAAATGAACAGGTTGTGGTTGGGCACGGCGGCTCACGCCTGTAATCCCAGCACTTTGGGAGACCGAGGCAGGCGGATCACTTGAGATCAGGAGTTCGAGACCAGCCTGGCCAACATGGTGAAACCCTGTCTCTACTAAAATTACGAAAATTAGCCGATGTGGTGATGCACACCTGTTATCCCAGCTACTCAGGAAGCTGAGGTGGGAGAATCGCTTGAACCCCGGAGGCAGAGGTTGCAGTGAGCCGAGATCACACCACTGCACTCCAGCCTGGGCGGCAGAGAGGCTCCATCTCTAAATAAATAAATAAATAAATAAGGAATAGGTTGAGTCTAATCATTAATAATTCCACTTCTAACTTTCTATTATTTCTCGGCATATCTATAAAATGTGTAATTGACGTCATTCATATGACACTTACAGTGTACTGCTTTGTGCTGTGGCTGGTGCTCTGGTCTTCTTTCCTGGAGCAGCTGAAATGTATTTCATATTGTGTAGTGG